>NC_139229.1:131444579-131647079 GCF_977018435.1 Lepisma saccharinum
ACTTAATCTGTCCTCTTCTACCTTTCGGTGTAGAAATTAATAGTGTGTCATGACTATGAGTAAGACATGGAAATTGATGATGGTATACCTTGTACCTTCTTAAATTTCCAATTTTTTCAAAAAAATCCTCTCATTGAATTGAGATATTTCTAAATATAGGTGATCTGTAGTCTACATAGGTAGATTGCTGTTTATTTGGGCTGGACTGACATGAAATTTTTTGCCAATACCAAAAAACTACCATGTAAAATTAGCCCATGTCCTACTATCTATTATAAAATTGCAAATGTTCTTGAAGAACCTTTTCGATGTCTGTCACCAGGTCACGGGAGTGTGTTTTGTATTGAAATACAAGAGTAGATCATTAAGTACCGCACAACAATTTTTTAAAAAAGAAGTTTAATAGGTAAGACAACATAAATTATTCACAATGATACCACATCTTTTAGCTATTTTTCTACATAGCAGCCAAGTCTTTGAACACATTTTTACCCATCGTGCCACTAGTTTCAGTATACCCTGTTCATGGAACTCCGTCATTTGGGAATACAGCCCATCTGAGTAAAACCGATTCCACTTCTTCATCGGAATTGAAGCGTTGGCCACCTAGGAATATCTCCTATTGTACCATAAGAAATGTTAACCGCTCTGACAAGGTTCTCAGATCGATCCACCGGTCTCTCCACATTCTGTTCCGTTGGAGCTGTTACTGGTTGCCCAGAACGTAACAAGTCAACAAGGTTCACACGGCCTCCTTGAAAGAATGTGCACCACCTGGAGATGTTGCTATGGTCTAAACAGTCTTCCCCATACATGGCCAACATTTCCCTGTGAATTTCACTAGGGTTTTGTCCTGTCGCCCACAAAAAACGAACTACAGCTCTTTGCTCTTCACACATTGACAACAATAACATGCACGCCACCTTTGCTAAGAAGTTCACGCTTCTGCCATATGAGTTTTACCTGATCGAACAAATGATGTCCCTAGCACGAACTTCAAACTATACGTCTGTAAAATATCAATGTTCCAGCCACAATAACATCGAGGGAAATAATTGTTGTGCGATACTTATTGATCCACCCTCGTATAAACTGGATATTAAGACACTTACGAAAGTGGGGCATATAAATTATACATTTATATTCATTAAATTAACAATGAGGCAAAATTTTGCACTAAATTTCAGGCTATATTTACAGACTAAATCAGTAAAATTATTGTTGATTTTAAAAATATGCCTTTATCAGATGATATCAAGCACTGATTTACCAGGGTGGTGACAAACCTGGAAAACTGGGAAAAGTTAGGGAATTTCAGAGGTCAAAAAAAAGTCTGAGAATTTTGCCTTGATAAGTATTTCTTTGTTGCAGTGTGATGCAATGAATCTGCGAGTCTTTTGCCTTTAAAGAAGTCATTGTGAAGCACTGCATGGGAACACAAAATCTAATCTCAAATTTATAATAATAATTGAAGGGCTCTGGTGTAAAACATGGTAACCAACATTTTGGTTATTTCTGAGTTCATTAAGAAAAAATCTTATTAGAAGCTATACTGTAGATAAATTGTTTTCGTGTTGTGTTTACCAATTTCAGAAGACTTCACAGAGTCCAATTCAAATTGTATGACATGGCAATTTCACTCAAAAATTGAAGGATGACACATTTTACTTTGTAACTCAAAAATGACCAAAATGTCACTTACCATGTTTTACACCTGAGCCCTTCAATTGTTGTTATATCCTTTGAGAGATTTTTCGACTTGCTTTACCAAATGAGTGAATATCCAGCACAACATCTTTTCATTATTTTTTTTAAATTTCGCACAGTGTACTAAAATGGATAGTTATTCTGGTTTGTTATTAACTTTTACATACCTTGTTCAAGAATAAGCTTAAAACTTGGTAAATTTTAGTCATAAATTTCATGCTGTTTAACATCTCACATAAAACTCTTATGTTTTTGGAATTTGGAAAACTGTGGAACCATTTATTATACGAATTAATTTTAAATGGTAGAATATGATAAAACTTAACCTGATTCCTGTATTTTACACTCAGTTTTTTCAATCTAAGGCAGTTTTTACGTCTGAATTTGAGTACAAACTAAGGAAACTTTATTTCTGGTATTAACAATAAAAATAACAAGTTTTCTTCTTTTTGTAACTTGAAATAAACTGTCCAACTTCCTGGGGAGGGGTTAGTTCCAGTTTTCTTCAACCTCCAGAAGGCCTATGACATGACATGGTGATTCCTTATAATGAAGCAGCTCCACTCGTGGGGAATTCGTGGCCACATGGTGTACTTCATCGAGAACTTCTTATGCCATCTTTATTTCTGCGTACATGTTGGGAACTCCTTTTCAGATCTACATCCATAAGAGAACGAGGCCTCCCGATGGCACAGTGGTAGCGTCTAGAGGCACATTGTTCCCCCTGTACATGGTCTCTTCTAAGGGAACGACCTTACAATCTTTTGTTGCTCACAGAATATCTCGTCAGGTCCAACTGACGATAAACTGTTTGGAGATGGTTTCACCTCATCTGGGAAATCTGTGTGCGTCTGCTTTTGTTGTCTGCTTTTGTCGTCAAACGTACATGCCATGTTGACCCTGACTTGTACATGAGGAGATCTTCCGTGCGCTTCATGAATGAGGTTCGATTTCTCAGCCTCATTTTTGATAAGAAATTGACCTGGCAACCTCACCTTCGCCAGCTAAACTTCTCTTGTCTAAGGGTTCTTAATCTTCTTCACGTTTTAAGTCATACATCTTTGAATGCTGACCGAACTATACTGCTCCGCCTGTACAGTTCCACTTATCAGGTTGAAGCTCGATTACGGATGTGTGTCTATATGTCCACCCATCCCACCCATCCGTCTCAGTTTTGAATTCTTGACACTGTTCATCATACTGGTATTCAGGTATGTACCAGTGCTTTCCGTACCAGTCCCGTCAAAAGTTAGTATGTGGAGGTATCTGAGCCATTGCTGTCTGTGCAAAGACAGTGGCTTATACTAAATTATTTCCTTCATCTTCGCATCTTCGCTCAATGCTCTTCCATCCATCTTATCATACTGTCTCCGACGAGAGAAGGCTGGCTTTGTACTGGCTACATCCTCGTGCCATTCATTGTCCGTGCAGACTAGATCCTGTCAGCACTTGGTGCCGACAGTGATCTGCCTGGCGTTTCTCCACTCATTTTGCCTCTCCCCACTTGGGAATTTCCTTTCCCCGTCATTAACATGTCTGACTGCTCTCCAAAAGGTGGAAACACTGATGGTCGTATACCAGCAGAGGTTTTTATAGTTTTGATATCAGTACTCCAATTTTAACATGTTTTATACGGATGGATCCAAGTCAGCCAAATCAGTTAGTTGTGACTTCATCCTAGACTCTCGGAAGTTCCAGTTACTCCTTACATCCTGCCTGTACCGTCTATATGGCAGAGCTGTACGCCATCCTCAAGGTACTGTACTTTGCTGACATCAATGGCCTGAAGAAAGTCCTTGTCTGCAGTGATTCGACCAGTGTGTTGCAGACTCTGGATACGCCGAATTCCCGGCATCCAGTAGTGCAGTGCATCTTTCGATGGTTCATGTCCTTATCTGCCAATGCTGATGTCCGCTTCTGTTGAGTCCCTAGCCACATGGGCGTAAAAGAAAACGAAGCTGCCGATGCTACCGCTAAGCCTGCTGATTAAGATGGCGACGTTCTCGTCCACCTTATTCCAACTAGGGATCTGCAGAAGGTTTTTCATTGTTCTGTTCTTGAAACATGGCAGGCAGAGTGGGATGAGATAAGGGGGAACAAGCTTCGAGCTATCAAGCCCATCATTGGTGTTTGGCATTCCTTGTCTCATCCCTCCCGCAGAGAAGAAAACATCTTGATGTGACTCCAACTAGGGCACAGCCGACTCACACATCGTCACTTGCTGCAAGGACTGGACACTCCATTGTGTCCTACTTGTAACGTTGTTTTAAATGTCCAGCACATTCTTCTTGAATGTACCGATTTTAATGACCTCAGACAGAGTTTTAAACTTCCCAACACTTTGTCATCTATCTTGGAAGACGATGACATTGTTTTACCCAATGTTTTTGGATTTTTGAAAAGACCAGGCCTCTTGCACTGTTTCTGAGGTAGGTTTTCAATATCCTTACCTTTTTAATGTGTTGTGTTTGTCCTATGCAGGTCCATTTACAACCTGTATTTTTAACCTTTTAAAGGGGCCTTTTAAACCACTCTTTTATTTTTTTTAAAATTTTGAGGTAAGGGCTTTAGACAATTGGATCCTTCCCCGCATAATTGAAGGGTGCAAAATGGCCTAATGTGCCGACACACCCAAAATTTCAGTTCAATCAATCAATCCAGGGACAGACCTGTTCGATCCACCCCTCCCAATACCCATGGCAATGGGTGAGATGGCTGTATGATGACTTCTTGATGGGAGGGGTGGTATGGGTAACGTTGTGCACCAATGGTGGGCTTAATAGCATGAAACATGTTTCCCTTTATCTCATCCCACTCTTCCTGCCAAGTGTAGAGAATGAGAGCAACGCTGGCTGGCAGAAGATGAACAAGAACATTGTCGTCTGCATCAGCAGACTTGTGGCAGCATCAGCTGCTTTGTTTCCCTTTATGCCAATGTGACTGAGGACCCAGCAGAAGCAGACCAGTACTGGCAGATAATACAATTCATACCTTGAAGCAGTATGAGTTTATTATTTCCATCTAAAAAAAAGAACGTGTTGTATTTAAATATGGAGAAAATGCAAAATATGTCTTGGAAAACTCTGGGAATAATTTTTCTGCTTGTCTGTAACCACTCTGTTTATGTCCTATCTGTAATAATTACTGTTTACAGAGGTTATTTTTTAATGCATAACATTCAGTTTTGACCATAAAAACTGAACATGCAACCTATGCATATTTTACATACAAATGTGGGCCTAAAATACAATGTCTTGCATTCTTCTTTTGACTGCTTTTCAAGTACAAAGAAGGGGCCTCCCCGATGGCGCAGTGGTAGGGTCGTAGTTGTTCGGATCCCACTTTAAACTGTGGGTTCAGCCCCGATTAGCCTTTCTGTGCATAAAGTGGACTTAAAACAATAATTCAATCAACCATTACAATGAAATAGAGAAGTTCTAATAACGGATGCAATTGTGCCATACTTCTAGATATTAGATCAGAGTAGTTACACTGTGAAAACAAGGGGAATACAGGATCTATTACTCGATGGCAAAATAGTTACATAAATTTATGCAAAAATTCAAAGGATCTAATTTATAGACCTATCATCGATCATTCACAAAATTACTAAATTACAAATTAACCTTATATATAATGCTGAGGAGCATTCTTTGGTATCTGTTCTCCCTTTATAAAATAATTACATGTTAATGAAAGTAATTAGGCATTCTAGAATTTCTTAATGTATTCAGAGAGTGCAATAGTTAATTTAAGCCCCTCATATCATGTGGAAATGTATGGTGTAGGTGTGAGCTGCATGGTGAATACACTACATGCACAGTGAGTACACTACATGCATGGTGAATACACTACATGCACGATGAATACACTACAGCAAGTGCACATTTGACTCAAGCAATCTATTCGAAGATAACAGTTGCAGCTAATCTTGTGAGTGCAGTGTTATTGAGGCTATTTAGAAGAGGTTAAGGAAATGTAGAATAGGAAGTCTGGTAAAAAAATACGCACGTCTAAAGGTGCATATTTGGTTTCCAAGTCTTGTATAAAAATGGATAAGTTAACTGTATTTCCATGTAGAGTGCAGTAGATACGAGGGGCGATCAGGTTGCTCTGACCCTAACATAGAAAGAGCGGCAATAGGGTATCAACTTTTTTTTTATTTTTCAACATACTCCCCTGCAACTCCAATGCACTTATCCCATCGGTGCTCCAACGCCTGGATACCTTGCAAAAAAAAATCTTCCGACTGGTCCTCCAACCATGAGTCCACAGCCCTTATCACCTCAGAATCATCAGAAAATTTTTGCCCACGAATGTCATTCTTCAAATGTTTGAACAAATGGAAATCACTGGGGTCCAAATCTGAGGAATAGGGTGGATGGGGCAACAATTCGAACTATGCATCTGCGATAGCGGCCCTCGCAATGCGTGAGGTGTGGACAGGAGCATTGTCCTGGTGAAGGAGCACACCACGGGTCAACATCCCACGCCTCTCTTTCTTGATGGAATCCCGTAATTTCTTGATTAGGTCACTGGAGTATGTGCCAGTGATGGTTTGGCCTCTTTGTAGATAGTCCACAAGAAGGACACCCTTGCAGTCCCAGTAATTGAGGCCATCACCTTCTTGACTGACGTTTGCACCTTGAACTTCTTCGTTGGTGGAGAATGTGGGTGTTTCCACTCCATGCTTTGCGATTTTGTTTCTGGGTCGAAGTGATGGACCCATGTTTCATCCATAGTTACAAATCGGGCAAGGAAATCGTCTATATCAGCACGAAAGTTGTCAAGAAGTTCTTGACTGATAAATACTCGGATGCGCTTCTAATCCGGGGTGAGGTTTCAAGGGACCCATCTTGCAGCATTTTTTTTCATTTGCAATTCCTGGGTAATTATGTTTTGCATAGTGCCATATGAGAGGCCACACATCTCAGCAACATGACGGATAGTGACTCGACGATCCTTCAGCACGATATGTGGACTTTGTGAATGTTTTCGGTCGTCATGACAGTTTTTGGTGCTCCACCTGCATGTTCATCCTCACAGGACTCTCTCCCACAATTAAACTCACGACACCATCTCTTCACCATACTGTATGAAGGAGCAGGGTCCCCTAGTGTATCCACCAAGTCCTCATGAATTTTGGATACCATCCACTTTTTCTTCACAAAATATTTGATCACCGCTCTCACCTCTGTTTTCTCCATTCTGGCACATTGACACAACTTCACTCAGTTAAACCCCTGTAAAAAGAAAACTGTATGTTACTCAGACTTGCAATTCAGAATGAAAGCATATAAAGGATCACTAAACAATAACAAAATAAAAAATCAATCGTAACGTCATTCCTTCTATGTTAGGGTCGGAGCAACCTGATCGCCCCTCGTAGATGTGTGTGTGCTCCCCAGGTGATGCTTCAAGACAGAGGATGCTTGTGCTTTCCATGGTGTTCTCAAGTTGTCAACCAGAGTGAAATATCTGTGTCACACACTGTGAGCAGAACTTATTAAAAATATTCACTGACACCTTACCCAACTTTTTGTTTGAGAGTAGTGGCTTACAAACTGTAAATCCCTATGTGCTGTATCATATGTTTTAAAATACATTTTTGAGTCTAAAGTTTACATCATTTTCGTTTTGTACTTTGCAGCTCAGGACAATGGATGTGTTGCATATGTTCTACGCACAGGATTCAATACGTCACAAGGAAAGCTTCTGAGAACCATTTTGTTTGGAGTTAAGAGAGTAACTGCAAATAATTTGGAGACTTTCTGCTTCATATTGTTCTTGCTTGTATTTGCTATTGCTGCTGCAAGTTATGTATGGATAAAAGGTAAAGTTTAATTTCAAGATTATATTACAATAAAATTGTATTTATTTTTAATTTATGAATGTGGTGTTTATCAATACTAGGATTTAATTAACGTGAAATTTTTACTGATTATCTGCGGATCCAATATAAATTTAACAAATGTTCCTTAAAGACTTTGAATGGACCATGTATCTCCTAAAGTGATCAGTTTTTGACATAGAAAATATATTTGAATGGCTTATTGCAGAAAGGGACCTGAGTCACTTTTGCACAATTCTGAGAAAAACAAGAAAAATCGTATAATATTGAGAGTGTAAGAAAGAAATGTGCTGTTGTTGGCTCAAATTTTTAGCATAATGAATAGTTAATTTTGCAACCCTCAATGTGCCCTCCTGCAGTATGCTGCTAGAGTTTTTCTTGTATGTACGCATTGCTTGCATTATAGAATTATTTTCTTGTAGTTTACGGTTATTACAAGCATAAGAAAACAGTTTTTCTTTGTGACGTTTCAGGAGAACACACGCTCCTTTCAGAGAAAGAAAGAAAACTGTTTTCTTATGCTTGTAATAACCGTAAACTACAAGAAAATAATGCTGCTAGAGACAGAGGAGATGAAAAAGTTGTGACTCCGATACCTCAAAAATGTGACTCAGGTCCCTTTCTGCAATAAGCCATTCATTTATAAAACCAGGGTGTATGAATTATAACTTTTTATTGAGAAAAATAGATTGGTGAAATTATCTGCACTGGAGAGTTACACCGACCGATAACAATTAACATTCCGATAACAATTAACTGATTAATGTGACCAGAATTACTAATCAGTATATTATAATTTTTTTTTTTTTTTTTGCATTATAAGTCTATTTTAATTTTTTCTTGTTTGTAGTGTTGTTAATATCAGAATTTCAAGCCATCCCATTGAGGAACTTTTCTCTGGTTTGCTTAAAATTTGAAATTGAAATTATTTTCCTATCACTGATATTTTATCCTTTTTATCCTGAAATATTCACCACCTCAAGTAAGAACATTTTATTTTCTAAATATTTCAATATTGAATTTTTCATATTAAGTAATTTTGTGTGGATCTTAATCTTTCTTTGAATTAGCATTTGCTAATTTTCTGCTGTAACAAATAATTTTTGTTTCTCGGTTGCAGTAATTTTTATAGAAATGTCATTAACAGAACCACACTTCAGTGCAATAAAATGTATTATTGTTCTTTTATTTCTTAGGTTCAGAAGATCCAAACCGTAACCGCTATAAACTATTTTTGGAGTGTGCTTTGATTCTAACATCTGTGGTTCCTCCAGAACTTCCTATTGAATTATCATTAGCGGTGAACACTTCACTTCTTTCATTATCCAAATTAGGTAAGTTTTTGTGTTTGTTTCCTTTGTGTGGGATAATCAGTTAATTTGCAAAAGGCACTATTTTCATTCGAATGAGTTCACATTTCATTTCCCTGTGTACTTTTTCTTCACAATCAATTTTGCCACCTATCTGGTGACTTCGTCAGGCATGTACTATTTTCATCATTAGCCAGATGTTTGTGGTGAAAATACAAGGTTGACAGTAAAAACTGTGAATTTGTCATGGTGAAATGGTATGTACCTCATCAAAGAATATCATTACTGTTGCCTCAAAGTATTTTCCTTGGAAGCTATGTTCTGATGGCAGCACCTACCAATCTTCAAAGGAGTTTTGAAAATAGTTTTGTGCAATTACCATCATCACTCCTAGAGTTTCCAGATATTTGAGGGGAAAATACTCATCCTTGTGCATGCAAATTATTTTTCAAAATTCCATTTTTAAAGGTCCAACAAATGTTTACCACAAAAAACACATTGAAAAATATTTGATTTCCAAAATGTTAAAAGAAATAAAAATATGAATTTTCTTAATTCCTTTAAGTGTGGAATTTTCGGAACAAGTCATTGCTGAAAAACTGATTTTTTAATTCAGTTTCACTCTTCCTTCTGCTTCATTTTCCAATTCAGATTCACTGTCATTGCAATTGAAACTCGGGCTTCCCAAAAGTGTAGTGGAAACGTCATCCTTGGAATCAAGGGGTGTCGGATTCGATACCCAGTGGAGGCACGTTGCACAATGGTTCATATCCCACCTTAAACAAAGTCCAGTTTCGATTAGCTTATATGCTCATAAAGTGGACTTGTGCAACTCAATGGTCACATCATATAAGCTTTGTTTTTGAGCCATATTTTGGTTTTCTATTATGCACGATCTACACTGCACAACAGCAGACAACTTTCCTTACATCTAACTTATATTATCTTTCTTCTTTTTTTTCATCTTCTTCCTCTTCTGCTACTGTTTTTGTTTTTACTACAGCTAGCATAATATCACCTGACGTGATTGCTTTGTTCTCATGTCTGAGTGGATATATGTGCCAATCGTATTATATATTGTGGATATATACACCTGCAATCGAATCTATTCGAAGCAGATGCAAAACGTATATGTATACCTATCACACTTATATACATCATCCACACTTAGGGGTTAAATACAGTGTTAGGTACTAGGAGGAAGGAACCTTCTTTTCAACAACTTCATTTGAATTAACCAATTATGAGAGGAAATACGTTTATACACTCAAACGTACTTAGTACTATACAGCAAGACAGGTGATAAAGGGGGTTCTCTAATTAGACCAGTGGCATGGCCATCAGATTTAGTAGAATGCATTGTTGGGTGAAGCAAGACTGTAATGTGATGTTCTTTATATGGGTCATAATTTCCAACTGCTCGTACCTGTATCAGAATTGCAAGTGGATATACATTATGTTCAG
The DNA here is from genome assembly GCF_977018435.1 of Lepisma saccharinum. NCBI lineage: Eukaryota > Metazoa > Arthropoda > Insecta > Zygentoma > Lepismatidae > Lepisma > Lepisma saccharinum. The sequence continues at coordinate 131,454,912 of NC_139229.1, forward strand.
CATGCAGATTCTCTTGAAGCATATAAGATCCAATATGTATTTGAGATCAGTACACAATTTTAAATTTTGCAGCTAATATGATGCTGTGGAAACCAGCCTCTGCATCTAAGATTGAAACTTGCCCCCCCCCCCCTTTTTTTTAAAGAAAAAGTTCTGGCTTTATTGAGAGAACTAGTCTTTGTTGACCCATGTTAACAGATTTGTCGTCTTGCACCTGGATGTAAGAGTTCTTGTGCAAAAATTAGCTAGGACTTTTTGGCACATCCTATTATTCCTTCTTTACATTATGCAGTGTAGAATTATAAAATTCATAAAATATGTAATTATTTTTTTTTTCAGCTGTTTTCTGTACTGAGCCATTCAGAATTCCATTTGCTGGTAAAGTGGAAATATGTTGTTTTGATAAGACAGGGACATTAACAAGTGATAACCTTGTGGTGGAAGGCATAGTGGGCTTGAAGTAAGTAGTAGTCTTTTTTTCACCTCATTTGCTTCAGATTATGCATTGTATAGAATGAAATTGATAGTGCTTCGTAATTTTGCAGGTCTGTTAAGTTGAAATTTCACAAACTGTATATTTTGTTGTGAAATTGATTTTGAACTGTTGCATGAAAGATAATGTGGATCTAGTGAAAGAAACCATTTGGAAATGCATTAACTTCTATACATTTCAAAAGAAAATATGTGCTACCTTTTTATATTTGTCTTTGTCTTCGATAACATGTAAAAGCATAAAAGAGAAATGCTTCAAAGAAATGTTTATTTTCAGGAACCAGAGTAAGATAGTTTCTTTATCAGAAGCCCCACTTGAGAGTGTTCAAGTCTTGGCCACCTGTCACGCTTTAGCACAATTAGAAGATGGCTTAGTTGGTGATCCACTTGAGAAAGCTACTCTCACAGCAGTGGACTGGAATCTTACCAAAGGTACAGTTTCAGTAAAGAAATACACATTCTCTCTCTCTCTCTCTCTCTCTCTCTCTCTTTTTCCCTCCCCTCCCCCTTCTTCATTTCGTTCAGTGTGTGCTCACATATGAGCCTTGATGTCAATCATGCCCTCCTGCTCTGAATATGTAAAACATATCGGTACAAAAAATGGTGGTTGAAGTTAACCCATTCATATTGCATAATTTATTTCTGAGAAAGACTTTGACATTTTCAAAATTCAGTTGTTAAAAATAGTAACAATAAATATATTGCTTTGTCATTCCAGTATGTCATACCTTAATATGAATAGAAATTCTTTGCATGCACTTTATATTTTAACACTTTTACATTTTGCAAAAAAATTATGCAAATTAATTATGCAAAACATGTTTGAGTAGATGAAAATGCCTACGCCATTACTCTACCGTTATAAGTGAGAGAATAAGTCAACTTTGCTTTTAAGTGCCACATGTATAAAACTATTGTGTATTCAGTAAAATTATTTAGTGCAAAGAATGTAACCATTTCTTCCCTGTTTTCAGGTGATGCTGTTATACCCAAGAAAGGTAAAGCTCCAGGCATGAAAATATTTCACAGGCATCACTTCTCGTCAGCTTTGAAAAGGATGTCAGTTCTTGCTGGCTATACTTTGCCTGGGAGTACAGATACCACATATGTAGCAACAGTCAAAGGTGCTCCAGAGACTCTAAAATCTATGGTGAGCCATCAAAAACTATGTTGAACAAATACAATTTTAAGGAGTTGTATTTTCTGTGAACTGATATTTTTTTCAACTTGTAGAAAATACTTCTTTTTTGTGTTGATGATAATGTTTTAAATATCTAGTTTTCTAATTTTCATTGCAAATTACAAACATTCCTGGAACATTGATTAATTGTATGGTGAAATGTTACAATGAAAAAAACTTCTTTAAAAAAAAAAGAACAAACTTTAAAATCATTTCAGGTAGTCGATGAATAATAGGATGAAAATTTTTGTTTTTTATAAACAAAGTTTCAAAATCATATTTGAGATTTTATACATTATTATACCAAAATACTATTTTATATACTGAATTTGAGTCTAAAATTTAAGTTCGCCTGTGTATTGAATTTTTGTATTTTTGTTTATTATATTTTTCTTTTTATGTTTGTGAGGATGTCTTGATGTTTTATTTATCACAAATATATGAGGGGTTCAGAGCACAAGTGGTGTAACTTCACTTAAGATAGTTTTGATAAAGGTACATTTAGATAACTTTGTATTATGTTTAGATGTTGGAGCCCAAAATAGTGGTGCCTCTGTGAGCAAGAATTTGAAACTTAGCAGGTACTTACTTCTAGCAGTGAAATGTTCATAGTTCATGGTTCTAAGTTGTACATGAAAAGTGGAGTTACGCCACTTGTGCTCTGAACCCCTCATTTATGGATGTATCTTATGAGGAGTCAGGGTTAAGAGAAATCTGGAGATAATAGAAAATCAAGGTACATTTTTTTATGTTTGTTTCTTAATTTCCCCTCGCAGTTCTCTACGGTCCCAAGTAACTACGACCCTGTGTATCTGGAAATGTCTCGACGGGGAGCCCGTGTCCTAGCTCTGGGATGGAAGGAACTTGGCCGCTTAACTCCACAGCAGGCAAGAGATTTGAACAGAGACCAGCTGGAGTGCGACCTGAAGTTTGCCGGATTTGTTGTAATTTCTTGTCCTTTGAAGACTGATTCCAAAAGTGTTATTAAAGAAATACTTACTGCATCACATCAGGTGAGTTTTCCATATTAAAATCTTTGCAAATGGTCTGTGTAGTAGCGTTCATTGTATTATTAATTTTAATAATAATTGTTGGTAACATTCATTTTTAATCCTAATTTTTCAATGTACTGAGCATACTTGTTTTTCAAGAAACAATAATACAGTCAAATTAAATGTCAATCACAAAAGATAGTGTCAAGAAAATTACAATTAAATGTAGAAATTTTAGCAAAAAATGCAGGCACCACTAGGACTTGAACCCAGGTCTCAGGCATACCGTGCCATTGATTTTTTTGCTGTTTTACCTTCATGGAATTGTCTCTTGTCAGTGCTACCACAACCAGATCTGTTGCCTTTGAAACACTAGATGTTGACGTTGCCGGTTTCCTCCCAGAGTAGGGTTGGTTGTAAATTACATTATGTAAATTACAATTAAAGTACAAGACTTTCTACGTATATACCTGTAACAGTACTGTACTGATTAATCTGACCTACCCCAAAATAAAAAAAATCCTGTTTATTTGGAATTTCATAGTGATTAATGCCAAATTAAAAACTAAGATGGTTGTAGAGTATCACAAGCTCCCACTTACCCTAATGGCTAGTCCTTTTATTTTTGGTGCAAGTTGTCTTGGAATGGGAGTTCCAAAAATTTGGTTTTAACCCCGCTTTATGAGAAAATTACGGAGCTATTTGTAGATGTAGATGTAGCAGGCCTCAATCTTGAAAGTCAAAAAATACTGGAGATGGCACACAATGCTCTGATCACTCATGACAAGGCTGTGTGTTGTGTTCTTTCATCTTGTATTAGGTGGGAAAAGTTCACACTTGCCAATATTTTACTTCGACAACATAAAGGTGCACCTCTTTAATATATTTGCATGTTGTCGTTAGTATGTAATTGTGTATTTCTGATGTTTGCATCAGATTTCCAACAAACTTAGAAATCATGAAAAAGTTGGAGAATTTCATTAAAGTTTTTGAAAACTCAGAATAGTCAAGATGAAGAAAAATTAAGTATGAATCTTTCACTTGCAGAGAATTTGTAAACCCTAATTTGATACAAGTAGTTTCTCCCCGATGGCATAGCAGTAAAGGTATCACTTCATCATCGAGATATCTCAAGTTCGATCCCTGGTGGAGGAATCTTGCAAAGTGGTTTGGTTCCCACTTTAAACTGTAGATCCAGTCCCGATTATCCTATCTGAGCATAAAAGTGGACTCAAAACAAACTTTGGAAGAAGAAAGAAAGAAGGTGGGGGGGGGGGGGTTTCTAGCACAGGAACCAACACTTTCATCTTTCCATTCAAGAAATCTGTGAAACAAGAAGGCAAAGAGTGACAAGTTTTTCGCCAGGTGTGCATTTATTTCAATGTCGTCAGAATGGACACTGCTACTAAAAAAACCCGGTGATTAAGAGTGAGAGAGTATGAATTTATCCCTATGTTGCAAGTGGAAGGACTTTTTTAAGTTGATTAGTAATCTAGATACAATGTTTGAGAAATATGATAATTTTTAGAATCCTATGTATTCCTTATGGAGAAAAAATGAAACTACTTCAACTTCAAATTACGGCTAATCAAATGGAAATTCAGACTTTTCTGCATGCCAGTCAAATCTTTAACGTGTCCTCTTTCCATTCATTTGTTTTTCTGTGCCATCCAAAGTTTGATATTCTCAAGAGAACAAGTAAAATAATACGTAAGCGTAATTCTAAGTTTTTTCTCCTCCTATGACCATCCAGTGCAGACCTCTTTCCCCAGTTCACCGTGGGGAAAGGTCGGTGGGTAAAGAGCAGTTTAGGGTTGTCGCCTCTGGCTACACACAAACTGTTCCTCCTGTCCTTAACATAATAATCTGGAAAAGTCATGTAATTTGTTCTTGGCCAAGTAAGTGCAGCCTTGATAATCCTTCACAGCACTTCTAATAGAATTAGGGAACATTCTTTTGCAAAATCATCAAAGAACAACACTAGTTTACGCATGTATGTAAATGCAGGTATTTATCCACCATTTTCTTCTTTTCTACACCAGGTTGTGATGATAACAGGGGACAACCCATTAACTGCTTGTCACGTAGCACGGGAACTTCGATTTACACAGAAGAACACGACTTTGATTTTGACAGAGTTCTCCAAGGATAAATGGGGATGGGAGAGCATAGACCAAAAAGAGAGACAGAATCTAATACCAGAAAAAGGTTACAAAGAACTTGTAACCGAATTTGATCTCTGTGTCACAGGAGAGGTACGAAATTTACTATTACATTTATTTTGGTATTTACTAGAGCCTGACCAATACAAAATTTTAACTGGAAATTAATTTAAAATCTAAACTTTGTGTTACGAATAACAAATTTACAATAGTTTTTCTCAGTTTTTTTAAAATTCTAATTCATACTAGTTGTTCTATCCCAAATTTTATTTTATCCTTGGGAGTAGAATATAGAGAACAACATAGCTTACAATGGTCACATGTCAGTAGGTCTTTCTTGCTAGGAGAGGATGTGTCCAAGTCAAATCATAAAAGCTGGTCACATGTAAAGATTATGTGTAAAAAATATTGTTAGGCAACTAGATAATTGAATTTTTTTACAATATTTATTGTGCCCATGTATGCTTACTAAGTATTTAAAATTGAATCATTAATATTTTTATAATATAATGCTCAATAAATATATATATTTTTTTACTCTCTTCATTTGTAGGGTTTGACTTTTCTTAGTACAAATGAAAAAAAGTTCCTATGCAGTATTCTTCCTCACATTCGCGTGTTTGCACGTGTGGCTCCAAAGCAGAAAGAGTTTGTGATAGTTACACTGAAGTCAATAGGCTACACAACGCTCATGTGTGGTGATGGGACCAATGATGTGGGAGCTCTGAAACATGCTCATGTTGGTGAGTAAGAGATTTTCATTTGCTTGTACAGCTTGATATTAAGGATCAAGGCCATACCATGGAGAACTTTTGGGATAGCATAGCACAATCCTCAGTTTCTTTCTGGTGCATATCTAATGTGAATGAAGAACTTCCATCGTTGGGTCATAGATGGCAAAGAAAAAGTTAGGAGCATGCAGATTTCTTATGAGAAATGTTGCTTCAGGAATTCTTGTGGACTGGGGTGGGAAAAGGTGAGAAAACCTCTACCATTACTCTCTTACCTGTTTCAAGAGGGAGATGGGGGGGGGGGGGGGTGTAACTTTGGACTCTGTTTCCACCATTGCCACATAATAAGTCACTGCAGAAAACAGTTGGAATAATCTGTGCAGAATCAATGAAAAGACATTTACCATGCTATGGGGCACCCTGTTTAGAAGAATAGGCAACATTGGTGTCTGGAATGGTGGATGTCCCACTTCCCCACTTCACACTTAGGCAAGGATTGAGTATCTTTCATCATGTGGCAGGCTCTCGGATCTCTTTCACAATGGAGTTTAGTCTTAGTGTAGTGTTGTCGGGGGGGGGGGGGGGGGGGGAGAATAACATAATATCTTGGAAAGTATGGTATTTATTGCCTTGAAGTTTATAATTGGAGATTGTGTACGTGGAAAGAGGGTAGTGGTGAATGTGGATGCAGTTGTTTGAAAAGGCTCAACCAGTGGAGGAGAAGGTGCAGTGTGTTTTGTATCTGGCTGAAATGCAGTTGAGAGCACTGGTAATATTGGGTTGGCAACTAAGTTCCCGCCGTTTTTTAAGGAAGGTGTTAAAAGGTTAGTTTTCAATAAACAGATACAAGTAGTTAATCAATAATGTATTCTCCTGTGTTGTTTACAACGTTTTGCCAACGTTCAACAAGGTTTTCAATACCTCGTCGGTAGAAATCACGTGGTTTAGACTCGAAAAAGTCATCCAACCAAGCTCTCAATTCTGCATCAGTATTGAACGAAACTCCCTGCATAGCATTTGAAAGAGATCGAAAGAGGTGAAAATCCGTTGATGCCAAATCGGGAGAGTATGGTGGGTGTGGCAGCACTTCCCAACCATGAGCTTGAATGGCGTCCTTGGTCATATTGGCAATATGAGGGCGGGCGTTGTCGTGCAGCAAAAGAACACCATGCTGCCGATTCGGTCTTTTCTCTTGAATAGCCGTGTTGAGTCGTTCCATTTGTTGCACATAGAGTTCCGCATTGATCGTTTGGTTCCTTTCAAGCAATTCGAAATGGAGAATCCCTTCCCAGTCCCACCATACACACAACATCGTTGAAGTTCCTGTTTCACGCGTAGGGTCGCTTGTTTCCCGGGGCTCAGCCATTCCGTACGCCGCTTCATATTCATGTAAAGGCACCATTTTTCATCGCCAGTAATGATTCGGTGAAGAAATCGTTCCTTGTGTCCATGGGTTGCACGGTGCCGAGCAAGCAAACCAGCGGAGATTGTGGCTCATTGATTTTTGTTGGTGACACTTAAAGTGTGAGGCACCCATGCTCCACACTTCTGAACCTTTCCCATCGAGTGAAGATGCTTCTCTACAGTAGTGTGGGAGCAACCCATTGTCTCTGCCAGTTCCCTTGTTGTTTGACGTGGATTTTCATGCAACAGGTGGTTCAATCGCTCTTCATCGAACTCAACTGGACGGCCAGAACGAGATGCGTTTTTGAGGTCAAAATTTCCTTTTTTGAACTACGCATACCAATCACGGGCGGTTCTTTCAGCTATAGCACCCACTCCATACACAGCACAAATGTTGCGAGCAGCTTCTGCGGCCTTAGAACCTTGATTAAAGGCAAAAAGGAGGAGGTGTCAAAAATGCTCATTCTTCTCAACTTGACATTCCATTTTAATGATCTGTAAATAACAAAAAAATGTGTCTTAGTAACAAAGAAAGATAAATTTAGGTAGAACAATATATTCTCTTTCGCATGATGTACACCTTCGTGCCAAACGTATTTAATGTCATAGAGATTTTTCCAATTAAAAAAAACGGCGGGAACTTAGTTGCCAACCCAATAGTTGCATGGAACAGGGAGTGTTGTTCCAAGTTGCCTTGTAATCAAAGTGTCCTGGTTTCAATCTCCGATGGAGGTAATTGGCACAGCACTCTAGATTTTACTTGAAATCTTTAAGTCCAGTCACAGCTAGCCTGAGTGGAACATGGACTTAAAGACAAACTTGTTTAGACAAAAAAAAATAATATTAATAATTTCCTTACATGAACTCTTAAAAACTTTTCTCTTTCCTATTATGTAAATTTAGAGGCAATACCGTATCATGCCGAAGGGGGACCCCGGGCGCCATATTCCGATAGTCTAATCATTTCATAAAAAGGGCCCGAGTATGAAAGAAGCTGGAAAGAGCTTCTTTCAAGCAAACGCCACCTGCGATCTTCAGCGGATGTAAAAATCTGCTGATACGAATTCTTCCGGAATCGCAGGAAAGATACTGCAAACACAGCTTTATGCTGAAAGCACCGTTATTGAGAGACGCGGTCTCTCAACGGCCGAAGTTTGAATTTCGTTTAAATAGCTTGAGAGAATATTTCTCCCCCCAGTCGGTATCTGAAATCTATCGCGTGCACAGTTAGTGCCTCGGTATTATACAAGTTGTTGAACTAAGAAAGTTATGGCGTGAATAGTTGTTACCGAACATTACAAAAGGAGTTACAGCGAGGAGTAGTACAATATTGGAAAGGAGTTTTATTTCAGGAGAGTTTCATCAACGAACCAGCAAGTCAATCGTCACTTCGAGATCTAAAGGTAACAAACGTTCCTCTATCCTTGTCTTTCATTTTCTCACACCCTTGCCAGACCAGTCAATTGTAGTGTTTAAAGTTAATCGTGAGTGTAGTTCTTATTTCACGGGGCTAGCCCCCTTGCTTGGTTAAGTGTAGACGTAGCTCTTACGATACACCTCTCGCAGCCAAATAACTTCGAATATCAGGCTACACATAGCCTATCTACGATCCCTTAATATAAACAATTGGGTGATTATACGTGGTGGAGGTGCGGGGCAAGATACATTTCCCAATTAGTGTGGGACGAATTTACATAGTTCTTAAGAATCTGTTGCAAGGAAAAATGGCCTTTCTCCTGAATACCCAAGGAATTATGACACACCGTGGGCGCGAACTTGAGGTTTACTACTAGCTTTTCATTCAACTCCTGGAAAAGCTTAGCAGTAAATGCGCTTCCTCTATCCGCATGGACGGTCTCCGGGATCCCCCAATGGATAATAATCTCTTCATATAGAAAGTCGGCTGCCGTTTGAGCCGACACGTCGGGAGTCGAACGTGCGACCATATACCGGGTTGAAAAGTCAGTCGCCGCGAGTATATATTTATGTCTGAGTGGTCCTGAAGTGGGATAAGGGCCACTGAAGTCAATCGCGATGGATTGGAATGGTTTTTGCGGCGGGTAAGTTAATAACTCGCCGGCCGGATAACCGGGCGGCTTCTTATTCGCTTGGCACACTGCGCATTCCCTGATTTTCCGTTGTATGAAGTTCTTCATAAAGGGAAAATAAATTTCTTCGAGGGCTCGATTGTAAGTTTTGGAAAAACCCATGTGGCCGCCTCCGGTCGGCAATGAATAGAGAGATTCAATCACCATGTCACGGAGGACGGTCGGTATGCACAAAAGCTTCTGTGCACCCGAGGCCATTCGATGGAGCAAATAGAGCAACCCATTTTCGATGGAATGGTAACTTGCCTGCCGTTGGAAGGGGGGCGGGGGCTTGGCTGCCGTCCCCCTGTGGATCCTCCAAAACGCGAATGTTACTGCCAAGGGTTTCATCCACGCGCTGATGAGAGGCAATATCAATGGTTTTATCCTGCATGAATAAAACCTTGGTCTCTTCCAGTTCTGGCACGTCGTCGGTCGGTTCGATACCAGTATCCAGGGACAAGGGGTCCGCTGGATTTTGAGTACCGCGGCAATGGGAAACCGTAAAAATATATTCATCTATCGATAAGGACCAACGTAAGAGTTTAGGGGGGAGAGATTTAGCGGTGCGCAGATACGTTATACTTTTGTTATCGGTCAACAAAAAGAAGTGGCATCCTAAAAGATAGAACCTGAAGCTCTTTAACGTATAAAGAATGGCCAGCAGTTCAAGTTCAATGATCCCGAGCCTAGTCTCGTGATCTTTCAATTTTCGTGAGCAGTACGCACAAGGGAGCCACGCCCCTTCAGAGTTTTGTTGCATCAATATCCCGGAAATCGCGGTAGTCGATGCATCAGTATAAACCCGAACTTCTTTGTCAGGCTTATACGGCAAGAGAACGGGGGCCGTAATAAGAGCCTTTTTTAATGCTTCAAAGGCGTCTTGTTGTTCCTTTTCCCATTGAAAACGCTTATTCTTTCCTACCAAAGCCTGAAGCGGTGCGGCAATGTCCGAGTAGTTTTTAATATACCATCGGACATAGGAAGTAAGACCCAAAAAGCGGCACACCTGACGCACGGTTTTGGGCTGGATGTAGTGTGTAATAGAGTCAATAATCTTATCCGAGATAGAATAACCGAAACGGCCAACCCTGTTCCCGAGGGCGATAATCTGGCTATAACCGAAGGAACATTTAGAAGGGGTAAGTTTCAAACCGGCCGCCTCTAAACACTTGAACAGTTGTTCGAGGGTGGTCAATAAGACTGAGAACTCGTCGGCAAAACAGTATAGATCATCCATGTAGGAGGCGAACGTGGAAAGATCCATTTGTGCACAAGCCAGGTGAATCGACCTTGTTAATCTGGCAGGACTGGCGCCCATTGCCGCAAAATTAAGTTCAAAATGGCCTTTTCCTGGCACTGTAAATGCCGTATACGGCTTGCTGTCTTCCGACAGGGGTAACTGAAAATACGACTGGTGCAAATCAAGATTACAATAGAAACGTTTGCCACCCATTTGATATAGAGTCTCATTGAGATCGTTCATACCAATCGCATCAAAGATGGTGTTAGAATTCAGTGCACGAAGATCCTGCACCATGCGGTATTTCCCGTTATTTTTGCGCACGAGAAAAACAGGCGAATTGTAAGGGGACGTAGATTCCCGGATGACCCCTTGCCGTAACAGGGAGTCGATTTGCTCATTCATTTCTTTTCTCAAATGAATGGGCACCGGGTACGGCCTTGATCGGAAAACAACATCGTCTTTAAGGCGAATGCAGTGTACGTAATTTGTAGCTCGACCAACGTCAGTTTCGGACCAAGAAAAAACGTGGCAATATTTATTCAAGAGCTGCAACAATTGTTGTTGTTGTACGGGCGTAAGGTCCGGATTAATGTTGAATTGCTTGTCAACCGGAGATGCGTGACTTGCATCTTTAGTTTCTGTCGTGACATTCACCTGAGCCGGGGTGGGAAATATTCCGGCGGTGTCACATACCCTGTCCCTGTTCGGGTCGGCCGGGGCAACCGGGATTTCCCAAGCGTCAGCCGAACCAAGACGCTGGCCTTTGGGAATGGTAATCTTGTGCGTCAATGGATTGCTAATCCAGAGAAGGTTGGTCTGTGCATTTAAAATAGCCCGGGGTATTAATAAACCAGATTTCTGTTGAAACGGCACGTCAGGTTCCAATAATGTGTCGGAATCGGCAATACCATTCACCAAGCGCACGGGAATACAAAGGTGAGAGCGAGGTTTCACTATTATCTTCCTCGCCGCGACAAATTCGGGAGTGAGATTAGCCTTTATCATGTGCGCAAGCTTGATAGACACGTTGAATGCCCTGTGGGTAGTGGCCCTAAGAGTAGATTTTACTGGAGATCCAAAACGATATAGGGTGAGACGATTTGTGCGGAAGTCCAAAGTAGCCCGCTGATTACTTAAAAAGTCGTTCCCCAGAATTGCACCCTGTTCAAACGTCGGAAGAAAGCGAAAGGGGTGGATGAATGTAAAGCCATCTACGGAAATCGTTAAAAGCGCAATCTCCTTTACCGCAAGGGGTGTGGTGGACCATTAGTGCCTGTTTTTCGTAATAAAGACCGAGGGATTTGAAGAAGAGGTCACTATCCTCGGAAGTATGTAGAGCCGAAAGCGAGGGAGAGACAAACAGGAAGAGAAGGGACATGAAAAATAATATGGGGGTCGATCCCATGATCGCGAGCCTGAAACGAAGCAGAAAAAAAAAATGCATCAGTCAGTGAAAATCATAGCAAAATCGTGCGAACTGTTGCTCGCTGAGCGAAGAGTCCTGGAGATGTAAATGAACACCTAGAGTTATGATTGGCTCGAAATTAAAACATCAGCAACATTATGCAGGGGGGGGGGGGGGGGGGAACGTATGCGCCATCGCCTGATCAAGGCTAGAAATTGTGAACCTAATCAGACAGCAAAAGACAGCGGTGAAACATGGACCCCCTTGGTCCTTTATCGTCCTTCTTCCCCAAGCTGACTTCCTGAAGCCATATACGGGCCCTATGTGCCATGGCGGAGGCGTCGCCTGCCATGTTACAGGCGGTGCAAACTGTATTAGGGGACCTAATACAGGGAGGGGGTCACCACCCCATTCGTGCAGTGACGGAACTCGAGCGGGAGCAAGCGCTCATACGTGGAGAAATCCGGGGGCTGTGTTATCCCCCCTTCCGAGTGGGCCGACGAGGGCTCCAGAGGTGGAGGCGGACACGACGCTATATCATGAAGCGGCTAGTGCGGTGGCTCCTTGTCCTGAATGGGATTAGGCTTTTCTGCCGGCAGTGGGGAATCTCAGAGGTCGGACGTCCCCGTCCCAATTAGCCGAGAAGGATGCCTAAGTTCGGGCAAAACGGCCCTTTTCAGGGCCACCAATACTATTTGGAAAGGACTATTGTCACTCTAAAACCAAAGGCAAGAAGTATTGGTACTCTGGAGACTGAGTACCGGGGCGACAAGGGAAACAATTAAACTATAAAAAGGGGGGGGAGTAATTCCTTTAGTGTACAATGGGTAATAAATTGACTAAAAAAAACAAAGATGGCGTAAATACGAATAAAAGGAGGGTTCGAAAATGAATCAAAAACAGAAGGGCAGTAAGGTATTGCATATGTTCCTTCACGACAGCGTGAATGCTATGGTAATAAGATGTGTTGCGATTAGGCAAAGGTATCGGTTCAAGCGACGATTTATTTCGAGAATGTAACCGATTGTAGGTCCCAGTACGGGCGAGCGTACGCAATAAACGAAGGAAAATGTAATTAATGTTCATAAGATGATTATAAGATGTTCATAAGATGATTATAAGATGTTCATAAGGTGATTATACGATACTAACTTCAGAGATGTTATGATAACTTTTTTACTAGCTTCTTCCAAGGCTACCTGTACAGGAACTTGTGCTTTATATGGATTTTCACACAAGAATCGTCAGCTTCATAAGGTGTAAGGAGGTGACCCTTCCAGAAGACACTAAAGTGTCAACACCTTTTCCACTGTGCATCTTTGCAGCCTCATTTTTGATGTCAAGTATGGAATTTTGTGGCCTTGAATATATTTACTTTATTGTTGAATAGGAATGTTATCTCCAAATACATTTCTTTGTTCATGAACCATGACCTGTTTTTTCATTGTTCAATTCTTGTATTTTAATTGAAACAACATTATGATGTTTGCCTGTACACTGCATTAAATGCTTTCTTTTGCAGGAGTTGCTATATTGTCAAATGCACCTGAAAGACTGCCAGAGAGGAGAAGGCCTGAGCGCCCAGAACGTTCGGAAGCAGAAGGCAGAGGAAGATACAGGCCACCAATTGGCAATGGTCCAAGCAACTTACGGAGGCCCAATGATCTTCCGGTGTGTTCAATTGTCCTTCACTTGCCGAAAACCTTAAAGTGTCACATTTCTCAAGTGTGTCTGTGTCGGCAGAAATCTGAAAAAGCATCAGGATTGATTCATAGTGATATCTTGTGATAATTTGAATTATATTATATGTTTGTGTTAGAAGTGATACATTTAATTTGTTTAGCTTAAAAAAGCACATGTTTGTTTTATCTTTTGTTGGATTCATTTGGTTGAGCCAGTGTAATTTGTGTACTGGGTAACCCAAGTGTGAAATTGAGTGAATCCCTGAGGTTGTTTTTTATTGGACGGGAGGCAGGATTTTTGGGGGAGAGTATTAATTTTCCTTAATATGTATTTTAAGTTTTTATTGTGTTAAAGTTTGCTGAGATGATGCATCAAAATAAACACACATTTTTTTTCATGGCCGTAATGTGCAACGTTCGTTGCATTCATGTGCATGCACGGGGTATGGTATTTACCCTTTGTTCTACCTTTCAGGTACACGGAGGACCAAATAAGGTCAGGGGAAGGCATCTGAATGAAGATAAGGTATGATGGGTATAGTTCTTGCCTTTCTTCCCTCTGTGTGCCAAAACAAATTTCAATTAAACATTCACTTATGAATACATCACCATTACTATTAACCACAATGTCCTTGGTTACAGGACCAATCTATGTTAATTTGAAAACAGATTTGATTCAACCAGTTGGTCACATCTGGAGTTCTTTCAGAATGCTTTTTCCCCCTTCTAATTGGTGATGGATATTCTCTGGCCTTATAATTAAAACATTCTGGGTTCGATTCAAGTGCTTAAGAGCTTTCCTTAAAGTTCAGGTCAAGTTGATTGGCCTTACAGTGCCTAAATGGGTTTAAAACAAATTTACTAATTCTGGATGGCGAATAATAGGTTTGTAAATATGAAAACTTGATAATAGACCTTGGTGTTCATTTAATGACACCAGCTATATGATTGACATATTAGCAAAAGTAAATTATTATTGTGTGGTTTTAAAAAATTGTGCTTTATGATTAAAATTGTGATTGTGATTAAAACAACAATTTTTGCATCCCTACAGTGCACTATTTTGTGAGAAAAGCACAGCATGAGATTTTAATTATAATATAGTGTTCTTCAAAAAGGAGGAGCAGATTACATTTTTTTATTGTAGACACATGGTAAAAGAAACAAACATGTGTTGTGTCACTGGAGAGAGTAAGAATCAAAGTTTTAATGACCCACGTAGAATTTCCATTGGATCCTGCATGTCTGGAGGTGCTGAAAGCAATATGACGACTCCCCAAGAGAAGTCCTGAGTTCTTGGATGCTGGATTGAAAGAGGTGGTCAGTGACATGCCCAGGATTTTCAAAAAGGAGGTTTGTCTTATTTTTTTGGTAGTCTGCCATATGATTTTGCCATATTTTCCAGCATTGTGCATTGTTGATAGCTGCCCATATCTCCTGACATCACCCTCTGCAATTTTATCTATGGGGTACATAAAATACACTGTTTATGCCTTATCTCTACATGGCTAATAGTTGAGGCTGTGGAGTCTGTAACTGTAGACCAGTTGAAGCACGTGCAGAATGAAATGGATTATTGTTTTGACATTTGTCGCCTCACACGTGGTGCTCATATTGAGTGCATAAAACTGATTCTTACTCTCTCCCTTGATTCATAGCACATGTTTGTATTGTTAACCGTGTGCCCACAATAAAGATTTGTAATCTGCTCCTTCTTTTTGAATAACCCTGTGCATCCTTTCAGAATTTCCCCAACCAGACTCATTCTCACATTCAGAGGATTTTGCGGGAAATAGAAGAACAGGATCAAGCCCAAATAGTAAAACTTGGAGATGCCAGCATAGCAGCACCATTTACATCCAAACTTTCATCTATCCAATGTAGTAAGTACTCCAGAGAAAGTGTCAAATTCACTACTTACCAGTGTTTGAAATTGTCAGTCGTAAAATGGGACTTCAATTTTTTGTTTTGTGCCTATTTAGATTTTTCATTCCCACTTTTGGTGACTAGGCAGTGGCTGCATTCAATGGACCAAGCAATTCATATTTTCATACTCTACCATTTGTTGTGTCCACAGTCAGAAGTTGAGCCAGAACTTTTTGTGTCTTTATTTTTTGAAATAGGTAGCAAAATTTTTAAAATTACTCAAATATGAAACTTCTAAAAAGCGTAATATTAGTTGCAAATTTCCAGGAATATTATATGTGTATTTAGTAAATTGTAATTGCCAAACACTGAATGAATACAATTCAATAGTGATTCAAATGTTCTAGATTCAGCAAATAGTCAGTTTTTTAGACGACAATATGACATTGTATTGCTCATTTTTATGAACACCAACAGAGGAGAATTGGAGATAGTTTCGTTGGCAAAGTGCTAGGGGTTTATAATAAATGCTGTTAATTTTATTTTTTATAATTCTTAATCATTGCCAAAGTAAGAAATAATGTGTGCACATAATGGTTTGAATCCCACTTTAAACTGTATGTCCAGCCCCCATTAACCTTTCTGTGCATAAAGTGTTTTTATTTCAAAAATTCAAATTGGAACATAAGTAGCTAATGACTTACTTGAAATTTTGAAAATTCCGCACTTCCGCATTGCACAATTTAATGGTTAAATCCTATTAATTTCCAAGGTCCACTGTTTGGGGGGCTGGTTTCCTGGGTGTAACAACTTTACCTGAGATTTCATCCTTTTATGGGACTGGTGGCCACCCATATATTGGGGAGCTGCAAACGAGTAGCATAACCCAGTCATGAAAACCTACAACAACGATTTTGGGGGGGGGGGGGGGTCATCATGCCGATCACACATCACCCTGCAACTGGTTGGATGATCTTCCACCAGTTGGTAGGTAGAGACACGGGCTGTTGAACCACAGGCAGGGGGAGCAAGGGGGGCAGTCGCCACTTTTGCCCATGCACAATGCTAAATCTTATGTACAAAGTTAAATATACTGTCTTTGCCCCGATTTTGGAACCCAATTGCCGCCATTGACCACAGGTTATTATTCTATGGTACATAATTATTTCCACCAAGCATGAAACTATGTATCGTTTGTATAAGTATATTGTTGTTGTGACATCATTAAGATGCATGCTTGAATTGTTTTGATTTATATCTCTTACTAGTACATTGCCTAACTGAAACAACAGTAAAATTCCAAGGGTAACGTACAGTAGCAAAATTAATGCATTAAATGCTATAAATTATATAAATTTCAGCATGTTTCAATAATTGTATAGAATAGTAAATTTCTTGAGAATGTACCAGACCATACCTACAGAGATTACCATAAATTTAAGAAACCAATGAATTTATCTTTTTGAAGTAATAAATTGGAAGATGGTTTGATAACATATATTATTAATTGCTTCATTAGTGACTGAGTGTCTGTTTCGATGCATTACACATTCATTTGATAATTAAATTTATGATTACTCTCTTTTCAGTTTGTCATGTAGTGAAGCAAGGACGATGCACCCTTGTAACAACTCTTCAAATGTTCAAGATATTAGCATTAAATGCCTTAATCCTTGCCTACAGTCAGTCAGTATTGTACTTAGATGGGATTAAATTTAGTGATATGCAAGCTACGCTACAAGGTCTTCTTTTAGCAGCCTGTTTTCTTTTCATATCACGGTCAAAGGTAAGTGATAATATCTCGATACCTTTTCTTGGTTTGAAATATTAAGCAAGAAGAAGTCAGTGTATGTGTGTGTGTCTCCCCCCCTCTCTCTCTCCCTCTCTTTCTTGCTCTCCCTCTCTCTCTCCTCCCTCTCTCTCTCCCCCCTCTCCCTCTCTCTCTCCCCCCTCTCCCTCTCTCTCTCTCCCCTCTCCCTCTCTCTCTCCCTCCCTCCCTCCCTTTCCTCTGCACTTTGCAAGAGACCAATGGAGTCTCGTAGGGGCCCCACATATTTACAATCTCAGCAATTGTGGAGGTGATGTGATCAGCCACATGCTCCAAATGCTCATGTGCCAATACGAAAGTTTCATATTAAATGCGCACAGCTGCAGAGCAATTAGATTTGCAGTGGGATAAGAAATAAAGACAGTGTCATGTAGTTCATAACTATGGTTCCTAACAATATGCACTAATTACTAGGGGTGAGATAGATTAATTGGTATTCTATCATTATTGGCTGATAGTGTGTATCAGTGTTAGTAAAATTGTAAAATTTACTAATGCAATATTTCTGTAAATTAGTCTGTAAATTAGTTTAAAAAATACAACCATTTTATTATTTTTATAAATATGAACGTTTTATTATACGTTGTTTTAGTATTTCATACATGAAGTTTGGGTCCTCCTCCGTAGTCGAGCGGGTTAAGGCGTTCACTCGTCTTGAGATCGTTCGCTGCGGGACGGCGTAGGTTCGAATCCGGCTCTGGTCGGAATTTATTCGGCCTGCGTATAGGGCCGGTGGCAACCCACCATCGTGAGGAAATTGGGGAGCTCCGAGTGAGTGAGCGTAATCCGGTCGAGAAGACCTACTATAACGGCTGGGGATACGTCGGGCTGACCCCCCGACTATTCCAATACTGGTTGAAGATCTCCACGCTTAGAGGTGACGAAGGAAAGCGTGGGAGGGAGATCGGCAGTCGGTAGGTATGCCTAGGCCCTTCATGGGCTGTTGCGCAACGGATTATTATTATTACATGAAGTTTGGTGTTTCTGCATCATCCAAACCAAAATTGCAACATGAAAACACGTAACTTCGCGTATGAAATAAAGGTTTTAATTCATATACAGTGATTTTGTAAAGTAAAGGTTGATTTTTTTTTCTTTCTATTTTCAAAGTAAAAACTATTGCATTCACCTGGCTACATACATTAAGTGTGCAAATGATATATTCAGGATCCTTTGGTAACATTTGCGATATATCTGATCTGTACAATATTGGTTATTAGTATCAGTAAATTTTATATTCCATCCCTACTAATTACCATATTGCTGCGAGTCAAGATTTAATTTTTAATGCTCTTATTCTTTGTCTTTGCAGCCTCTCAAAACCTTGTCGAGGCAACGACCGCTGCCAAATATATTTAATTTGTATACAATATTAACAGTGATGTTGCAGTTTCTAGTTCATTTTGCTTGCCTCATATTCCTTGTTCAGCAGGCAAGCTCAAGGTCACCAAAAAGGTAAGCAGCACAGCAGTTGCCTAGTTACCAGAAATTCTGGAAATTTTCAATCCAAAGGCAATTAATATTTACTGCATCCCTGTAAACTGCACATGTATTCATGTTGTATACCTTGATATTGATGCATAAAATGTAGGGCTGAACCAATACTGGTGCAAAGCAGAGTCCTACCAATACCAGTACTTGAAAATTGTTCACAACATTTATTATTATTATGTAAGTAAGTATTCCACTGAAATTATATGCATCAATGTACTAGAGTTGTGCTTGGGGATATTCAGGAATTACATTGGAATATTAAAATAGCTTTAATTTAATCCCTAAATTTTCGATAATTTTCAGGATATTTATATCTGTGTTTTGCAGCATTTTTTTTTTTTTTTGGACTACACTAAATTGCCAAACCCAAAAAAGTATCAGGTGGTATTGTTGAATAAATTCGAACCAATATTTTCTGATACAGATAACACTGGTATCTTCTGATACATTGGTATCTGAATGTTTTTTTCATGTCGCAAGTTGTGGACCCTGTGAGATCATGGACTCAGAAAGTGTATTTACTAGTACTGGCGATGAAATTTGAACTGATAACTTTTTGATGTTGATGCAATCATTTCAGGTAAGCTCTACTTGCATCCTCTACTTTGATGCCAGAAGGAGATGCAGTAAACAATAGTGTCACGTGTAACAGATTTGATATAATATCAAGTGTATGAGCTTGTAAGGATCAATATAGTCAGCGTCTCATTGTATTACATGCTGTGTAGTTCTCACTTGACTAGTAGAAGTGTGGTCAGATTTAGGTTTAGTGGGTCATTTCTGACAAAGATCATCATCCTTTGTCATTTCCTGCCTCTTGCTGGGTCGTTACAGAAGTCAAGCCTCCCCATTTTTTTCTGGTCTTCCACCATTCCTCTCTTTCCACGGTGTTTCAATCTTGTCCTCTTCTCCTAACACTCCTCACTATCTGCTCTCTCCACTGACATCTTGGTCTCCTCCTTGGCCTTATTCCCACTCCTTCTGCATGTAAGCCCTTACTGGTATTCTTTCTGTGCCTATCGTCTTCATGTGTCCGAACAATCTCATCTGTGCCTGATCTATCCTATCCTGTTCTGAAGCTTCACCACGACCACTGTTTGTCGGATCTCATCATTCCTTATCCCTTCTAGTCTTCCCCAATACATTCCTTAAAAGTTTCATCTGTACTGCCTGCATCTTTCTTTTGTGTCTGTCATTGTCCAAGTCTCTGCTCCATACATAATTATTGGCACATAGGCACTTGCATTTCCACTACCTATTTGTCGTCTTCTGTTTACCTCATCCATTCTTCCACTTCTCTCAGTTATGCTTCCTAGATATTTGAAATCTCCACTACCCTCAACTCTTTCGTGCTCACCTTTATTCTTGGTGCATTTCTGGATCTGTTTCTTGTTAATAGCACATCTCCCTTTTCTGCACTGAATTTCATTCCTGCTCTTCTGATTTCCTCATTCCAACTACCAAACATTTAGTTTCTGAGCTATAGTCATTTCAAGGTACCGCTGCATTTTGAAGCTTGAATCAGTGGCATGCCCACCATTCATTTTGGGGTTACAACTCAAGTTACATTGGTCATACGACAATGATGCAAATATTTTTCTGTTTCCTACATGCCAGCGATAATTTCTATGTGCATTTTGAACTTTTCATATCCTTTTTTTCAGGGGGGCAGCAGGGGGCGAAACCCCATTTTTTTAAAAAAAAAGTATTTTCAGGGGATTTCCCCCCTTTCCCCCTCCATATATACGCCAAATGTGCATAAATTATATATCGTCTGAATCTGTGATTCATTCTGCGTACAACGGTATATAGGTCATATCTCCAGGGCAAATAGTCTCTGAGCTATAGTCATTTCAAGGTACCGCTGCATTCTGAAGCTTGAATCAGTGGCGTGCCCACCATTCCTTTTGGGGTATACAACTCAAGTTACATTGGTCATATGATAATAATGCAAATATTTTTGTGTTCCTTACATGTCAGCGATCATTTCCATATGCATGTCGACACTGTCATGTACTTTTTTTCAGGGGGGTGGGAGGGGGCGAAACCCCATTTTTTTAAAAAAAGTATTTTCAGGGGATTTCCCCCCTTTCCCCCTCCATATATACGCCGAATTTGCATAAATTTCATATAGTCTGAATCTCTGGTTCATTCCGCGTACAATGGTATATCACTCATCTCTCTAGGGCAATTAGTCTCTGATCTACACTCATTGAATTGAGACTCTGCATTTTGCTCAAAATCGGCTCGGGACCGTGAAGCTTACTTGTGAAAATGGCCTTGGGGACTCAAAGGTTAACCCGCTCGGCTACGGAGGAGGACTTCTCAAAAATAAGCTGAAGGAATTGTTTATGCCCTAAAAAAATACACACAACACATTCCCTTGTGGGTGTTATTATCTAGCGAGTTTACAGTTCAATGGTGCAGATTGTGGGTCCCAGTTATCCTATTCAAGCATAAAAGTGGACAAATATTTTCTCTCCTCCCCTTCCTCCAAAAAAGCCTTTTAAATTTGGTAATTTAACCAGCATCATTTTTTAAGTTTTTTTCTAAACCATATTTATGTAAGACTTAAATAAAGGGATTATTGCAATTGATGTAAAAAAAAATAGCAGGAAATAAGAGAAATGCAATGCAATCTTATACTTGTAATCGAGAAAATTGTCATTGTTAAGGACTTAATGAAAACAGCCTAAAATTACTGAAGCTTATGCCCTGTCCTTGTAAACAATTTAGCTCCATGTATTCCTTTTCAATTTTTACCATTTCCTGTCTTTTCTGGTGAAATGAATATAAATGTATGGATTTTAGGGTGTTTTTAATGATTCCATATCAACAATTTTCTTCTGAGTGTATGATAAATTTTATTTGGCACAGCCAAGAACTATCACTACACTAGAAACTCATTTGTATCCTATTCCTATCCACTTTATCCAGAAGTGTGTGTGTGATATATGTATTGTATACTGCAACTCTATTGATAACATCATTCACTGCAGGGTATCAATATTGAAAAGTGTTATTGTCTAGACACCATATTTAAATATTTCCTCAAATTCAAGCTCGCCGTTCATCTGCAGGTAAGGGAAGAGGATTAAATGCACCTTCCCTTCCTGGACGAATAACCAAAATGGGTTTGAAAATTTGAAGATATTTGAGTTTGGTTTATTTATAGCCCATGTACATTTTTATGATGTTTACAGCATGCGTAAGGTCTCAACTTTTTAACCCATTAGTGCATAAAGTTTACTAATAATGTTTTTTTGTATTTTTTCATAATTTTGGTACTCATGGGGTGCAAATATGAAACAAATACCATAATTTCAGTTTTGTTGTTGGTAACAATGGATCTACGGGGTGTGCAATATATTGCACGCTATGCATAGTTAACATGTGTATTGTTTATTCACATCACAGTTAAGAACTTGGTTTCAACTCAGAACATTTTTTCACTGAAGCCTATGGCTTTACTTAATACTACAAATTGTTACAAGCTTTAACCATTTGCACACTTTAACATTTTTTGAATAATAACAATAATTATAATCATATATTATAACTGGTTATCAGTTTTCACGTGGCATTGTAGGAAACACTCATTATGGAGTCCCACGTTACATTTGTTACATATGTACTTAGCTCTCCCTGAACACTTTTCATTTGCACATCTCCTGACTTTAGGTATTTTCACTGGCCAGTGATTCATCCTGTCATACCACTCATCGACTAATGGAGTTGCTGCTTACTTTCCCTGGTGTGTAGCTGTTCCAGACATTTTTAACAAAGCAAGAGCTATGTATCTTCAAAAAGAGAGAAGGGATTCTGTACTGTTTCTTGAATTCACCTTTTTAGTCAAAATCCAAGCGTTGGAAACAGAAACATCCAAAAAATATGCAAATATGGGCCACCACCACTTTTTCTGCCTAATTCGTGTGTGGTAGGCAGCAACATTTTGGTCCATTTGGTCCACTCCTCCAATCCCTTTATTGTAGCGAGATATAAGAATCGGTTGTGTGACTGTAATTTTTGCTCTTTGAGACCAAGGATTGGCTTGGCCAATTGAGAGTTCCTCAAAGTTTGTAGCTAGGGTAACGACGCTATTGTCGTTCCACCGTACAAGAAGTACATCATCACACGGACAATAATCATGCTCTCCTCTATCCTTCTTCCTCATGTCCTTCTTTTCCACTAGAGTGCATTTCATTGTTCTTCCATCCTGTATTGTCCCTGTAGCGCATATGCCATATGCAGATAGCTGTTTCATAAGAGCTACAGAGTTATCAAAAAAAAACTTTATGCCCTGCATTTGGAGGAATATCAGCTGATTTTATAAAATATAACACAATATGTATAGGCCACAGACTTCAGAAATCCCCAGAGGAAATAGTCCGGCGGAGTGAGATCTGGAGACCTGGGCGGCCATAGTGGCTTCGTAATGATGCACCCTGGTAACACAGAATCAAACAAATGTTACATGGGTTGCGTGATTTTTTGATCACTCCGTAGAATTTTGTGCACATTCAACCTGAAAAATGGAAAAATTTTATTGAGATAAAAGAACATATGCACGTATTGATAAAAGTAAAAAACGAGAACAGTATATGGCCTCTATGGCCTCTTTGTGAATAAATTTCATTATTTTCTAACGAAAAACAATAACAAGCTACATACATTGTTGTATAACAAGGCTCAACAATTACATAAAGAAATCATGAAGAAAAAGCTAGTGCAACATTTCAAGCAGAATGCAAGTCACAATCATGAAACAATGGCTTTCAAAGAGGTTGCTATGCATAGCGTACAATATATTGTACACCTAATTTTTATTGTTTTCAGATATCTATGTAAACCGATTCTTTGTGCAAATATTGACTGTACACAAACATGCAATACACAGCTTCCTGGTAAACAAAAAATAGTTACGTGAAATGTAAAATAAAATTTATAATTTGAAATTTGCTTACCCAGTGCGTGTTACTTGAAAATCTCTTTGAGCCATTTTTAAAACTTCTTCTTCTTCTTCAGCTTCAACAATCACAATTGCCAGGACATTATTAAAAATGTGATTCTTGATGTTCCGAAAACCGTCTTATACAAATACAGAATCATTTTAAGAATTTGATAGAAGAATAGAAGAATATTAATGAATGTACAATATATTGCACACTATGCCCTAATGGGTTAATAGTTTGTCATATTCACTAGGTTTGTAATGTAATGTAATGTACATGTTTCATCCAATTCAATATTCTGGATTATACAAAATGAGCATGGTCCTCAAAAATTCAGATAAACAATTTTCTGGTGTGTCTTTACAACAAATACATATTTACTAACTTACTTTGACCTTTTCAGAGAATCAAAACCTTTAGATGTTGAAGAGGAAGAGTTTGAACCCAGCTTGTTAAACAGTACAGTGTACATAATATCTATGGCCCTCCAAGTTTCAACATTCGCCATCAACTACAGGGTATGTTCTCTCTCTAGTCTTTGTATATTATTCAAACCAGAGTTCAAATTGGAAAATCTTATATTTGGCCAAAAGAAGTGACAATCTTGATAAATTCTCCAAAATATGGGACTTTGTATGCAAATACAACCAAATATGTATTCATGATAAAAATTGCTGAAATGTGCAACAACAAAAACACATTTTTTTTCTTTTACATATTAAGCCATGCAAAGGTGAGTGGATGTGAGCTTGAAAAAGTTTTAGAGAACAATATCTTGCTAAAACAGGGTTGCTACTCACCGGGAATTATGCATGAATTTTTCTCCGTAAACTTTATTAATCCATATCCCGTTGATTTTATACATATTTATAAATGTCCTGAGGCATTTTTCCCAGTTTAGCTTTTGTTTTTATCAACGAAGAAAAACGAAGCTGCGTGGAAAATAAAACAATCCTCTCAATCTAAATTTAATTTGTTAGTGTCCTTTGCAGAACAATCTATCTGACAGATGAAAGATTATTGAAGTATATCTTAAGGTTGATCAGGTAAATTTGAATTTTAAATTCTTATACAATTAACAATTTTTCGTAGATTAGTAACATTTGTGACGTGTGTTTGTAGACGTATTTGGAGTCTAAATGTGTAAAATGGCGAATTTAAACTTCCCACCTTAACTTAAATATTTTAAATATATATACCGTTTATTTTGAATTGACTGAGAATTTTTGGATACATTGGAATATTGTTAATATATTTGTGAGTGCATATGTGTGTGTGTGTAAATTGTGATAGCCTGTGTAAGGTTGAACTAGAGAAAACTTCTGCTTTGGAAAGTTAACCTTGAAAACCAGGAATTAACTTGAATTTGATCATGGTTCTAGAGTGGCCACTCTGTAGAAGGATGAAAACAGTATTAAAGAATTAAGTTTATTATATTATTTTGTAATATCCACACTGATTATGTGACCTTTAAGAATTTTTTGAGGTTACATATTTCAAAAATATGAGAAGTCTGAAATTCTAGTGAGAGAAAGATAAGTGAGTGAGTCAGTTACATTCCTCACAGTTACAATTACCTTATACGTAGTTAGTTAATTCTAAACAGAACTTGTAGAACATTTTGCTCACATGAAAGCTAAATTCATATTTCATATCTATCACATTTTCCAATATGCCTCAGTATCAGTATGTTTATTCTGTTCTTTATATTTTCAGGGGCACCCATTTATGGAGTCGTTAACAGAGAACCGAGCACTTCTGTACAGTATATTTGGCTCTGCAGGAGCCATCCTGGCTCTTGCCATGGGATTACTTCCTGATATGGCCAATCATTTTGAAATTGTTGAATTTCCATCAGAAGTAAGTAACAATGTTGCTGTATGCCATGTAAAATGCACATTAA
Source organism: Lepisma saccharinum (assembly GCF_977018435.1). Taxonomy (NCBI): domain Eukaryota; kingdom Metazoa; phylum Arthropoda; class Insecta; order Zygentoma; family Lepismatidae; genus Lepisma; species Lepisma saccharinum. The sequence continues at coordinate 131,480,336 of NC_139229.1, forward strand.
TGTTGTTTGTTGAGTTACACTTATTTCACACACATCTCTCATTCTCTCCCTCCCTCGTATGTATGAGGAAATTGGTAGGCTATATGTCACAAAAATGTTTATGAAAAGTAAGTAGAGATACTGATGGAACCACTATCAGAAAGTATGCATTTGGAATTTACTCGCTGATAGCGGTCGGTCCTGTGGAGTCAAAATATTCTGGAAAGTATGCAAAAATCCACATTATTTTTATTTTTGTAGCTACATTGTGGGAGAAATTGATGTTAATGTTTAATAGAAACTGGTAGATTGCTATGGTATAGTTTCAAAAGAGTATATTAAAATTTATAAATAGTCTGAACTGTTATGAATTGTTACAGTTTTTAAGTATTGGTGTCTGTTGGAATATGTATAAGTGTATCAGCTCAGTCCTAAAATGAAATATGTTTGTGTGTAGTGAATTTTAAATCGGCCCTTCATATTCTTTTTGCCACGAATAGGCATTCTCCTGCCAGAAGCACAGCACGTTAAAGAGTTGAGTCGAAAGTGTTGGCACATCTTTTCCAGCTTCTTGGCTGTCAGCGACCTGCCTTCCTCTGGGTATGGTCACTCCATTGCTCAACAGCATGGTACTGGTATTTCATCTGGAAGGGACTGAAGTGAATCTTTCGCCATCTTTAAAAAAAAAAGTCCCCCCTCCCCTTATGTGAGACAATTGTCTTCCTATTACTGACTTAATATATTTAAGTGTAAGGTTATATCCAGATTGTTTACACCAGTCAAAGTTATTCAAGTCAGTCTGCAGACTTAATTGAGTATGAAAACTTTGTCATCTGCATATATTAAAAGTTTAGCTTTTTGTATTTTCAGAGATGTGTAGTTTACAAACAGTAGAAACAAATATGGGCCTAAGTTTTGGGCTTCCTGTCTGTTGGGACTGGAGTCTGCAAGTTTTTTCCCCCCACGGTGCTGGTTCAGCACCAAATTTGATTTGAAGCTCTCACCAGGAATCACATGTGACAGTGCTAAATATTAGTCTGTGTGGTAAAATTGTCAGTAATTTTATAGATCAACAACAAATATATTCACTGATCAATAGAGCACCAATTAATCTATCCATTCCTAGTATGTACTAATAAGTCTGACCTGACACGAATTATCAGTGGTGGCGAGGGGGGCAGTTGCCCCCTCCCCACACTTTTAGTCACTTTTGATCCCACACTATTCTAGATCTTATATACAAAGGGAAATATATTGCCTTTGCCCCCTCAGTTTTGGAACCAAATCGTTGCCACTGTGAATTACATTAAGACATTGCTGGAGGTGTGCAATATATAAAGTATCGGTAGAAATTAGATTAGCTAATTTGAAAGCTGTGTAAAACATATGTAATTACATGCATGTTATTTTTCTCATTCTTTCAGTTTCGTGTGATTTTGGTGCAAGTGCTGATTGCAGACTTTGTCCTATCATTCCTTGTAGACAGAACATGTTTATATCTGTTTGGTGAAGGGAAGCTTAACATTGAGTGAGCTCTCATAAGAGTGGAGAACTGAACAGATGAGCAGCATAATTACATATTGTTCATGGAGAAAGGATTTTGAGGTACTTGGCATATGCAAGTTGTCCAAGCTACGAGCCACTAAATCTTTGCAACCAGTGAGTTCAGAGGAAGTGTTAAGTGAAAACTGTTTACTGTGGGAACAAGTCACTGATATTGTGGTTGAGGGTGCTTCACTGGATTTTTTTTTTTTTTAAATTTTGCTGCTGCCGTGAATGTGTAGTTTTGTGTAGCACAGATGAGGAAGAAACTCGTTAACAATCATCACTGAAGGAAAACATGCCAATTGCATGCTCTCGTGCGTGTTTTTGGGATATCTGTATATAAATATGTGAAATGAAGAAATTCACTTATTGTGATGTTGAAGAATTGTATGTGGTTTTTTTTCCTCACCAACTTTGCTCAGTTTCATTTTTTAAGTTATTTTGTGGAGCTTGATTTCACAAGGTCTATATATTTTATATATTACGTTGCGACTTTAACATGTTCACTTTTGTTTTTCCATGCTGCTCTTTGTACCTGCCCTGGGTATTCTCTCTCAGATTATATGGTTTTGAAGAATTTTATTGTTATGCTTTTCTGGCAGCATGTCCACAACTGTAGAAGTTTACTCTGTTTCAGATAGTTGGAAATCCAATCTGGACAGATCTCCAACATTTTGACACATATGTGAGCCTTGAGTAAGATCAGGGTGAGGAGATGGGGTTTTGTTTGTTTTTGCAATCACGAGTTACCTTCAGACATAGAAACAAAGATGGCGGAAACAAAAGAGTATTTGGCCTGCAAAGTTGGCAGGCTTGTGGATAACTCCAAGTTGTAGGGTGTTGTCAGGGGCGATTCATCCATGTAGGAAGTGAGGAACTTTCTACAGTTCATGTATACTTATTTCCAGTTGTCTACCTTTTAAGAGTTTAATACATGTTATAAAATTATGAGTGCAATGTACATACAATTGCCTAGGTTAGCAACTGTCAAGAGTTGATGACTGCTCTCTCTACCTCTCTCACACTCTCTCTCTCTCCCTCCCTCCACCGCAGCACAAAGGCGACGGACAGACAAGCTTTGCTGCTTGAGGTAACATTACAGTCAGATGGGTGAGGAGTGGAAGGGGCAGTGCAGGGGGTGGCAGAAGGTTCCGTAGTTAAAAGATTCACTGAGGAACCAGGAAGAGTTTCCTTAATTAGCGATGCCAATCCTAGCAATGTAGTACTAAATCTAACACAACTTAATCTTTGTTGGCACCTAGCACCCTGCTTTTGAGATAATGGCAAAATCTACCATACTCTGCAAACATGAGTCTCGGGGAGAGGGAAATTGAATTCAAAGGAATATGTTTTCAGGAAATATAAATAAAATTGTCCAAATCTTATTTCTACTTCACCAGCGGATATGTTTCAAACAAAAGGGAGTATGTTGACCAAGCGACAAGCTTTATACAATGATTCCTCTCTATCCATCCTCTATCTTTTCTTCGTCCTGTCTGATTTAGTTTGTGAGGAATTTTTATGTCAGGAAATCGGTATATAGTTTGGGGTAAACAAGCAATTTTCTCAAACCTTTTTAAGTGTGTGCAGAACCAAATTTGTTTGTTTAGCCATTGTAAATAATTTTGTGTGAAAATTAACATTATTACATAACTCTGCTGAATAATAAGTAACCCAAGTTCGAAACTCTAAAAGTAGATGTATGATTACATTTATCTGAAAAAAAAAAAAATAATAAAAAATCCTAGTACAATTTAGAAGCATCTAGCATAATTTCAGAGTTCAAGCAGCACTTTTTATTCTCAATCTACAGGATGACAGGAAGGGGACAAAATCGAAAGTCTTGCAAAATCTGAAATACAGTAAAACCTCGTTAATCCGGACCCCGATAAGCTGGACTTCGCTTAATCCGGACAGGCAAAAGGAAAAAAAAAAATAGAATATGGGTATCGGGTAGGTACTGCATTGTATGCACAGTATTGCTTTACAGTTTACTGTACTGTATAGTGTATTTAGGCCTATGCCCTTTAAATACACCATAATCCCGGGTTTGATCCCCGGCCGATTCAAATCGGTGAACTTTTCTAACGATGGAAGGTGCCCCCGGCGCCCACCCAGCGTCGAATAACATGGGTACCTGGGGGAAACCCTGGGGGGTAAAGGTGGTCAGGGGCGTGATGCTGATCACATCACCTCCACTCACGACCGGATCAAGAAAGTGTGGGGCGTTACCCCCACACCCCCTATATGCCTTCATGGCGTGGTGCTAAGCACAGGGGAACACTTTACCTTTTACCTTTACTTATAATAAATGTGTTTTGTTGCTATAAACTGAGTTTTAATGCACTTTCTACTGTTCTTTTAGGTTATTTCAGTTAATCTGGACTTTCGTTAAACCGGTCAATTTATCCCCCGATTAGTCTGGGTTAACGAAGTTTTACTGTATTGTCAATGTTACTTTCGTAGGTTTTTATAGGTTCAATTTTGTTTTTATAGGTTCACATTTAAATATTTTATAGTTCAAGTGTGACAAGGGACCCTTGCTCTACCTTGTGCATGGGCTAACATTGTAAATGCAATGGATAGTACAAGCGATATGTGTAACTGAAATTGATTGCATTTTTTCAAACCTTCCTCTCTTTACTATAACTTCTTCCTTCACCCTAAGAAAGCCACAACTCGCCACTAGGTGTTGTGTGAGGGAATGGGATGAGGGGTGGAATTGGGGTTGGTTGGGAAAGGTAAGGAGTGGCCTTGTTCATGTTAAGGGGAGTCATTGCACTCATAGCTGATATGTAAACCCTCTCCCCTCTTTTCCGTACTTAGGTATTGGTGGATTGGGGCAAGGATAGATGATTGCTACGTGAAAGCAGTCCCTGAAAAGGATATTGTGATTGTTGGTATGGATGGCAACAGTGAAGTTGGTTTTGGATGGAAGAATGGTGGCTTTTGAGGGATGTGGATGTTTCCCTAGGTAAAAGGCACCACATTTGTTGTAGGTAAATGATATAGATGGCATTTGAGGTGTGGCAGGTTCCCTTGTGTTGGAGGGTAAATTTGCCAGTAGCAGTGGCATCTGGGGCACATTTTGCACCTAGGATGGCTACATTTATGGGGGAAGATTGTTTCCTAGCACATGTTGACCTATCTTCCTATCTGAAGAAGATATCTTCTCCATAAGTTTCCCTGAATTCCACAGTATGCACCCTTATTCCTGACCAGCCTCGCTCTAAAACCTTCGATATACTCCCAAGGATCCATAAACCAAAGAACCCAGGCAAACCCCCAATGTCTGGCTGCATTCACCCACTGAATGTATCAGCATCATAGGCATGTGCACAGGGGAGGGGGTGTGTGGCAAATCCCCCCCCTAATCTGCAGATTTTTTACACGGAGGGACAAGCAAGGTATTTTTCCATGGGGCATATTACCCCAATAATAGTGTTGCCCCCTCAAAAAACACCACTTGAATTTGAAATTATCGCATTAATGTAAATTACTATGACTGAAATCAAATTATACGTGTGAAATATATACTTTTAGGTTGACATTCGATTTCTAACGGGGCCATCCTTGCCCACCCCCTCCTCTTCCAGACGTCTATGTCCCTACATTATTATACCTGTACCTAGAAATTTAGTGTAGGGAATCTTATCGCCGTTATTAAAGAATATTATACTCTTATTGCCCCTCCACAACCTTGGATTGAAATCAATTCTAGGGGGGCAAGGGGACCAAAAACTGAGGTAAAAGAAAGCAAGACTAGTAGAATTTTAAGAGTAGCAAAACAAAAATATACTTAAGATGGAATTTGTTTTCACGTTTTTCTTGCATTATTTCTTCCAGATGGCCAAGAGTACCTGCAGGGGTCACATAGGGGCAATTGCCCCCTCGATATCAAATTTTGTACAAATAAAAATACATTTCTTAAAATTTTCTTGCTCACTTAGCTCGCAATATCTGCTTTTCTTACAGTTTTCCCAAGTTCAGAGCCGTAGCTAGGGGCAGCGGGAGTTTTCCCTGGGTGCCGAAATGAAAAATGTGTAAGAGAATCCCATGGCATGCAGTTCTTTGTGTCATATTAAATCAATATTCTTTTCATTTTTCTTGTGTTCTGTAATGTATTATATGCTACAAGAGAGAGAAGTTATAACTAGACCTCAGATTTTAGGTTTTGAACATATTTTTTCCTTTACAAGTATGTAAGAAATAATAAGTTATATCAGTGTTATGTTAAACACAACAACTGGTGAATTTTTATAGTGCCTAAAAAAAACTATTTTGCTTGTTAGAACCTATTTTAGGTTTTTGCACCTAAATCAAGCCTTTTTTTTAGGTTTTTATATATTTTTGAAGGGTTTACAGGATTTTTGTCACACAGAGGCATTTGCTTTGTTCGGTCAGGAAAAATTTCAGTGACGAACATGTTTGGAACATACTCTCTGTCAATTTCTCTTCCTCCAAGTGGATGGTGATTTTTCAAAGTTCTAAACAAAGCAAAATATCTGGTGCCACTGGTACCTGTACAATCCAAACTGGTCTGATCTGTGTGGTCTTGCTCACTTTCACATAACTTTGGTGCTTTGTGGCATTCGCGCCTTGCAAACTAACATTTCAGCATTGAAGTTTGCACCACTGACTATGTTTTTGTTAAAAGATTATTTTCAGCATATAAGATGATCCTCACAGACAAAATTGCGGAGTTTCGCTGTGGATAACATGGAAAAAGATTGTTGCCTAACAATTGATTGGGTTGGTGTTTTAAGTTCACTTAAGGCTAATCGGAGACTGGACCTACAGTTTAAAGTGGGATCCGAACCACTATGTGCCTCCACAGAGTATCGAACCCGGGACTCCTTGATTGCAAGGCGACGACACTACCACTGCGCATCCCAGCGGGGCGGCTACGTTGTTGCCTAACTGTACGGCAAAGAGTGGATATGAATAGCAAATTTCCAATGGTAAGTTCTGCCATCGCTGTAGGGTTAGGCAACACACAACATTATGCACGGTAGTGCATATTTCAGGATATAGGTGTCCTGTTTTCATTGTCTGCGACTATACCTAATCAAATTTTCCAAGAATTTGAAACTATTTTAAGTTTTTTTTTAACCTACTTCAGGATTTTTCGAGCCTAACTAGATTTTTAGGACTTATTTGAGGATTTTTAGAACCTATTTAAACATTTTTAGGACCTATTTTAGGATTTTTAGGACCTATTTTAGGATTTTTAGAGCCTATTTTAGGAACCTAAAAGCACTTTTTAGAACGTAAAAATCAGAGGTCTAGTTATAACTAGTAAGTACTTCAGAGACTTGCTGCTAAACAGTTTTGTCTTAAATGCATGAACACAATTGTTTAGAGAAAAAAAGAGGGCAACACATTTAAGAGACACATCATTTATTCGTTATGGTGCCTCTGTGTTGCTGCATAAGATCATATATATATACCGTGCGTCCATTTCGATCTTCAGCCGAGAGATCGGGAGAAGCGTGGCGGGCGGCGCTGACGGAGATGCCGACATTTGCGGCCTGTAATGACCGCTTATTTTTATGGACATATGCAGACATTTATATAAATATTGCAAAACGAGCACTAACCTGTGTTATAAGAGTTGTTCAAACTGATATTCACCAAATGCCAGGTGTGTAGACTTTCGGGGAGAATACGTTGAATAGCCTGAAATTTTCGTGCCTGTAGCTAAAGTCCTTCTGGGTCGGGCGAGAACTTATCAGCCCTCCTCGTAACGTGAACCTTGCGGCTGGCATTCCAATCCTCTCACTGACACAACACACATACACACTGCAGTAACAAACAAGTAACGGCAAGTAACCAATAATAACACTCTTGCGCACAGTACGAAATTAACATGCTCTTGGTTTACATCTGCTCACCACTATATTTACAGCTCTGTCGCGAAGGAACAAAAAACTCGAGCTCAGAGATTTCGGATTGCAAGGAAGCTCACGAACACCATTGACTTTTAACGGTTTTGTCTACAACGTAATCTTGATACAGTGTTGCACATTCGAAACCTCCAAACGATCCCCATCGGCACAAAACTCTTTCAAGGATATAAACTTAAGCAGGACGTTACTGGTCAAAACTATGATTAAAATGTTTTATTATCTGTGGTTCTTAACATCGTTTCTAAAGCATATTTGTTTGTGTATATAAGGGCAGAACTTGGATGAATTACAGATAATAAATTATAATACAGGTTAGTGCTCGTTTTGCATTATTTATATAAATGTATGCATATGTCCATAAAAATAAGCGGGCATTACAGGCCGCAAATGTCGGCATCTCCGCCAGCGCCGCCCGCCACGCTTCTCCCGATCTCTCGGCTGAAGATCGAAATGGACGCACTGTATAATGTATACAGGGTGTACTGGGGAGGAAGTGGCAATACTCTGGGAAATGGTAGTATGGGTGATTGTAAACAAAAAAGTTCATATGAACATGGGTCCAATTTTGAACGAGAACTGAGATATGAAATTGTCCCAAAAGGTCGAGGAAATTAAAAATATCTCACTTTGTGAAATTGTAAGGGAACGTGTGGTTTACTAAGAGGCCGCGGTAGCTCAGTCGGTAAGGTGTCTGCCTACCATGCTAAGGATCCTGGGTTCGACTCCCAGCCAGGGAGACAAGTATTTTTCTAACGGTGGAAGCGGCTCCAGCATCGAATTACATGGGTACCTGGTGGTGGGGGGGGGGGTAAATGCAGTCAGGGGCATGTTGCTGACCACATCACCCCCACTCACGACCAGGTCAAGAAAGTGTGGGGCATTACCACACACCCCCTATACGAGAGTGCATTGATGTTGGTGGCAACATTTTTATTTCTGTTCATATCTCAGTTTTTGTTCAAAATCGGACCCATGTTCATATGAACTTTTTTGCTTAGAATCACCCATACTACCATTTCCCAAAGTATTGCCACTTCCTCCCGGGACACCCTTTATACATACACCCATCAATGCAAAAAAACAGTGAGATAAATATGTGTTTTTTCTTTCCCGACTGAACTTTCATCAAGGCTTTGCCCACCCTAATCAAAGGGTCTGTGCATGCCTATGATCAGCATTTGTTTACTTCCATTTACAACCTCTTGTAAAATCAATGCCCCCCTTTCTATGCCAACAATTTCCTAGACATAATAACTTACCACCACTGCCATTCAACACTATCCTTGCTTCCACTTTGAAGACAGACGCTTCCTTCCAACACAGCACAAATATGGGTGCCAAACTGGTCTCCTCATGTGCCAACCATTTTATGAACAGAAGAAGAGTTTCTGGACTTCCAATCCTTAAAACCACTCCTCTAGCTTGGATTCATAGATGTCATCTTTATGCCTTGGATGCATTAGGAATCATTCCTCCCACCTTCTTGAATCAACTTATTCAGTTCAGCTCCCTTAAAATCGCTTAGTTCTATTTCAACAGTCAAGTCACCTGGCAACCTACATCCTCCACATAAAACTTACCAACCACCTCCACTTCTCCAGCACCCATCCTTATCATACCAAAAAAGTTTAGTTCTGAGGAAGACCCCTGATATAGGGTGGAAACGTTGCATGTAAAGTGTTTCCCCCACAATCGGTGTGGCAAGTTAATTTTCTCATTACGGTTTTTACGTAAATTACACCTAATTTACTTCACATAGAAAACTAGTTTTTTACGCTGATGTAAGAAACTAATTTTCTTCCGTAAATTAGTAATATAAAAACTACTTTAATTATATTACATTTTAAACTTTAATTTTCTTCCATATTTCAGCACAAAATCGTTATTTTCTGAAGATCGTTTACAATGCCACCTCACCTTCAACCATACTAACAGATTTTATAAAATAGAACTGTTCTTTCACATATTTTTAAAAATTGAGAAACCTGTTCATATGATTGGATTTCAAAGTTTTAGTAACAGCTTCAAATTACTTTCTCATGCATATTATGCACTTGCATAGGCTAATTATGATGTGAATGTGAATATGGCAGTTTGTAAAATTCCAATACAAGACCATGTACCAGAAGGAAAGGTTTTTAAAGCCTTTTTTTTTTAGTTTTCCACCACTGCCAACTGCCATACATAACAGTAACCATCACAAAAACCAAGTTTTCTGTTAATTTTTGTTTGATTCTAGTCTTTTATGTACTTTACTTATTTTATGCATAATTTACGTATCATGTGGAAACTTTTTTTTCACTTATAATTGACCTACCCTGCCCACAATGCTTCGACTCCTCCACCACATCCTAGCACAACTACAGTCAAGCTTTAGTCAGAGTCGCTACTACTCATCTCTTGTAAACAACCAGAGCTACTTTGATCCTCCCACATCCATCCACATAAAAAAAACTTGACAACATTCCTGTGCTAGTAAGCCACTCTCGCCCAGACCTCACCAAAATCAAACACACCACCTTCCCTTCTTCCCATTCTCCATGGTGATCCTGACACAAGAGATGTCTTCCTGGACAAACCTAGAGTCTTTTTCTGTTACCACCAACTTCGGAAACATCTTGGTCCAAAAAACACCCTCATGCTCACACTGCGGCAGACAACTTCACTCTGAAAAAAACACTTTCCATTCCTCTAACCTGATAATATATATTCTCATCTGCCAGATCCATGGTGTTTTTTACCTGCGTGCAACAACACTTGTGAACTTCGGAATCAGCAATAACTGCTAGGGCTGAGCCAATGCCGATGTATTTGTATCGGCCGATACCAGTGGTACTGGTATTCGAAAGTATTGGTTGGAATTTATTTACTGTTACGGACAGAGACCTTTCCAGGATTTTGGTCCTTCGCAGGCTCTGCAAAAATGCCTCTTGACACTATCGTAGAATCTTATTATCCCGGAAATTATACAAAAATTGAAGTTTCTTATTACTTTGCACCAGTTTTGTGAAAAAATTAAATTTGTGATGACTAACATGTAATTTAATATTCTAATGTAAACTTTTGGTCAATTGATGCATATAATTAGAATGGAATTCTAACACACTATTGTTAATGAATATTTTTATTATATTTTATTACAGTTTTGAAGTATCAGCGAGCTGCGGTAGCTCAGTCGTTAGGGTGTCTGAGTACCATGAGACCCAGGGTCGAGCCCCAGTGGGGGGAGAACTGAAATTTTTTACACCTGTTCAAGCAGCTCCAGAGTAATATAAAGTGGGTACCTGGAGGAAACTCTGGGGGGTAAAGACAGCCAGGGGCATGGTGCTGATCACATCATCCCCACCTTGGCGGTGGTCAAGAGAGTGTGGGGCCCTAACTCCACACCCCCTATACTATACGCCTTCATGGTGTGGTGCAAAGCACAGGGGAGCTCTTTGCTTTTGCTTTTACTTTCAAGTATCGGTGGGAATCAGTGAGAGTATTGGCATCTTTTCTAAGTGGTATTGGCTCAGCCCTAATAACTGACCAACAGCCACATTACAAATTTAGACTGCTTCAGAGTAGCCATTATACAACTATTTCCCCGTCAACCAACATATAATTTTGGAAATGCTGGGAAAGGTGCTACATATCAGTTATGCATGCAACCATTGCCACTGGACTGAAGCTATCTGCTCGGTAACCATCCCTTACTTGTAACTACTATTTCAATCTGAACCACATATTTCCAGCATGTTCTATCCCACCCACCATCTAACAAATAATGAAACGCGTGAAAGCACCATGTCTTTTTGTCTATTGCCTGTTGCTATCTTCTCCTTTGTTCATCCAGTGAACATACAGCCAGCCCGTGAAATATAGAAATGTTTGTTTTGTGTGTTTGGTAAGTGTTGACTTCTACTTTCCATTTGAATTTATCTGCTCTTTCGGCACTTTCCACACACACACACACAAACATACCCATCCATAGTATACATAGCACAAGTTGTTATACGCTGCTCCTGCAGTTTGAGCAAAAAAACAACTTTGATATTTCTATAAGAGCCCAAAAAATATGGTACTGAAGAAGATAATTCACAACTTTGTCCATTCAATTTGGACCTTTTAGCACAAGAAAATAGCATCCAGGGGAATTTGATTCCACCGCAGTCTCATTTTCAAGATGTCATTCAGAAGCAATAGCACAAACGAACTGTAAGGTTAAAAAGTAATCTAGGAGAAGCCAAAAGGTCTCTTTGAACATGGATCGTCCAATGAACACTTCGTGAGATAATCATGAATACATGAGGTCTTGTTTAAGTTGCCTCGGACATGTTTCTTGATGTGCCCAAGTTTGACTCTTTCTATACAACACATCAAGAGAGGGGCATAGCAGGGTGTCTACAATTTTGTAAAAACAAAATTCCCTGACTTTTCCAGATTTTCCATACCAAGAACAAAAATTTCCAGACCAAACCATTAGGGCAATTAGTGTACATGTCTGGAAGAAAGTCACTATATTTAAGCTAAATGCCTGCTTAGAATCTCGCTAAACCTAATACTTCAATATATACTTCACTTGTCAAGGTAATAACGAGAAGGGAAACTCAACAGTAATTGACTGTTGGATATGGGGAGAGAAGCAAGTATCAGGGGTGAGTTTTTATGTGATACTTGACTTGATCATTGACTAATGATTAACAAAGAATTATTTTTAAAAAAATAATCAAATTACTGCATAAATAATACATAATTATAGTACAATTGAATAGCACGCGTATTGTTCCCAATAACTATCAAAACTGACACTAATCAAGCAGCAAGAAATGCTAAATTCTCATAGATGCCTATTGTATTAGATTTCTACATGAAAATATTTCAATTTTTTCTGTAATATTTGGTAATGGTCAGTGTCAGTGGCGTAGCGGCTAATATAAGAAAAGCAGAAAGTTGTTTCAATTCCGCTAAGAATGCGTTTTTTCAACATGTATAGTCTTCCACAGATGGAGTTTTTTTTGAGTTGGTGTTTTTATGTCCACTTTATGCACAGTAAGGTTAATCGGGACTGGACCTACAGTTTAAAGTGGGATCCGAACCACTATGTGCCTCCACCGGGTCCCCTTGATTACAAGGTGACGACCACTGCGCCATCGGGAAGGCCCTCCACAGATGGAATAAACAGCAGAGGATTTCAGCTTAACGGGGCACATTACATAGCACAGCAACACTCACAATGGAGTACATTGACTGAACACAAGAGTGTAAGCAATAGAGTACTGCATGGGACCACTTTTGCTCAGTCGAGCTTGTTCGAGTCTCCCATGGTCAAGCATGGTACGCTCGAGCGTTTACAATAGAATATCATTTTAATGTGACAATAATTGTATGTAAAATATCAGCCTTGGCAGTTGCAGCCTATAGTCATATATTTCAACACTGTATTAGTAAGATATACTAAACTACATTCCAACATGGAGATAATGACTACACCGATGAACCATTACATTATGACCACCTACCTAATGAGCTATCACATTATGTTCGCAGTCCCATGTGCAGCAGTGTACGATGAACCATGTGCTGTGGAACATTGTCCTGGTCACCACTGTTGTACCTGTGGGCGATTTCTCACATTGTGGCCCTGCGGTCACTCCGAACAATGCATGACAGTCTCCGCTGGCCTCTGGCATCAATGAGCCACTGTCGAGACATTGACTAGATGACATGTTGTTGTTTTGCCCATCGTTGCACCACTTTAGATATGTGCTCACAGCAGCGGCACGAGAGCAGTCAACAAGCAGCGCTGTTTCAGAGATGCTGGTACCAAGGCACTGTTCCATCACAATTTGACCTCTTTTCAAACTGGGAGAGATTGACTGTTCTTCCTTTCTGGTACCAGAGACACTACTTACAGAAAGCTTATATATAGTATATACAATGGCACATGTTACTCTCTGCACTCCCGGCATGCTAAATGTTCCCGGGTTGGGGTGGTCATAATGTAATGGTTCGTCAGTGCATGTTCACTTAAGTTTCAATTTCACTGCATGTTTCCATAATTGACGGCCCACTACCAAATATAAATTATGATTATACATGTACTACTGGGCATCGAGCAAATACTGCTCATCTTGCCTGTTTTGCTCAAGCGAAGCAACTCTGATTTCCATACGCTATCTAGAGTAATCTGTGTGCACTATTTGACGCTCTATCGAAACCCTCTCACTGCAGTGCTCTAGTAGGCAATCAATACCAAGGGAAGGTTGCCAGTATTTAGAGGCCCTTGTTACAGGGAAACAGGAGCGGAAAAACAGCTGAAATCCATCCCCCTTTGATGAGGGCTTCAGCAAGTGTCATGTCTTCTGCTGCATGATGTGCACTTCTACTTAAAAGTATAGGAGTTTACGCACCATGGATTCAACTACAACCCTTTGGAATTAATAGGTATACATCATGGTCACACATTTCTTATACTTTGCTTTTCTTGTTTCTCAAATTAACCCTGGCGATGGCAACTGAAGAAATGCATGGTAGAGTCAACACATGTGTTGTTGTATGTATTTTCATTCATTCATAGTCATCCAACAGAGATCAGTTTTATTGTGCATATATTTTGTTAGCAACAGTTATAATGGAAAAAACTCTATTACGAGCTAATGTATTAGAAATAACTGACCCAGAATAAATTCCGTGTTCTGAAATTTCGTTGTCTGTATTTAAATTCAGTCATATTGTTTGTTTGAGTAGGTTTTTTTAGGTCCACTTTATGCACAGTAAGGCTAACTGAGACTGGACCTACAGTTTAAAGTAGGTGTCTCCACCAGGTATCGAACCTGGGACCCCTTGATTACAAGGCGACAACGCTACCACTATGCAAGCAGGGAGGACAGTCACATTGTTGATATTTATTGAGTCTAAAGTCATAATAATGCTAGATTGCCAAACACACTAAATTAGTTTTATGTTCAAATAACAATAATAATAATAATCGACCAGTGAAACTTCCATGAAATCCATACCAATGATGGAACTTGGCGTACAGTTTAAAGTTCAGAGTACAGTGTACCATGGATATCAACAAACACGTCTATGGCAGATTGTAACAATACACCTGCCACTTTTTGCTAATGGTTTATTTGCAGACCTATGTTCACAGACCTTTTTTTTTTGCTTCTAGCGTGTACGTTTTCACCCTTACACTTCATAATAATCACTCTGAATTGCTCTGTATTTGTGGATGTTATTACAGAATATTTACAAAAATATATTGAGAGGGACTTTACTGTCACATGTGCTAGTGCCAGCCCTTGTTTTTTTGTATAAGTTTTGTGGGAGAAATCAAAGTAGTGTCAGCTGACTGGAATATTCATTTGGAATGGATGCGTAGAAATCTTGGGGAAAAGTGGACTTTTACTGCATCATAGACCTGCAGAAAATAGGAATATGGAATTAAGAATGAACAAATAGGCAAGGACAAGGACTGAAGAAATCGTAATTCACCATTGACAGCAGGAGGAAGAATATAAGAGGAATTTGCAGACAATCAACTTTGAAAGAGCCTTGTCATCACTACAGCGCATGTGGAGTGTAACAAATTATATGAACATTAAACTCTGAGCATGGAGTATACATAGATTATAAGTAAATTTCTCTAACTTTGCACTATTATTCTTGTATGCATTTTGTTACTGCATTATAAACATAGTTTTGAAACTATTAATTGAAGTGTAGGCTGCTGAGTAGGTGTTTGAGCAAGGCACTCGCGACCGTTTGTCAGCATCTAGTGTGTCGATGAAAAAAGCGCACAACAGTTTCCATAATTATTTGTAAAAAGTTATTTACTTACCAGAGTTATAAAAGAAGGTGTTCAAACTAGCTGCCTTGGATGCGCACACATTTTGATACATCTTTATTAAGACACCCACTAACATAAGCTGGCGAGGGGGGCTAGAAACCAGTTTTTACCGAGGTCCTGAAACTAGAAACAAGACTTTCAAGTGATGAGGGTCCTTGTTTTATATTGTATGGCCTGTTCATTATTCTGTGAAGTGATAGAGTGCTTGCTATGCATTGTGTTTTCTACTTCTCGTGTATTTATTTATGAATCATGTGTGTTAAGTCAATCGGCACGTGAAGTTCGAAGACAATTTAAAACAAGATTCCCGAGTCGAGTGTAAAAGTTTCATGTCGTGAAACAATCCACTCTCCGTATACTAAATTTGAGGAGATGGAAAGTGTTCAACCTAAGAAAACAAACCCCCAGTGACTTTTATTTCTGGGATAGATTAAAAAATGCCATTTACAAGTGAAATTCACACACACTGGATAACATCCACCAAGAAATTAGCAACATTAATCAATGGGAACTGCAGCAAGTTATGGGTAACTTCATCAAGAGGTGTCAAAAATGCATGGACAACGAAGGCAGGCAGTTTCAGAACCTTCCTTCATAAGTTGGAAAGTAAATAAATCACTCTTTAAACTACGGAAAGTTGTTTCCCATCGATGGTAACGATTTCGATCACCAGGGAGCAGCACGTAGGCACAGCACAGAGCAGCCAGAGCCAGTAGGATGAAAGTACTGTGTGTTGACTTGCAAAGACGATAGTTGGTGTGTGAGTGAGTGTTTATATGGCACCAAAAATTCCAGTCTTTTGGGAGGGGTACATCT
The DNA here is from genome assembly GCF_977018435.1 of Lepisma saccharinum. NCBI lineage: Eukaryota > Metazoa > Arthropoda > Insecta > Zygentoma > Lepismatidae > Lepisma > Lepisma saccharinum. The sequence continues at coordinate 131,496,422 of NC_139229.1, forward strand.
GTGCACTTTCCGATGTTGGTTATAGTTATAGCCAGATAATTAAACAGTGTCACATGAAAGCATTCCATGTGTCAAAGAAGGGCATCAATGCAGTGTTGAATCGCCATAAAGCTTGCACCGTACCTGTTGCTGGAACCAGTCAAAGTGGGCCTCGGACATACCGGAAGCCCAAGCATTCCTCCGATGTTGTGCGGAAAGTGAGATCCTTGGTGCGATGTGAAAACCCTGCAACGCAAAGAGTGATTGCACAGGCAGTGCAAGGTTTCCCTGCAACTGTAAACCGCATCATAGCCTAAAATTTACAACTTGTGCGGAAGCACAAAACTCAAGTTCATAAGTTGCGTGCCTCACATGTCCAGGAGAGGAAGACCAACAGTCGGAAGTTCTACGAACGCCATCTGGCAGGGGACCGCTGGAAGTATGTGGTGTCCCTGGATGAAGCATGGGTGTATCTGTTGGGATGTGGTAAACCACGTGATGCAAGAGGTCGATCTGAGAGGGTACGTGAATGTGCTGAAAGTTTTCCATGCGGGTTCATGGTTGTTGGTGGTTACTGCCATAACAGCAAACTATCACTGCGCAGAGTGGAAAAAAAGGCTAAAATAAATGCAGCCTATTACCAGACTAATATTTTGGAGCCACTTTACAGACATGATATTCCTTCTCTCTATGGCAGCAATACATCTCGTGTTGTCATTCACCAGGACAAGGCTTCCTGTCATACGGCAAAGTCCACGCAGGCATACATGGATCAGATGGCACGTGAAATGGGCATTCATGTAATCCCCTTTACAGACATCCCTCTGAAATCCCCCGATGCCTCTTCCATGGATTTTTGTGGGTTTCCGTTGTTGAAACGAGCCTTGGGAAGCAGACGGCCCCGCACAATTGAGGGTCTTTGGAAAGCTTGTCAGGAGGAATATGATCGTTTGGACCAATGTGTTCTTCAATGCAGTCTCCTCCAATGGAAACTCCGCTGCAGGGCCATTGCTGCAAGACAGGGGTATCATGTGGAGCACCACCGCTCGTGGTGTCACAGTTTTTCTTAAGGTGAGGTGGGTTCTAACTTTGTTACCATGGACGTGAAATGACCTTCTATAGTTACGAAAACTTTCACACTTGATTCACGGACAGTCTACGATGCTGTCATACGGTGCAAACACCGACGTGTGTTTGTCTTGATATTTTCAGTTCAAAATATGTTTTAAATCAGAAACTACTAAACTCCAAATATTTATTCACAACACTGTTACAAGAATTGACAATATTATCTCTACCAATTAAATGTAAACTACAGGCAATGACATGTATACATACTCACTAAACAGAACTGCATTCCTGCCACTACTTAAAAAGTTCACAACGAATTGAACAAAGTAAAACATTCTTACAATTTTTGCCTCTTCTTGACTGTTGTGCACATCGGAATGAACCATGGCTGATACAGGAGTAGCAGCCACCATCGCAGCAGGAAGGTAAAAAAAAAAAGAAGGTAAAGTTCTCCCCTGTGCATAGCACCATGCCATGAAGGCGTATAGGGGGTGTGGGGGTAACGCCCCACACTTTCTTGATCCGGTCAGTCAAGCAGAAAATGAGACATCACTTGGAAACTTCTTCAAATATCCATCAGTAGCTTCAATGAGCAAAAAAACTCCCACTAGAATTGTCACCTGAAAATTAAAACAGTTAGTAGTCTACTTAAAAATTAACTCCTGGTGATTATATATAAAATTAAATGTTCAATGTTTTAAATATGCAGAGTGTTTACACTCTTTCTATAAAGAAATTAGACCATAAATGTATGTAAAATTTGTTATCCAACGTCATCATTCTTGAAGTACACAATCAAAACAGACAGGGACCTCCCCGAAGGGTAGTGTTGTGGGTAACACGATCGCCTTGAAATAAAAGGTGCCATTAGGTTCGATTCTGGTATAAACTATATACATGAGATAGCTACCCAGCAGAGGATTTATTGGAATTATATTCCCATATTACAGATCCATCGCCGCATTTGAAACCCTAGCATGGAAGTGCCAGGGTGAAAGAAAGAGGAAGGGAAGTTTGTAGTTCCGATGATTCAGTTATCTTGACACTAGTATACACCGCTCAAGGCTTATGTCGACGTCTATGTACATTATGCATCCTGAAATAACAGGCAACATCCATTTCTAGCTAAATTCTACTCTCAAAACCAACATGATTATTAATATTGCGTATTGATTACTTATTGTTCCACACACAGATGTGCGCTTGCTGTATCACAGTAAACCACCAATATTATTTATAATAGGGAGTGGTGTTTACGGAGGGCGCTCAAGTATCAACCTTTCTTCCATGTAGTACACCGTGGACTGCATTGCTGCAGATTAATGAGACTCCGGTATGTGGACCCACGGCCAGTGTAATCCTATGACTGGTTCTGTTTTGTTTTGTCCATGTTCCTTCGTGATTGTCTTTTCATGTTATCACCATTCGTCCTCAACGCCGCGATTAAAGTCAGAGTTCTTGAGAACTAGATATTTTCATAGGAATAAACAATGAAGCAAAAGCAGTAAATGTATCCACAATTTACAAGTTCTTCCCTGCAACATGCATAAATTCACATTTCTTCTTCTTATAATTATTATATTTATTTTTTGAATAAAGCATTTTCCCTATAATCAATTTCATCTAGCTACTATTCATCATATTCGTTGCGATTAACTGAATGTAAATAAAGTGATGCTAAAATAAGAAAAAATCAATAAAATACCAAAACAATCAAGTCAATACTTGTGCCATCAAGTGTCTACGTGTATTTTCATCATTTTGGGTGCCTATTTCCTGCCGTTTTAAAAGATTTTAGAGTCTTGTAACGGTGATGACGTAAATCTGTAATTGTAAGTCCCGCTTTGCGTCATCCCATTACATTGAGTGAAAATTTCCCACCCGGGAAATTTCATTCCATAAAAATCCCCATGAGGTTATTTTTCCTCACTACCATTTTATACCGATAGATGTCTCTCCTGTCATTCAAAAACTGGGGCAAGTTTTATTGTATTGTGTGCAACCACTATCGTAAGTTGGGAAATAGATACGTACATGTGCGTGAACCAAGTAATAATGTAAAACATCGCCGCAACAGTAACCCAAATGTGCAACCGATACGTGTGTGATCCAAGAACGTAATTTTTTATAGATAATCATTCAACCTCAAATACGTCATAACGAAAGTCCCTTTACAACTAATAACAAAACGAGACAAATCTTAACCGACTGAGTATTTGGAATTAATGAGCATCTAGTTCTCTTAAAAAGAAAGAAATAGACAGAAGTTTTTAAATAATTATAATTTTAGGTATTCTATAAATTAGTAGAATTTATCCGTTAAATGTTGAAATGGTACAAACTTTTATAATGAAGTAAATTTTATCTGTAATTGTTGCCGAAAAAGACGTACCTTTTATTTCCATTGTTATTTTTTATTGTAAATTATTCTGATCAAAAGAAATACTAAAAATGAGAATTGTCGGTCGTACACAAACTGGAATTTGTTGTGAAGCTTATGAAAAGAAATAGAAGGAAATATTGAAAGAAAGTTGCCGCAAATTTAAATTTGTTAAATAAACGTCTATAGTGAATTGTACTACCTTTTTTATTGGTGTGAGTTGCGATTGGTGATGTAATTGAGGTAATGCTTGTTGTATAACTTGCTGAATTTTTGGAAAGGGTAAAGAAGGGTGCGGAATTTACACACACACATTATTCAAACTGTTGTTATTGTGGGAATTATTTCCGTATATGTATTCGGTTAACCCCATAACAAGTAAAAATTGTAATTGTGGTTCCTCGATTTATATTATCCACGCTCAATATACCTCTGCAGGTATTGGTCACCTTGTTCATGCTTCCCATTTTTACCGACATCGAGGAACGGCGTTACAGTCTATAAATCTGCACCCCCCTGCTCATTACTCTAAGAAACAGCACTATGTGCTTTGTAATACTGAAGTATGAGATACTCGTTTGATCTTGACGTAAGAGAAACCCTCTCGCGGTTGTAAACACAAGAGGGTGAAGTGCAGAAAAGAGCCCAGTGGACCTTCAAGCCCTGAATACCGAAGGTCTGTCTTTTCATCTTTCCTAACTTCGGCTACATCCTAAATGCAAGTGCGCGGGACGATAAACCCTCAAATTTGTCTCTGTCAGCTTCAAGAAAAGAATCATGAATGTACTTTCTCCAGAAATAGTTTATGACCGAAAATCAGTAGAAACATTGTTTCACAGATACAATCAATATGGCCCTTTTCGGTGTCGGACAGTTCGGCGAATGTGAACTGGTAAGAAAGAAACAAAACTGGCAAATGCAAACCCCCATTATCTGCCCCCCGTGATGGAGTGGTTAGCACATCGTCCCACGACGCCAGGAGTCCCGGTCTGAGCATGGATGTTTCTGAGTGTCCATTCATCAATTTCATCACTCATCCTCATCTTCGCAATTAGCCCAAACCCAAAAGTGGCAGAATAGCAAAGTTAAATAAATAAAATCAATCAAACCCCCGTTACTGGCCTTTCTGATGGCGCAGTGGTAGCGTCGTCGCTCGAATCAAGGGTTCTCGGGTTCGATACGTAGCGGAGGCACATAGTTTTTCGGATCCTAATATAAACTGTAGGACCAGTCCCGATTAATATTCCTGTGCATAAAGTGGACTTATAACGCCAACTCAATAAAGCAAACTCCCATTAAAATTAGCCACGATTGCAATTATTTCCGAGGACAATTTAACCCCTAGAGGGCAGCTAATTATCCAGTTTTACAATTCTACCCCCCCCCCCTCCCCAAGAAAGAAACATCCTGCGTACGCTGGTGAGTGGTGCGCGTGTGTATATGAATTGTTTGTAATTTAATATCTGTCCGTCTCTCAATATATTATATATATATATATATATAATGTTGTTAATTTTTCTTAATGGTTTCATATATAAATTTCTGACATTTGCCCCCCCCCCCCCAAACTGATCAACCTAGCTACGTCCCTGGACGTATGTCTTGTAGATTAACTTTGCAATTATTGACACTTGTCCCTTATGGTTGGGAAAACTAGGCTATTCAGGATTGATAATTCCACAACAAAATCTTTGATAAAGGTTTAAAGTCAATATTCATAATTTAAATATACACAGTAGCACAGAACTTAGGACTGAACATTTTATAGACCTATATTTAAAAGTTGCTTTATTGTTGTCTACCACCAAATGTGCGCAGCTGGTTTATAAATTTAAGACTGAATAATTCAGCATTCCCTATTGTCCCTGATCTCTGAATTATTAAGGGGAGACAGGTTTAGAGCATCAGGATATTTGCTATGATTTTGGTAAGCTTACTCTGTCAAGTACTGTAGCACCAAAAGTCAGTTACGTTTATTATGGAACCATCATGAATTTGTTTGATGGATGGGTAGACGAATTTTCGGGTTCCCGCCTTGGCCACCTGTTAAAATGCTTGAAAACAAGCTTGTCTATACAACTATGGAGAGGTATAACCATAATGGACGTAAAACAGGCCTCTATATATAATTATTTTACACGAAAAAGAAAATAGGATGGATTTCATACTTCAGAAAGGTCGGCCACACTAAATAGACGACCATCGGAGGAGCTAAGTTTGGCGAAAAAAAATATTTTTCCACAAGATTGATTTTCGCGTTTAGTGCCTCTTGGCTAATTTGCGAAAGTGGGGATGAGTGATGAAATTGATGAATGGACAGTCACAAACAACGAAGCCCGAGCGGGATTCGAACCCGGGACCCTTGGCGTCGCAGCGCGATGTGCTAACTACTCCGCCACAGGGTCCACAAAAAACTTATAATAATAATGAAGTGACATTGGTTGTTCTTACCCATCATCCTAAAGTGCGGTCAAGATAACAACCAGCGCGAGAAACGCCTTTCTGGCGGTGACACACTGTTGCCGTGTTTACCTGCGAAGAAACTTGTGGTCAAATAGCCTAGCGATTAGCTTAAATTGGCAGAGAAAGTGAAGTCAAATAAACCAACTGGCCTATTTCTCGACGTTCAAACACAAAAATGTTTAATAGAGATTTGACAAAGAACGAATAGCTATTAACTTTAATTGATACATACATATATATTTTATCACCGTTTACATTTATATGCATTCTGTTAATTTCGAAATTTCGTAAATACATAAAAAAAAATCATGGGCACAGTCATGGGTGTTCTTTGCGAATGTTCATTCATCAATTTCATCTATCACCACTCATCCTCTTCGTCGCAATTAACCAATAGTGGCACAAAAGCGACGCTAAATAATAAAAATACAAATACAGATAATAAAAAAGACATTTGTTTCTCGAGTGACTGCAGGTTGACTTCATGTTGCTGCTACTGGCGAAGCCAAGTTACTGACGTGATATGATATTAAATAAATGTGCTATATATGCTCGCAGAAATATACGTATTACTTTGTAGTTTTTCCGTTTACTTCACAATATTTCATGAATCGTACAATTTCATTATATATTCATTTTTATTTCTTTAACAAAATGAAGTTGTCACCAAGGCTCTTGTTCACAATGATATTCCGCTTAATATTTGGTTTGCAATTGTATCTATCGTATTTTTAAAAAGGGAATAAATAAGTTATAAACAGCTGCAGCTCCGAATAACATCTGACGTTATCAACTTATCATTTTAACCAATATCAACAGTCAGTTTCTATGTTGAACCGCTTGGGATTTCTCAGAACATGCATTGTGCCACATTTCTTCACATACCTCCTGCAGTGCTGTGTGTTCCTGTTCGTACAATCTCTGGAAGGGCCCCTCAAAATGATGTGCCCCGCCCATCGAGTGACTTATATTTTTTATAATCCCGTGGCATTTAGTTTTTAAGTCGTCGCGAAGGTGTAATACTGAACGGCGATTGGTTACTGCGACTCGCATTTAAGTATGATGTAGGGTTACGGCCAAAAGTGCCACAGCAAGGTCAAAAGCTGTCATGAACTGAAGACTGGATGAATACATTTCCTCTGTGTAGTGTTGCAATGTTACTACTTTTCTTACTGAAAATTGTTCCTTTTTGTAACATGTTAACGAAACCAGGATAATTCCCTATTCAGACCGAAAATTCGGCACGTGCCGATTGTTCTGTATCTCTTACTTCTTCTTAAACATGAAATATATTTTCTTGAACAACTAATAAAGTAGAAAAACTTTGTGCAAATAGGCTAATCGGAACTAGAACTACGTAATTATCTCTGTATTTTCCAAAATGTAAGACGCATTTTCAATATAAATATATGATGTTAAAAATGCAGGACATATCCGGGAAATCGACCTAAGGTCGACACATCAACAGGAGTTCGATTCCCGGTGGAGGCACATAGTGGTTCGAATCCCACTTTAAACTGTAGGCCCAGTCCCGATTAGCCTTACTGTGCATAAAGTGGACTTAAAACATCAAATTAATCAACAGGAGTTCGACTCTTCCTCTCTCACATGAGAGGCGGGGGTGGGGGGGGGGAAGGGGAGTCAAGCAGTTGGTTTCTATTGAAAAGATCTCACGTGCTACTGTTGTTGCCAGGTGTTGGAAGTGAGGGGGCGCCATGGTCATTTGTGAGTATCCCCTCCCCGAAATATCTGGTCACGTAATTCGAATGGAGAAGGTGCAATGATATTGTTTTACTGACAGTTACAGCAATTATTGCCATGTCCAACAAAAGACTAGTGAACTTTTCACCAGAAACATTATTACTAAACAGAATTATTGAACATGAGAGACAGCAAGCAGATGGATACTTTCAAGAAGTCACAGCACCATTTTGACTCAACTAGCCCAGAAGTATATCGTGGTGCTTTTCCCATTTCCATTTTGCATCCGAAAATCATGAGGGAATAGAGCTTGCCTCGAATGATTATAAAATCATCATTATCAACATTTACGGCATTTTTCTAGAAAACTTTGAGGATGAGTGAATGACATGGGCTCTGGAAGCATCGAGCCCCTGGATCACACTACGTTCCTGCCATCTGAAGAGAAGGCAATTCAAAGTGGACTCACAATACGGAGCAACAACATGCACGCACTATGGAAAGAACCTTCAGGTAATTAACTGCTTACAGTGTTCATTATAATTATCGTCATTACTTGATTGATTTGGTTTGTTTTTACTTCACTTTTCTTCTACTTTTGGTAATCGCGAAGATGAAGATGAGCGATGATGCTATGATGAAATCGATGAAGGAACACTCATAAAGAACATTCATGCCCAGGTCGGTATTCGGACTCGGGTTATTATTATTACTTGTATCAGGCCCGTACCCAGGATTTTTTTGATTTTTGTGTTTATATATATACACATATGTACACACACACACACACACACATATATATATATTTCCACTTTTGACCCGTACTATTGCCTGCTTGTCTAGCAAGAGAAATAACAGTCGTTGCCCCCCCCCCTTCCCTTCCCCAGTTTTGGTATCCAATCGCCGATACTGGTTAGAAGTATTTGGATAGTTCTGCGTTTCGCAAATTAAAATGTTTTCAAATTTCCTTTACTTTCTTATACCAGAACCATTGAGCAGTCACGATAATTCTATGTTTAGAAAATAGAATATATTTATAAATTAAATTATACGCATTAGCAATTATTATTACAATAAATAATTCTAATTATGAGTTAACCAATATCCGCTACGAAGGATCGTAGCGGGTTATGGTTAATCCCCCCAAAAAGAAGAGAGATACATTTTCACCTGTATCTAGTATCTGCGATTGGTTACCAAAGATGGAGGAAAGGACAATTTACTTTCTCTTAGTAGACAAGTTTGAGTTTTTGTTTTAGGTCCATTTTTATGCACAGATTGACAAATTCATAGCTTTTTATAGTTTAAAAATTTCATGGCCTCCTCTGGGTACGGGCCTGACTTGTATTACACAATACAAGTAGATTTATCAAATCTATTAAGAAAGAATTCTAAGTTATAAAAATAATATAGTAACAGTAGGATGTACGCGTAGGTCTAGCTTAGGCAATTTCCTATTAAAAAGGCCACTTGTCTACGAAGTTTTGTGTTAGGAAATACAACTGACTGCAATTAATTAATAAAATTTAAATTTATTTATTTTCTTGCTCATATTTGCGCATTTCTTCTCACGTACTTTAAGACATGTCTGAGAAACGTCGACTTTAAATTGTTGCGACAGTGAAACTGTCACAACCACAATATTGATTTTAAGAACAGTAACGAGTAACTTTATTTTATATTATATTATTACAAAAGTAATGAATAGTTACGTTTTCTACAGTGCCCTTCGGCGCATTAAAATATGGATCGGAGGTGCCACCAAGGACAGCAGATTAAGGGGCCTGTATGATATCTGTGCAGTGAGTATCACTACCTAGGGATATCACGCGCCACACCCCTTTAGGAGATGGGAGGTATGCTGGTGAGTCAAGCATCCAACGCACACGCCACTGAAAGGTTGTGGAAAATTAAAGGGGGCTGTCTTCTATCTTCCGCTACCACTCTTTGAAACGCACTGTTCGCCACTGTATCTGTGCATCGTGAAAAAGACAAAACTGTTCATAAACAAAGTGATAGGTGTTCATGGAAAGGAAGCAAGGTGAATTCAGTTTCTATTTCAATAGTGTTCTCAAGTCTGAACTTGACAACTACGCAAGGTACTTGGTGATTTGTAAAATAATAAAAGGTAACCTTCAAGTTTCTATGACTGAAGGGCAAGATATGAAATCTTAATCTGCCCTCTCGGGAGAGAAAAGTCCTGCGGGCCCATTTGAGGACAACCAACCTTAGTGACCCTCCACGAGGGAGTGGATGGGGAAAAAAAGAAGCCACTAATAAAAAAAATGAGAAAAATGAAAGTGTTTCGGTTCATGCAGAAGAACGTAGAAATTCTGAATAAACTGACAGAACTTTTAAGTTCATTTCATCAGATTTATTGCAACTCTGAAAACAGAACAGCATTCATTCTTTTGACGTCAAAATATCTGGTAACTTCTAAAAGCTGTGATGTGTCTACACTGCATTTTCTTTTGCATTCCCAGAAGGAATTGCTTCGCTCGCACTAACAAGTACAGATTGCTAGCCTAGAAATTGCATCAATTTCTAACACTGTTGGCTGTAGGGTTACATACATTAAGAGGTGAGGTTGCATTATTGTGGCTGCTTGGTAAGCACAATTCGGTTGTATTCGCAGAGACCGCGAAACTACAGGGTCTAAAACTCACCCGGAACGTTCGTTCATCGCGGTGCGGTAACTTGCAAGGTTCGTCCTTCGCTGGATGGACGAATGTGCCCGCCATCTATTAGGAACGCAGAGAAGCGTAGGAGGTAGCAGCTTCAGTGCGTGTAGCTTGATCAGGTTAAATTCGGAATTGGTATTATTTTCTGACGACGAAGCTGTGTAAATCAGTTTGAAAACGACGTGTGCGTAGAAATCTCAGCTGCAGTTTAAAATAAACGTGAATCAATTAGTTATTTATCGGGTACTAACAAACAGACAAGAAAAGTAGTGAATTGAAGCAGACATCGATTATGCTATCAGTGTTTCCAACTGCTGGAACCCAAATTCTCTTAACTCTCGCACGATCACCCACCCATTTTAGGATGAATGAGAATGTATGTTCTGAATTCGAGTCCCAGCCTGGGCAATTGTGAGGCGTACCTTCGTCATTGTCACGAACAACCTAATCAGCTAAAAGCACAAGTAAAATAAGAAAAACACAAACAAAAATATAATTATCTACTTACTGCAAACGGGCCCTGGTTGGAGGTGGACAGTGATTTGTCCACACACCCCCAATACCCTCTAAATGTCAACTCTCCTTAAAATTTTTCAGAATTGTCAATTTATGGTTATTTGGGTTCAAAATTTACCCTTAATAATAATAATACGAATTTACACCCCCTAGATGGAAAAACCCCTGGAGGAAGATCTCCTGGGAGGAGAAATGACCTTGAACAGACCCACAAGAAAGGAGAAAAGAACCAACCATTAGAAAAAAAACCAACCCCTAACACTTCCCCCTTCTCGTTTTTATGGTGATTTTAGAAGATGCAATTGGATGAAACTGGTGAAGGTAGGGTGACCAGACGTCCTCTTTTATCCGGACATGTCCTCCTTTTTAGGTGTCTGTCCGGCGTCCGGGCGGATTTTTTAGAAATCGGTAAATGTCCTTTTTTGGAAAGAGTATAGCATTGACCATAGCAAATGTGCTGCATACAGAATGCTTCATTTGGTGCGCGTTAAATATTTGAGCAATGCTCACCTAGCATCTGGGAGCTCAATACGATCACTTTCCCGACTGAGTCATTAGTAGGGCGCGTATTTAAGGCACTAAAAACCTCTGAAATAGGCAATCAAATAGGCACCAAAATGATTAAAAAGCACCATAAACTAAGAAAAGGCACGAAAATAGGCACTTAAAAGGCACCCTAAAATTTAAAAAAATATATTAATAAAATTGGTACACATCCATTGCCAAAAATTTTAATAAGAAAGCGATTAACATATTATAATACTCTTTTGATCGAAATTCACATTTGCGGGGAATCGTCTGTTAAAGTAATTCTCACAAAAATAGCTTGTGCTAACGACTGCGAATTTGAACAAATGATGAATAAACAATTTGCACCATTGTAACAAAAAAAATATTTAAAACAATGTTCCAATTCAGACCATCAAATCTGGCGAATTCCAGATTTCAGTCAGTACAACATCAACAAAGCCTTACATCTTTCAATATAGGGAAAGCCAAATGCACGTAAGAAAAAGCTGAAGTATGCAAAAATTGCAGAATATCCATTTTTTGGCACGATTAAGCAAAGTATACACTAACCATCAAAATAGGAATTTATATTCACTATAAAAATATGTTTTCGGAATAGAAACTCCATGAAATGAACTTTAAAGTTTAAACATGAAAGCCTATGGTTTACTACAAAGGAATAAAAAAGGCAAATAGGCAAATTTCCGCACCACAGTCATTAGTATTAAGCGCTGAGACTGCTGGGACGCATGTAGTCTGTGCAGTTCCTTTTCGGTTGATTCATTTGGTTTATTTTACTTCGCTTTTCTGCCACTTTTGGCTAATCGCGAAGATGAGTATGAGCGATGATATGATGATCTTGATGAAGGACCCAAATGCCCAAGCCGGGATTCGAAACCGAGGCCTCTGGCGTTGTGGCGCGGTGTGCTAACCACTCCAACACAGAGGTAATACATACGCGATACAGAAATGCGTAGTGAGAATTTTGAATATGAAGTAATATTTACTTTCATGAAATAACGAAGCGAAAAAAAAATATCCAGTTTTAAAGGATGGAAGAAACGAATATGGGGTAAAGTGTAAGGTGGTTGCCACTTTTCCCTGCTGTTGAAAGAGTGCTAGAAATGTTCGTGGCATTGAAATCATATTTCTCTACCCAATCTAAACTACCTAAAATTTTAATTTGGCTTTTCGAAATAAGTAAAGCGAGTCTTACTTGTTACATTTGCATTCACTTGTGGAGATATTTCAGTCTAATATCCAAAAATTAGAAAAGGAGTAAAATTCTGTGCTTCAAATTATAGATATTCTTTGTAATTTGTTAAAAAAAGCAGATTAGGAGATTGCTTTCTTTGCTTAAAGGTAAGATGAAGTTCTTGAAAGAGATCTTCTGAAAAGCATCTGTGAGCAAAATGTTGGTAAGATTTTTGTATATTGATTCATAATGGCAAATGTATAGCCATTTTGTGCGGTGTCCTCTATTTTATGACTTTGTCCTCCTTTTTCGCCATGCTCTGTCCTCTTTTTTAATGTATGTGTCTGGTCACCTTAGGTGAAGAAGGTATGCTTCCAGGTCTCAAACCTGGACCGTAAGTCGACCACATAACGTATTTTGTTTTCTTAAACAAAAAATAATCAGTACCGACATCCCTTTGTATTATTTCAATTACATTTCTTTTTCTACATATAAGTATATCTATTTCTCCAATTTCTTACACTTCCCTGTAGATTCTCAACATCACAAACAACCAAGTTTTACACGAGACAACGTGACCACCACAACAAAGAGGTCAATTTTTAAAAATCACCAACCAACCAACAACCACCAGATCACCAACTCTGGGAATCGAACCCGTGTTTCTCGTAGTCAGAAGCGCAGGCGACTGGCTGTGCCACAAACTGACCCTCATCTATTAGCTTTAAATGCATCACTGTACTAAAGACACTATCAGCTTTTTCTTCATTTTTTGTAATTTGAAACGAACGATTCTAATTTCCAAAGGGGGAATCGAACGAACTCCTCGCTACACCCATCCCACCACCAATGAGACGGGGCACTTCGTTATTTCGAACCGTAATTGCGTGTAACAATATTTCCCGGCAAGATTGGTATACCTCACTTCAAAGGAATTTTGAAGTTCCAAAGACATACACGCCCCTACATTCAATATAGCTATTGCTTTTTCTGCGAAGCATTTTATCAGTATTTGCACAGCTCTTATCGTCCTGCTATTTGTCTGGACTTTCATCACTCGGCCTTTCTTTAGCTACGTGGTGACTGATACATTGCACTTCGTCGAGATTTTTGTAAAAAGAAACCTTCACCAATCCCGTTCTGACAAAAAAAAAAAGGTATCGCACACTTGCGTACGCAGGGGAATCTTTCCACCATGGGGGGAGCTGATGAGGTTACAGCCTTTTACCGAAATTTTAAAAAATCAACATTTTCAACTGAAAGCAGCAAATAACCAGGGGGAAAACCAAGGTGGTAAATACAAAAACCCAGCTTAAAATAACCTCGATTACGATTTTTGTCTTTGAACAACTTTTCAAACGAAAGTTACAAATAGTAATCACGAAATATTTTATAGTGCGTAACGCATACCCCCTAGAACGCTGCTATGCAATATTTACCTTTATAATTCCAGCCCGTTCCTAAATATATATATATCCTGCGTACGCTAGTGGTCCAGCATGTTCCTGGATAACATGACTAATGTTAGCCCCAGTTACCCCCTCCCCCAATAGACAAACGAAACTCCGCCTATGCTCCCATATATTTAAATATACTTATTAATAATGAAGCTATTTGTGATGCCTGATGATTCGTTCAATACAGCTAGCTCTGATCGTTGATACATATTAAGTTCATGGACGAAAGAAAAAGATCTTCTATTCGAATTGTCTCATTGTTGCACCACATCCGTTTTGTAAATCGAATGTTTTCCATAGGCGACACCATCTGTTGAATTTCTGGGATTACGAACTTTCAGGACCACAGAGGGAACATTGCACCATTCCCCTGCATTGCGGGGGCAGCTGCTAACTCACTGTACACCACGTATACGCCAAAAATTACACTAAATGTACCCAGGTTATGGTATTCCGAGAGTACCGGACCCGCCCTGGATATCGTATCAATACAGAGTTTGCAAAACAGTGAGATGGAACGTAGTTTTTATTTCCCCGAGACTTTTGCCCTGATCGAAGTGTGCACCCTCTTTTGCAGAAAGAGATGGAAATAAACATTTCTGCGATCACCCACCCCGGGAATAGAACCTGAATCTCCCCTGTGGTAGTCAGACGTTCTTCCGTCGCACTATCGTATAATATTTATGGTGCATTTCATGCGGATATATCCCACAATAATACGTCAATTTCTCCCTCTGCCTCGACCCTTACTTGTTTTGACGCTCCCATCAACAAGTTTGCCCGACCCTGTGGCCGAGTGGTTAGCACATCGCGCTGCGACGCCAAGGGTCCCGGGTTCGAATCCCGGTCGGGCTTGGTTGTTTGTGAATGTCCATTCATCAATTTCATCACTCATCCCTATCTTCGCAAATTAGCCAAGAGGCACAAAACGCGAAGTAAAATAAACTAAATCAAATCAAATCAAACCATCAACAAGTTTAATTTCGTAAGTCTTTTTAATCAGTGTTCAACCAAAAAAATTAAAATGTTACAAATTTTGAGTTTTCAATTTAATTGTATTTGATCATTTTTTTAACCGATCTTTTGTTAATAGTCAGCGCTAGGAATTAAATAAAATCTTAAGAGTATAGGAGGAAGAATACTCTTTAAGAATAAAATACACCAGCTGAAGGAAAATTATATCCTACTATTGTGGCAACACTGGCTGCAGTATTGTCATATCAGTTGCCGGCTCACTCGTCGCACGAGACTCAAGCACCTTTTGGTTACGCAGAAGACGAAGGACAGGGCTTGACGAAATGTGTTTGAGTCTCGTGTGATAAATGAGAACCTGTTGTGCTCCTGGCTCGTTATGACGAATTATCTTTTGTTTTATCGGTGAATCACGTTCACGTTGAAGGCTCGCAAATCACTTTGCTTTACTTACGTCTCTTTCCAGCGGAAGTTTGTCGGCTGGGTGGCTGAAAGTTTTATCACAAAATAATTCTTGCTTCACTCGTCGATAAAGAATTGACATTTAAGATGCCAAACTTAGGTGACAAATTTCCAAACTTCAAAGCTGATACAACGATTGGACCTATTCAGTTCCACGACTGGCTTGGAGATTCGTAAGTTTTAATTCATTTACCCTGTATAACTGTATAGCGAGTATACAGACGAGTTTTCAATAGCATTTTAATTGTAGCTGAAAAAAGTTTTCTGTTAATCAGTCACATACAGCATGAATATATCCACTGCACTCCGGAGGTACAAGGAGTAATTACACATATACAATTTCACTATGTTACGTGATGGGATACAAGATATATCTCATGTATAATAGTATTAGGAGCAGTTTCTGCCCTGTACTTAAATTTATTACGCCATCGCGTAGAAATTCCAAGTTATTGTACACATCAAATTTGGAGTTAAATATGTATGTGATGAAAAAATCGGGTCGGGTACCCTATTCTACACCCTCGAATTTTGAAATTTTTTCTTTTTCATTATGAACATTATTTGATCCTATTTGTGAATAAAAAAAAATTGGAGCGCGGAAAGAAGTATTTACGACTGTACAGCCGTTTAAAGTTGAAATTTTGTCGTTTGAAATGGTTCGCAATTATTTCCAATTTCTAGATCGTGATACTAACACGACACCAAATTTTAACTATCGATCTCAACCTAACTGAACTAACCTATCCACGCGCCAATGGTTCGTGGGGCTAGCGTCAATGGTTCGTGGGGCTAGCGCCAATGGTTCGTGGGGCTAGCGCCAATGGTTCGTGGGGCTAGCGCCAATGGTTCGTGGGGCTAACGCCAATGGTTCGTGAGGCTAGCGCCAATGGTTCGTGGGGCTAGCGCCAATGGTTCGTGGGCCTAGCGCCAATGGTTCGTGGGGCTAGCGCCAATGGTTCGTGGGCCTAGCGCCAATGATTCGTGGGGCTAGGTTCCCTGTAAGTCAATTACACAATTGCAATGTCTCAAATATCCAATCCGCCAATAAATTACATAAATAATATATTGAAATCGCAAATTATCCCATTGCACAAGTCGTTCATAACAAGAAAAAATTGCAAATTATCCCATTGCACAAGTCAAAGATAAGAAGAAAAAGAAAATGTTCAGACGTGCGCCTGTGACATGAATCCAAGATGCGCCATGATCAAATCCCTGCAAAACCGTTTCGACGTTACATAAGGAATCTAAATATTGAAAAACGTAAGTTTCCTAGCACGTAGATCTAAAAAAATTACTTTCCGCGCTATTTAGAAACATCGTTTCTTATGAAGAACTAATTTTCGTAACAAGAATATTTGAAATGTGCGAAAAATCGAGGGTGTAGAAAAGGGTACCCGAGCCAAAAAATCATTCTACACAAAAGATGCAATAAGTAATAATTATGCCCCTTTGATATGTGCTAATAGTCATGGGTAGAATTAAATTTGCTGAAAATAGTCATGATCATTGAATTACACAATCGGAACTTGAGCCATACATATGATGCAGTTCCTTTTGCTTATTTTACATCGGTTTTCTACCAATTGGGTTAATCATGGCGCTGAAGATTGATGAAATGGATAATGGGAGAAACAAAATGAGGGATCTATACCTTCCTTACTCAGGGTTCAAACCTAGCTTCATGTTACTCTGACCACTCTGCCATAAGGGCCAGCACATACTATGTAATATTTCCCCATTATTACAGTTCATAATTCTTGATTTTGAACTTTGTAGTGACAGAATTGTAATGCTTATGCTATCTTGCAGATTAACAAGGATTATAAGCAACAAAATTAACAGAGGAAATAATGTTTTATTCTTGCACTTCAATTATTTTTTTACTGTGCCATATTTGGTAACAGTTTCATACATCGGAGACACATTTCTTCAATTTTACACAAGAAACTAACCGAAACTACTTACGGAAATTAGTTTCTCCAAGGTGTACAACATTCGTCAAGGTATTTTCTTTCACCGTGGAATATATTTGACCGGGAAATCATGTATTTTTCAAGAGAAATACCTCACCGATGCACAATTGCCATTGCTTTCATTTGCTTGCCCTGCGACAACCGGATGCTGCGTACGTTTTACGACGTAAGCCCCTGTCAGTGTTTCAATCCCCCCCTTTTTTTACTATGCTTGTCTAATGTAACCAAACCTAACATTATCGGAAATAGTTCGTGGGGCTATCCGTCAGCTGCCCATGCATAATGTATAATTTCCACCGGTGACGAACATGATAGTAGGTATTTTACGGTAAAGAATGTTGAAACAATGCATACCCACAACGTGAGTCAAGGTGTGCCTGCCACATTGTGTGTTCCAGAAGCGAATAAAGGAATAAAAAAAAGCACTCAGAATGTGAAAAATTGTGTTTGTTTTCGTGTAAAAAGCATGATGGCACCTTGAACTATGTTCCGCAATACAAAATTGGTAAGTACGAAACCATGCAAAACACAAAATATGCTATTTTAATGTGTCTCCGATCTATGAAACTGGTACCCCATATTTTAAGTAGGCTGTAAAAGTCTAGTATAGCACAAACATATTTCTTCACTTTTACAGGAGAAACTACTTACGGAAATTAATTTCTGTAGCATTGTTGAACTTTCTGAAGGTGTTTTCTATCATGTGGGAATCTATTATAGTGGTAATTCATGTTTTTTCCTGAAAAATATCTCTCCGACATGCAATTGCCTTTTGCTTCGATTTGCTTCCCCGGATGTTCCCTGCATATGATGACGTAACCCCCTGTTAGTGTTTCTAACCACGCCGTGATATTACTACGACCCCAAAATTTTTAACTATGCTTACCTACGTAACTTAACCTTACCGTGAATTGTTCGTGGGGCTATCCGTGAATGGTTTGTGGGGCTATCCGTGAATGGTTTTCTGGGGCTATCGTGAATGGTTTGCGATTACGAACCACAAGTTCAAAACCGGAAAAAAATACAAAGTTAGTAACACGGATGTAGGTATTTTTCTGTTAACAAGGTTGGAAACACTGCATACCCACTCCAAATCGACAAAACACAAGCACGACGCACGGTGATCACACAAGGTTTATGAAGCGAAAAAATGAAGAAAAAAACAAATTACTTGTTAATTTGAAAAATGGAAATTATTTTCGTGAAAAAAAATAATACCTTAAAAAGTACGAATGTTAAAAATCAAGGAATAAACTATACTAGACATTTAATAAGTAGTCCTAGGGACAGTGATTGAAACCCATAAAAATGTATTTTTTACAATGGCAGTTTTTTTCATTCTTTAGGTGGGGTATCTTGTTTTCACACCCAGCAGATTTCACTCCAGTTTGTACCACTGAGTTGGGCCGAATGGCAAAACTGGCTCCTGAATTTAACAAGAGAGGAGTAAAGATAATTGCCTTGTCATGTGATTCAGTGGATTCTCACAACATGTGGATTGAGGTAAGTACATCATCATGCTATGAACTCTGTTAATACAAAATACAGCTCTCAAGCTATTCAACTGAAAAATTATGCATGACCAATGATGTCATTTTGAGGCATAGAAATGTTACCTAATATTATGTGTTACTCAATTTTTTTCACCTAAGAGGTGTTACTTCGGTAACTTCCTGTACATGTAGAGTACTAGAGTACAGCATTTACCTGTGCCTTGATTTACATACTCCTGCAAAACATGAAAATAAGCAGGAGTTGGTCAACAATAATTGTCATTTTCGATTTTTTAGCACCCTAAAATCTACAAAACAGTGGAAACTTTTGTTTGTAAGAATTTTATTGTAGGGCAGTGGAACTTGGCAAAATTTTGGAAGGGGACCAGTAACCTATCTGTGGCTACACTAATGCCTCAGCAACCACTTTTGTGGTGTGATGAAGTTTTGGCAAACCATTTACCCATTTAAGATTACATTGTGGGGCTTATGGCAACATTGTTGCATCATGGTGTGCAGCAAGGTTCCACCACACACTGAACGTCTGCTGTAGCACACAGGGGCGCCGACTTGTCAAAATTATTGGGGGGGCTCTGATCACTGAAATAAATTAATGAATGACTCACTCCCATCCTTTTTTAAAAATAAAAATTACGTCTTCGTATAGCAGTTCTTAAGCAGCTATTACATTCCTCATGCAAATGAAATGTAACATGAAAAACGTGTGTCGGCTCATTTGTTTTTTTGATAACAATTAACATTTTTATTTAAAAGTAGGCTATGTATTTACATTAAGAGGCCAATATAACAGTTTTTTGCCGGCCTCGGTAGCCGAGCGTGTTGGGTGGTCGGCTCAACTCGATTTGATCCGGAGGTCTCGGGTTCGAGTCCCGGCGAGGGCATGGGTGTGTTTTAATGTCCGCAACAGACTTGTAAAGAAAGGACATGTGACGGGTGCAAAGAACCTTAGCGTTGACGTACCCATAAAAATAGCGAATATTTACAATATTTAACAGTTTTATTTAATTATTTACATAAATGCTAACACAAATCGCAGGCAAATAGTTTTACTTTTTTGTTCTTGCTACAATATTTTACTTTTTAAATTTAATTTTGCAATAATAAATAAACACCTAGCACGCCGTGCTTTAGCAATAATGCCTTTGATCATAGCCATTCCCGCTTTCGCAATACAGACTTTTCATAATCTTTCCTTGCGTATTTTACTGCAAGCCAGTGTTGAATAAACTCAAAAACCTTAGAATTATTTTCCCCTTATTCTTTGGACTAGAGGAAGAGATTTCGATGATAACTATATATCGTACATATCAATATTGCCTGAAAGTCGTGTTTTCGACCTTAAATTGTCTAGAATTCACTAAACAACATACTGGTATAATTGTCATATCACCTCGTTATTTAGAAAGTCTTTTTAGTAAAAATGTTAACAATACTCATAATTATATACTTAGTAATACATAGTAATAAGTCATGTGTTTTTCTGTCTCCGTTCATAGCCCCTCCAAAGTTGATGGTTTAGCTGTCTCAGCCCCCCAAATTTGATGGTCTAGAACATTTCAAATGTGTATTTAAAGTTAAGTTCATGTGGCACAATTCAGAGTAAACTTTACAAGAGAAGCAAAATAATACATTAGATACTCTTAAGCAAAATTATTTGGGGGGCTCTGCCCCCACATCATCAACATTGGGGGGGCTCGAGCCCCCCCAAGCCCCATGGAGTCGGCGCCTATGGTAGCACATACCAAAACAGAAGTTAGCGAGCCACCGTTACTGTTTAATACAAGAGCAAAAATTCCACAACAAATCAATGGTATCAAGAAATATTAATTTTAAAAACAATTAAGGGGCATAGGTATGCACATGGGGGGGGGGGGATGTCCCCCCTAATCTTGGACATCCACAGATTTTTTTCTACTTTCTACGAAGGGACAAGCAAGGTATTTTTCCATGAGGCATATTACCCCGTTTATAGTGTTGCCCCCTCAAAACATACCTCATGAATTTGAAATTATCGCATTTCTGCATCCCATTATAATAATTAATGTAAATTACTATGACAGATATCGAATTATATGTGTGAAAATGTACTTTTAGGTTGATGTTCGATTTCTAAGGGGGAGATATGGCCATCCTTGCCCCCTTCCAGACGTCCATGCTGATATATTACTATATTTTAACCTAGAAATTTAGGATAGAGGAATTTTATCGCTGTTATTAAACGATATTATACTCTTAAAGCAAACTAAGTATTTTCAAGCCGATGTAAGTTCAAATCAACTACAGGGAAAGGGGTTGGAGTGGTGCAACCACAGGGGGGCAGGGTGCATTGCCCCCCAACCTTGGACAGAAATCAATTTTAGGGGGCAAAAATGGAAGTAAAAGAAAGCAAGAGTAGCAGGACAAAAGGATACTCAAGATGAAATTACTTTTCACGTCTTTCTTGCATTATTTCTTCCAGAGGGCCAAGAGTGCCTGCAGGAAGGGGGGGGGGGGGCACAGAGTTGCAATTGCCCCCTCGATTTCAAATTTTATACAAATAAAAATACATTTCGTAAAATTTTCTTCCTCGCTTCAATCGCAATACCTGCTTTTCTTGCAGTGTTGTCAAGTTCAGAGCTGGAGCTAGGGGTCGGCAGGAGTTGGCCCTGGACGCCGAATGGTCTAAATGAGAAAAATTGTAAAAGATAATGCCATGGTGCTCCATGAAAATTTTTGCTCCATATTAAATCAGTACTGTTTTCATTTCGCAAATTTTGGATCTGAAAATTTTCTTGCTCGCTTTGTTCGCAATTTCTATTCTTTACTGCATTGTAAATTACCAGGGAGAGGTAAGAAAAACTAAACTAAGCACTACTGCTAAACGGTCGGGTGGGGTGTATATACACACACCCCCATTGATGCAATAAAACTAAAACAGCGAGATAAAATTAGGTTTTTCTTTCCCAACTGAACTTTCATCAATGGTTTTGGCCACCCCTAATCACAGGGTCTGCGCACGCCTATGTTAAGGGGAACTACCGTGCGTCCATTTCGATCTGCAGCCGAGAGATCGGGAGAAGCGTGGCGGGCGGCGCTGACGGAGGTGCCGACATTTGCGGCCTGTAATGCCCGCATATTTTTATGGACATATGCAGACGTTTATATAAATATTGCAAAACTAGCACTAACCTGTGTTATAAGAGTTGTTCAAAGTGATGTCCACCTACATTCACACATTCCTGGCATCGTTTGATGAAATTTTGATTCACACGCAAAAGTTCTTCTTCCGTAATTCTTCCTAGTTCTGCCCTTATATTGTCTTTTAGTTCGTCGATGCTTTGAGGGTTATTTCGGTAGACTCTATTTTTCAAGGTTCCCCACAAATAATAGTCACATACGGTAAGATCTGGCGAACGTGAAGGCCATAAACCTCTTGAAATTATTCTGTCATCAAACACCTCCCTTATAGCGTCCAAAGAATCAGCGGCGGTATGGGCTGTGGCCGAATCTTGTTGAAAATACCCATATTGTCTCTCATTATCTGATAACAACTGCAAAAACGGCGCGAGTATTTGTGTGCGGTACCTCTCCGAATTTATTGTGTCTTCAAAAAATATAGGCCCTATTATTCTTTTGGCACTTACAGCACACCACACACCAATTTTTGCATCGTGTAACGGAACTTCGTGTATTATTCGGGGATTTTCAGTGCTCCAGTATCTATTGTTCTGTGAACAAACATGACCACGCAAGTGAAACCATGCCTCATCCGAAAAAAATATTAACTGTGGATCAACAATACCATGTACAATATTCTGCAAAACCTAATTACAGAAATTTACTCTACTTACGTTGTCAGGGGGCCGTAATTCTTGCATTATAGAAACTCTGTACGGTTTTAATTTTAGTAGCTTAGTGGCTGTATGTGCTGATGATTTTGACACGCCCATCTCCTGTGAAACACGGCGTAGAGGTTTGTTTGGAGAACGTTCTAACGCTGCACCAATTTCATCGAATTTTGCTTCGGTTAGAATCACTCGTTTTTGCTTAGGTGTTTTAAAATTTAACGATCCAGTTTCTCGTAATTTAAGGACAAGACGTCTAACCGTATCTCTATGTGGAGGTGAAACGCCTGGGAATTTCTGTACAAATTTCCTACACACGTCTCGACACGAGTCTGTTTTCACGTAAGTGTCATACATAAAAATTATTTGTTCTAACGTGAACCTTGCGGCTGGCATTCCAATCGTCTGACTGACACAACACACATACACACTGCAATAACACAAACAAGTAACGGCAAGTAACCAAGAATAACACTCTTACGCACAGTACGAAATTAACATGCTCTTGGTTTACATCTGCCTGCCACTATATTCACAGCTCTGTAGTCGCGAAGAAACAAAAAACTTGAGCTAGGAGATTTCGGATTGCAAGGAAGCTCACGAACACCATTAGCTTTTAACGGTTCGTCTGCAGCGTAATCTTGATACAGTGTTGCACATTCGAAACCTCCAAACGATCCCCATCGACACAAAACTCTTTCAAGGATATAAACTTAAGCAGGACGTTACTGGGCAAAACTATGATTAAAATGTTTTACAGAGTATTATCTGTGGCTCTTAACATCATTTCTAAAGCGTATTTATTTGTGTATATAAGGGTGGAACTTGGAAGAATTACAGAAGAACTTTTGCGTGTTATAACACAGGTTAGTGCTCGTTTTGCAAGATGTCCACAAAAATAAGCGGGCATTACAGGCCTCAAATGTCGGCATCTCCGTCAGCGCCGCCCGCCACGTTTCTCCCGATCTCTCGGCTGCAGATCGAAATGGACGCACTGTAGTAAAATAATCATAAGGATCTGCATACTCAGAATACTCATTCAAAAGGAGCAAAACCATCCATCCATTCTCTCTTCATAGCTTCAGGAACCTCTCAAAACAAAGTTCACACAGATGGAATGAACCAATACACCCGGGGATGATGAACTTTTGCTGGACATTCCACACCCCATTCCCTCTTCCTAGTGTTGACACGTGTTTGCAGTCAGTGGCAACAACCAGCAGGCCCATTATTTTTAGCCCTAAACATATGAATAAGTTTTTGAAAGATGATTTGGATTGTGAGAGAAAGGGTAGAAAGTGATAACATTACATTGTCTATACTTTGTGCACATTCATTCTTTTGTCTTCGAAAATTAATGACTTTACTTTCTGGCAAAAACCTTCTTATTTAACGGTAGTCCTCTCAAAACTAAAGCCTCATAAGGCTCCCAATTTCGGGAATTCTGTGTGAACTTTTCTGTTCACATGTGAAAAATTGTAACTTCTGTTAATACAAATTCTATTGAATTTATACATATGTATAAATGATCTGAGGCAAGTTTTTCACAGTTTAACTTTTATTTTTATCGAGGAAGGAAAAGAAATCAGATTGGAAAACAAAACAGAATTTTTTTGTAGATGTATCTCAAGTCTGAGCATGTGAAATGGCAAATGTAAACTCCGCACCTTCAATTAGATATTTTAAACATGTATACAGTTTAATTGAATTAGAATTATTAAATATATTGGAATCGCACAGACCCTTTATATTATTAATATATTTGTGTGTGTATGCATGTGGGTGGTAATACATAAGGTTGAAACAGAAAACGTCTGCTTGTACCCTTGAATTTTTGGAAAGTTCGCCCTGAAAACTGAGAATTATACTTGAATTTTATCATGGTCCTGGAGTGACCACCCTGTGAACTTGTAACTGTGAAAAACTTGCCTCAGATCATTTATACATATGTATAAATTCAATAGAATTTGTATTAACAGAAGTTACAATTTTTCACATGTGAACAGAAAAGTTCACACAGAATTCCCGAAATTGGGAGCCTTATGAGGCTTTAGTTTTGAGAGGACTACCGTTAAATAAGAAGGTTTTTGCCAGAAAGTAAAGTCATTAATTTTCGAAGACAAAAGAATGAATGTGCACAAAGTATAGACAATGTAATGTTATCACTTTCTACCCTTTCTCTCACAATCCAAATCATCTTTCAAAAACTTATTCATATGTTTAGGGCTAAAAATAATGGGCCTGCTGGTTGTTGCCACTGACTGCAAACACGTGTCAACACTAGGAAGAGGGAATGGGGTGTGGAATGTCCAGCAAAAGTTCATCATCCCCGGGTGTATTGGTTCATTCCATCTGTGTGTCGGATCACCTGCAGAAACACGATCCAGGTATATTTGTATAGTATGTGTGTGTATGCAACACACACACACACACATATATATACCAGGGTTACATACAACCTCTGACAATAAAGTTCGGTGAATGATCCTGAATATCGAAAGTAGACGAATTCTTAATGAAACCTAACTTACTGTCCTTCGAAGGTGTGTGAGGTACGACCCTGAAACGAAACGCCAAAGCATGGAATGTCGTTCTCCTGCATCACCCCCATCGGAAGAAGGCCAAGGCGGAAAAATTGTTGTTCCCTCCGGCAGGAATTCCTAGTGGATCATGCCATCACTGTCGAAGAAAGTGATAAGGATCGTCTTGATGCGTGATTTTTACGCTTTGACCTTCTTCCGATGGGGTGATGCAGGAGAATGCCATTCCATGCTTTGGCATTTCGTTTCAGGGTCGTACCTCACACACCAGCTCTCATCCTCTGTAGCAATGCATTGCAAGAAATTTAGATCTGAATCCTCCAGATTTCTCTCTCTTCTCACGCCTCAAAATCACTTTGAAAGGTCAGAGATTTGAGGATATTCCGGACATCCAACGGAACGTGACGAGGGTCTTGAACACCATCCCGAAAGAAGACTTTTCTAAAAGTTTCCAGGACATGTACAGCCGTTCTCAACGGTGCATATCCATAGGAGGGGACTACTTCGAAGGACAGTAAGATAGGTTTCATTAAGAATTCTTCTACTTTCAATATTCAGGATCATTCACCGAACTTTATTGTCAGAGGTTGTATATCAGGGTTGCTACACGTCTGGAAAACAGGGAAGTGTGAGGGAATTTTGCAGATTGTCTGGAGTTTACGTGCATTTTGGAGTCTGCAAGAGAAGAAGTTTCAAAATGAACAAGCAGTTCACTTCCACTTCTGGATTCAGTTCTTGTGATTCCACTCCCAAAAAAGATCAGTTTACAAACTTGTTTCTTTCATTCTTGTGATTCTCAGTCTTGTGCAAAATTATAGTTCCTTCGAATTTCTGTATAAATTTTCACTTTTATAATACTAGATATTTGAAAGAATATCAAAGTAAAACTTGAGTCCAGATATCTGATTGATAACTAAAGTACATTGACAATATGGAATTATTAGAAAGGTTGGTGAAGATGAGGTTATTTTTTTTTGCTCCCCTGTGCATAGCACCATGCCATGAAGGCGTATAGGGGGTGTGGGGGTTATAGTCTATTATTTTATAGATCTTAGTCTTGTTAGCATTTGCTATACAATTCCTATATGCAACTAAAAATTCTCCAGATGCTGTGTACTTATAAATGTAAGCCAAAAAGCAGCATTTTTTACGACACTATAAATTCACCAGAAAATGAAAAATTGTGTATAGTTTATGAACTTATTCTGTTTTTACATTGTGTTACATTGTTACATTTACTGTTATGGTGAAATAATGTACCTCTGTTACCTTAGCCTCAAGACTAGATGCACATGATTGTAGCATCCAATACATTTAATGCCGATTGTAACTTTATACTTTTCGCATTTTCATGTGTTCTTGGGTGTGTTGAATGAAATTTGTTAAAAGAAAGTTGTGAAAGTGAATATTCACAATAATTAACGGATTATGTATTTAATTGCAAAACACAAGGTTAAAAGCAAAAATTATGATGATAAACATGTCTGGAAAAATTTCATTTTTGGACTGGAAAACCTGGAAATGTCAGGGAATTTCATAATCAATAAATTGTAGCAACTCTGTATGTATATATACAGTTGAAATGTGTACGTAACAAACCATCATCAAGGTGTAATATCTATTTGACTTCGTTATCTGAGGGGAGGAGACAAAATTTCTTCAGATACTAATACTGGGCACCATCCTTACTATTATTACTCACAGAGAAGAATGAAAGCTTTGCAAAGAAATCAATTATATATCGGGCCATTTGTGCATGTAGACTGCTCTATGCAACATTTTGAAATCCTTAGATTTCTTCAGGGTAAGTTTGCCTATTTATCAATGGTACAGATATTATTCCATCACAGTAGTATATTTCATGACCGTTGTCTAGGTGACAATGTTGGAAATTTTTGTAAAATTTACAGGACATCAAGTCATATTCCGGATTTGAAGGTGATAAGTTTCCATACCCCATAATCTGTGACTCAAGTCGAGATTTGGCTGTGCAGCTAGGAATGCTCGATCCGGCAGAAAAGGATAAGGATGGTCTTCCATTGACATGCAGGGCAGTCTTCATTGTTGGACCTAACAAGAGACTTAAGCTCTCAATACTGTATCCTGCTACCACAGGAAGAAATTTTGAGTAAGTACTGTAATTTCTTTTTCTGAATTGTGTTAATGCAGGGAGAGGTGGGGCAGATACTCTAGCAAAATTTTTTAAAAAATGAAAAAAAACATACCCTTTCACTCGTACACATTTCGCAGTCAATACAGGTTAGTGCTGGGTGGTAACTGTGATGAAAACTATTGAAGTTTCTTTCCGTATTATGGCTATTCATTAGGATTACCAGATCGCTGCAAGGAAATGTAGGACATAATGTCGCAAAATGTAGGACACAAAACATTCACAATAAATAACACATATTTCCAGAACATGTTACAAAGATATTTAAAATTTTCAGCTTTAAAAAAATATGATTTCTTAATGAATTCTTAAATCAAAAATTTTCAAACTTTTAATCAATACTGAACAATGAATTTCTTACTATATGGTTTTAACTTCTCAGGAGTCAATTTTTATCAAAATTTTATGTTTAGTCAAAATATATTTATGAGACTGAACAGTCAAACTCTTTGAAATTATACTGGACCCCAGTATCAAACTTTTTAAAGATTTTTGAAAAGAATATTTCTCCCATGGCTCAGTCCTGCTGATGGTAATGAAAATACTCTCTCATTATGACCTGGAATGGCAAGCCAATATTCAGCAATTACAGTAATTTGAAATGGTTCCCCAGAAGTTTCATCTAGGGTAGTTTGTAGTTCAATAACTTTGATATCTATACCCCTTGCTTTACAATCACAATTTTGAATAAGAATGGAAACACCTTGTTCCATCAGTATAAACCCCAAGCAAGAAATTCCACTTAGGCAGTGAACAATGACATCATCAGATGTGAGCTTAATGTTCTAGCAGAAAACTTTATTTTCTTTTTGGGTAACAACTGAATCATAATAAATTTCACCATTGAGTTTGGGAGCAAAGTCCATAAATTTTAACTTGCATGATTTCTCTCTGTTAAACTGAAACACGTATTTTCCTAATTAATATTATGTGACGTTCAGAATGTAGGACATGTCCGGGAAAAACCGGACGTCTGGTAACCCTACTATTCATGTGTTGTCCTCAGGTCTTCAACTTCATGGCAAACCTGATAGTAAAAGTAAGTAACATGAAGCATATAGTTTCTGTTGAAACTTACTTTCTAAAAGTAATGGTTATAGTTAATTCACTAAAAAAGCAACTACATTACTTTTGCAGGTGTTTACTTTATTCATTCATAAACTGCAAATAGGCTGTTTTAATTTTGTTCATTTAAAATAATCACTTGACATGTTACATCTTGCACATTTCATTTGCAACGAAAGTCTGTGCATGATTATAATTGGTCCCAACCCACTGAAAATATCCAGTAAAAATTATATATATATATATTAGAATTTTATTAAGTATTTAAATAAAATTATTTTTAGGGATGTGTAGAGTGTAATTTCTTAGATTGCAAGTTTTATAAATACTATCTTGAATAAGTATAATTTATGGTTCTGGAATTTTTATTTATGAAAGTGCACACTTTTCAAATTTGCATACATTTTCAGAAGAAATTCTGCAGTGAGAACTCTTGTCACAAAAGGTGAAATATGTACATTCCACCTCCCAGCAAGGAAAATTAACAGAAAAGCAAGAATTTTTCACAAATTTCAGCTTGAAAGTAATGGTTACTGTGTTAAGTAGAGACTTTGCCATCCAGACTACAATTTCTTTTTGTACCAAAAGTGAAAGATAGAAAATTCCAAGATGTAACATTGCCACAATCTTCTGGCTACCTGATTTTTCATTATTGCATAATACATTGTAAATCATTTGTACAAAGAACAAGTTGTGTTGATTGGGGGAACAGTTGTTCCTAATTTTTGCCCCTGCACTAGGGCCTCTTACTCTTAAGCTTGTCTACTGCAAGAAAAAGAAAAACTGTCCATGCCCTCCAGTTTGGCACTCGGAAGAACTATCAAATACTTTTCAGCATGACTTTGCATGTTTATAGGTACATAGTAGTGTTACTTCTTACAATTTTTCTATTCACTTTAGTACATTGTAGGGCCAGAGAGACCTGCTGAAGGAAAAAAAAATTGTAAATATATTTTTCTTGTTCTAACTGCACTTGTAGGGAAGCAAGACATTAAAATCTGATCCCTCACAAAAAATAAAATCCTAAAATCAAATCTCTACAATTTCCTTCCTTTCTTGTGCTAATTTGCACATTTTAGAAACTATATACACATCCTGGCTCCCCCCTTCAATTCGAACTCTGTTGTCGGCATTGAATCTACTGTCAAACCATTGGTTCAGTTATTTTTATTTTTGTCAACTCATATATCTTGTTGATTATTGTAATTAATTTAAAAGTTAGAAAACAATGTAAACTTATAAAAACACCATACATATGAGATTATATATTATTAAATTCTCCTGTTTTAAATAACACATGTATGCTACATATAAACATGAATCAAAATTGAGTCAAAGTAAATTTACATTAATGATTTTTTCTCTTTTAAGTGAAGTGCTTCGTGTAGTGGACTCCCTGCAACTTACAGACAATAAGTCTGTTGCAACGCCTGTTGACTGGAAGGTAAGCCATGTTCTGTTAATAAGCTACTATTATAAGATGTGAGTTACTAATATTTCCGTGGAAATAATTTTAGTAACTCACTTAAGTCTTACATTATCAACAGTAGAGTGGTTGCGGGTCTGGGCAGGTTCTTTTGCATATGATCCCACTATAGAAGATTGTTGTCCTTCATGATGACAAACAATTTATTTATTATGTTATTTAGTGTGTGTGTATTTGAATTATTTTATGTGCTCAGTGGCTACAGAATTATGGAAAAATGAAGAAAACTATCATGTATCGTAACAAACAAAGCTGGTATATAATCATTTCATTTCATATCCTGGCTTGATAAAAAAAGGTAAAGTGCTCCCCTGTGCTTAGCACCATGCCATGAAGGCATATAGGGGTGTGGGGGTAACGCCCCACACTTTCTTGATTCGGTCATGAGTGGGGGTGATGCATCCTGGCTTGATACAAATAATTAAAGAAAACAGTGTATTTCAAAGAGCTGATGAGTTCTAGAGCAGATGGTATGATGAAAGAAATTTTCACTCTGAAAGTCACTAGTTCTATAAATGTCACAGATTAGTCTGATATTGAAATTGAGTGAAATTGCTCAACATGTTTCTAGATGGTACCCTAACAGAATTTAGAAATTTATACTGGGTGCATTTGATACGCATGAAGATATTCAAGATATTGTAAACATTCATTGACATTGTGAGAAGAGGTAAGGTACAAAACATTAAAATGCATAAACTGAAGGTTCTGGGTTTGAGTGTCCCTTTATCAGTTCCACCATATCATTCAACTTCACTGGTGTAGTTAGTCGAAAAATGGCAGAAGAGTGATGCTAAATAAGAAAAAATGCAAATACATTTAGCAACCTACTTATAACAATCTATATTTTGCTACCTCCCTCCTCACTGTATACCAAATTTCACTGCATAAGTGTCGCACCTTGATTTTTCAGTCCAAAAATTGGTTTATAACCTTTCATCGTGTAGTCGTCACATCAAGCATCAGATAACAAAACCAATGATAGATGAGTTTAAGTGTCTATAATAATAGTAATTGTTTTTTTAATCTTCACATAATGGTCACACCCATGTTTTTTGTTTGTTTTTTAGATAAAATTGGCATAAAATCTACGACGATTATATGTTGAAATACAGTAATCTTCTAAGCAAAAGGGGTTTGCCATCCTCATGGATATTTCATGCATGATCTGGGAGAAACGTCCCCTCCCTGGAAATTAACTCTTGAGTTATACCTATAGATATGAACAAATACTGTGTTTTATTTATATTCCTGACACACATCTGATTTCTTTATGTTTTGTTGCACTAGAATGGAATCCAAGATTTTGCTTTCTAAAATTGATGGATTTGGTTTATTTTACTTTGCTTTTATGCTACTTTTGGCTAATGGTGAAGATGAGTGATAATGTGATTATATTGAAGAAGGGACACTCACAAAGAACACTCATGCCCAGACTGGGATTTGAACCCAGGACCCATGACATCATAGTGTACTGTGCTGCTTTCTAAAGTGAAGTTCCAATTAGGCTTTCTTTGAATAAAGCGAACCTTAAACAAATTTGGCCGAAACTGCTACTATGGAAGTATATGTTTAGATAAATTCTGTATGTCCAAATTTGAATCCTCATAAAGTAAATTTATAAATTCAAAGCTTGTCTTATTTTATTGTTCTTCACTCTGATTCTTTTAAGCTTGGTAGCTGCTTTAAATCCGAATTAGCCGTGCTTCAGCACAACTCTTCCCCACACATGATTGCTAGAAGTCAGCTCAATATTCAGTGTTACGTGTATTTTATGCTTTCAGTGGGGTGAACAATGTATGGTGCTTCCTACCGTAAAGTCTGAAGAGGCTGAGAAGATGTTCCCAAAGGGTGTGAATGTGATCAAGGTACCTTCAGGAAAATCTTACCTCAGGAAGACTCCGCAACCAGAGTAGCAGATGATGTCTGTATCTATGTTGAAAGTATTATATTTTGTTTTTTATTTTCTAGTCTCTCATGTGTATTTTGCTTTTCGTATGTGATAAACTAAAATTTCAATCTATGAAAAAAAAATGTTTTGTACAATGTAGTTGTATGTTGATTTTTGATTTAATGTGCTTAATTCGATAATAAGATTGGGTAACGATTCTGATTTGCAGCATTGCTGTTATTGTATACACATATCTTGTGAACATTATTACATTTTTGCAAGGTAGTGTTAGTTTTACAACTTTATCACAGTGGATTTTGTTAGAACTTCCAGTATTCTTTCTTTGATTTCCTATTTGCAAGTACTTGAATTTTTTAAAAAAAATATTTTTCACCCAGAGTAATTTAAGTTTTCCATATTACTTGAAACTTGAGAAATTACATACGATTACTTATTCATGTGGGTAAAAATATACAGTCAGTTTGATATGGATGGGGCAAAAGAAGCATTCTCTATTTTAAGCTGATCATATTTAATATGATGTTACCAAGTGCCTTGTCCTCATTATATTTACATTTTCTGCACAAGTAATTGTTTTGCATTTAAAAGGTTGTGAATAGAATGAAAAGAGCAAATTTGTTGGAAAGTGTTTGCATCATTGTCAATAATTTTCAGTCCAAGGTTTTATTATATAAATATATATATGATTTCCGTTCTATGCAAAATGATTAGCAACCAATATGATGTTCCAAGAATATGCAAGGTTGAATATGTTATTTGCAGTTGACTGTAGTATGCTGAAAATTGAAATACACTTTCTTAAGTACATTTGTTAAAAATGGTTTTTCCTTTTACTTTAGGTTATTTTCTATATCTATTTTCCCTATTTCATATAAATTGAAGTACTTGTGATTGTTAATATTATCGTTGCATTAGGTTATTAAATGTTGTTTACATTTAATTGCAACAATTAAGGGACAATTTAAGGAGGGGAGAGAAGAAGGAGAAGAGAATTTTTACCACCATTACAAACCCTGAACTTTGTAGAATAGAACATTTGCCAACTCAAAAACACACTTTGTTGAGAATATATATATGGAATAGATTGATTAACAAATCTGGATCAGACAAATATTTTAGGTCCCAAAGACCTGTGGTAGTCAGAGGCCTTACCGAATAGATTCACTGTGGATCTACTACGTTGTACTTTGTAAAAACACTCAATTGGCAAGAGGTATACCAGTGTGGGGTAAGTGAAAGTTCATAGCTGATACCATATCACACTGTTGTTTCCAACCAAAATAGTGATTATATTTGTAACTCAAATAAAATGATGTCTACATTTTCACTCTTCACTGCAAACAAATTATACAAAATGATGTTATAAAATGTCAAGGGGGAAGCTCAGCCTGGCTACAGCCCTACTATGCAAGAACTTTCTAAATTCTATACAACCTAGTAAATACAGGGTGTCTACAAAGATTCAAGCAGTTTCACAATGTTACTGTACGTGTATTATTGAAAATATTGTGAAGTAACTTTACAGTTTTGTAGACAAACTCAACAATTTTTGTGACACATTACAAGTGTTTGATATGCTCCCTCTTCATGATTCTGCAGACATAAACTTTATAATCAAGT
Organism: Lepisma saccharinum; assembly: GCF_977018435.1. Lineage (NCBI taxonomy): Eukaryota > Metazoa > Arthropoda > Insecta > Zygentoma > Lepismatidae > Lepisma > Lepisma saccharinum. The sequence continues at coordinate 131,529,919 of NC_139229.1, forward strand.
TATTCCCAAACGCGATGAATCATGTACCTATCAATTCGATCAAAAGCACTGATGATACGAGCCTGCAGTTCTGCTAGATCACTCTGTAATGGAGGCACAAACACTAGATCCTTCACATAACCCCCCACAAAAAAAAGTCACCGTGAGGCAATGACAACAGTTGTTGATCATCATTTCCACAACGACCGACCTATCGGTTTTATACTCTGGTGGTTAAGATTATGTGGACATGGTGATGGAACTGGGGTGGATCATCATCCAACTGGTGGATAAAGTTCTCACTGTCTGTCTCGAACTGTGGCATGAGCCAATTTTCTAACATGTCAAGATACCCGTATTCTTTAATGGTTGTTCGCTGGAGAAGAAGCGGCCGTAAACTCTAAATTTTGAGATTGCACAAAAAGCATTGAGTTCCGGAAAGTCAAGAATATACTCAATGGCGCCACTGCGAACAGAAAACTCCCATAAATTGTAACGTGTCACAAAACTTGTCTACAAAACTGCAAAGTTACTTCGTGATACTTGCAATAATAGATGTACAGTAACATCATGAAACCGCTTTCAATCATTTCTAGACCCTGTACTTTCCGCTACTTAGACTTCAGTTCATAAACAAGGTGAAGGAATGTGATAGCTGATCTTCGTTCTGTGAATTTGTCCTTTCATCAAGTTATGATCACATAATATCGGCTGTCTACATTTTCACTTGTCACTACAAACAAATTATACAATAGTTTTACCTAATGACCAGGTGCTACGGGCCTGCCAGAAACCCATAAATTCTAATGGGTTCTGCTGCAGGATCGGAACCTTTTCTCACGGACAATTTAAATTTGGTCCAAGTTGTGTATTGTTACATTGAAAAAGGGTTCATGAACCGTATTTTAATTGTTCCTGGACTGAATTTAAATTGATCTGGAAAAAAGGTTCCTGGACCGTATTTAAATTGATCCGGAAAAAGTTTCCTGGACCGAATTGAAATGCTATAAATATGAAAAGGTTACATGCACTGTAGAACTCATTTAAGTTTCTCTCCCAGTCCGGGATTGAATTTATTTACATTTTCTGGACCAGGGTTAACCGATCAAAAGTTGCCTTCTAAAAATTTCTGTGAGTACGTTTTATATTGGAATGTCACCCTGCGGTTGTAGAAAACGTAGCACAGGGAATAAATCAAAACACTGTTGTTCTCTCGCGGACTAGGTTCAAAAACTCCCTTGTTGAAGAGTTACTGTACATAACGCAATGGACTATATTAGTGTGGCGTCACATTGAGTTCAAACAAACCAGTCACATGTTGCTCTGGCATCCGATCCAGGAACCGCAGCCAATAGGAGCTGTCGATGAGGTAACGTGAGGCTGCTGCTCTCTGGTGCTGCTACAACCTTAAGTGAAGGAACCTGCGCGAGAGAATGGGGCTAGATGGAGAGGAGCAACGTGACTGCAGCATTTGCGTTTCCCCCATTTCTACCTTGTACCTTAGATTCTTGGGACAGCCAGCACCTGGATCAGTCTTTCATGCTCACAAGTGGATAATTGTATATCGTCAGGTCCGTATTCGATCCAAGTTGCGTATTCTTTCATTTCAATACGGAACTTGGACCCTATTTAAACTGATTCGGAAAAAAAGGCTCCTGGACCATATTTAAATTGATCCTGGAATAAAGGTTCCTGGACTGAATTTAAATTGGCTCGGAAAAAAGTTCCCGGACCGTATTTAAATTCATCCGGAAAAAAGGTTCCTGGACCGTATTTAAATTCATTCAGAAAAAAAGGTTCCTGGACCGCAGTGGCACGAGGGGGTGCTTGCACACCCCTTAATTTTCTTCCGCACCCCCTTCTGCACCCTCTACGTTCAACTAAAAACACTAACATTAATATGTAATATTATGTCATATTGAGCGCCGAATGATAGGTACTGAAGTAAGACCGTTATTATTGTATGCAACAGGCAAGCACTGAAAGAGGTGCCGATACTTTTCAATACTGGCGGCAGCCTCTGTAAAGATCAGCGGCAGTTTTTATTCTTTCGTCAGCATTATTGTTATGAATTTTTTCTTCTTTTGTTTCTTCAAGTGGTCTGTTCGTGGTTTTTTATAATTGCCTATAGCTTAATGTGAGTTATGTTTTTTCTTTTTTGCATCGTTGATAAACGGTTTGTTTTCCACCTACTTGTTCTTCCTTACACTGGAGCAAAAAATTCAGTTGCTTTTAAGGTATCACCAGGTCATGCTCGGGAAATTATTTAATGAGAGTTGAAACATGAAGGGTAGTTTTCTTCTTAACACGTTCTATGTATTTGTTTCACATAACATGTCTAGTAAAAGTACCATTTTAAGCTTTTTCAAAAACAGTTAGGAAGAGGCCCAATGTTCACGAAGAAATTTTACAGTTCGTTGTTGGGGATAGTGCAGCAGAAGGGATTTTCAAGATGACACAGTTGCTGTGCTCTTCGCATTTTGTCTTGTGGCAGACGGAAGGTATAATGTACTATTTATTTTGTGCCTTCATTGATTACATTGAAAAGGTTCAAAAATTGTGTTTTTAAGGGCAGAATGATTTTATTTTGTATTTCACTATATAGTTCAATAAGACTGCAACTTGTATCTAAATGTTTACGCAGTAATTTATGTTAATCAGTAGTGGCGTCGATTAGGGATGCAGCCATGTTTACAGAGCACTAATGTTTTAGTAGAATATTCACAAAGTCAGCAAAGTCTCTCTGATTACAAATAGCGTTTTGCTATTTTTGCCCCCGCACTATGCTAAACCTTATCTACTAAGGGAAAGTAAACTGTCCTTCCCCCCCCTCCCAGTTTTGGTACCTGGCTCCCCCAGTTTTGAAAGGTTGGTTTGTGTTTCATGTTTCCCTTATTTTCTGAATCGCACCCCCTCAGCACCCCTTGCGATGGTACAAATCCAACCAAGGACCATAGGACAAGAAAAGGAGCTGCACCACGGCAGTGTCGCCCAGGAACCCATGGAGGGGGTAAGACAACAAGAGTATACAACAGTGTACCAGCCCAGGTGATTCAATAATTATCCCCCTTTCAAAAATTTCAATAGGAAAGAACTGAAACATCTGTATTTACAAACTTTGTTCTTTACTTTTCTTTTCATCTACATTAAGCTCAAGTTAAATTTTCCAATCTTTTTTTTTTTAAAGTATTTCTCTTGATTTTGCAATGAAAATCTTCAGCGGTATCCCACCCCTATCGACTAGCTAGCTGGAGGCGGACTGTGGTGATGGTTTCATTGATATTTGGTTGTATCTACCAAAGGATTAGTTCTTAATCCTGAAGGTAGAGGCACCCTAATATCTGTGGATCATCGGCATTTACCACTGTTCGCCGATGCAATGGAAGAGACCATTGCATCTAAGAATGTTCATTTGTACCATCGCATCTTTCACGATGCTCTCAACGTGGGGCTACCATCTCTTTCATTGCATCTCCAGTAACATTTTCACGGCACCCAGGCAATTTAGTCACGTTTCAGCAAGGGGATCTCTGGCCATATTAGCACTGTGTTATATCATTTAATTGTAGCATGTTTGTTTGTTTAGTTTTGTGCATGTCTTTGGTATGTTGTTGCAACCATGTTCTAAAGGGGCTGTTTAATTTATCTTATACTTGTGTTTGCATAATCTTCATTAAAAATTGTCAAATCGTCAGTTGACAACACTGAACTTCCGTCCGATTTTCAGTGAACAGTAGGGAACTTTTCCTTTCTTATCCCGATACCTATTGACTGTTTTGTTTGGGAAAGCGATTACCATGCATCTGACGCGGCTACAGAAAAATCTTGTAGAAGAAGCCGGTTTGCATGCCACAAGCTCAGCAGGGAACCTCGAAATGGAAGGCACTGTAAATGAAAACGCTGTTCAGCAAATTTCTGTGCTTCCAGATGTTGGGTCTCCGTTGGAAAATGTCAGTCTCTCACAGGTCATAAATCTTGAACAGCCGCCGACCACTATTAAGGATATGTTTATACGTTTAACCCAGATAATTCAGATTCAAAATGAGCAAATAAATATCTATATAGAACACAGTTTTGAGGGGAAAAAAAATTGTGTTCTATATAGATGTTAGCAATATGCGTAAAGGGCATGCTATTAGTATATAAGCGCTCAGGGAACAAATGGCAACGAACAGGTCAAGTTTAGTGGCTAGGATTGATAATGTAAGGGAGGAAAATAATCAAAATATAGAAGGCTTACGTAACGAAACCGCTCAAAATATTTCAGCTTTGAGAACTAACATTGAAGACGCTAGAGAAGAAACTGCGCGAGATATTTCGTCAATAACAGAGAGGATTATGCGAGTAGAAACACAAGTCAACGTTCGCGTCACTGATTTTGAGAAAAACATTGTGCAAGATGTATCCACGCGGTATGAACGTTATGAAAATCAGTTCAGTGATCACTCACGATCAGTACAAAAGGACTTATTAGAAATTTCAGAAGTAAAGATGGCTGTGATGAGAGGCTAGACTTGGGGCGAATCCGTTATGGGCCATGTGTGGCGAATTAGGGTTTGCGAGGGGGAATCTTACAGCAATACTGGCAAGAAGTTGCTGCGAAATCGGAGAAATGCTGGAAAGATCTAGAAATAAGAAGAAATGATAGAATTCTTGAATGATATTAGAAAATAATTAGAAATGAATTATAGATATGAACAGTGGTAGAAAAGAACTGTTCCACCCTAGATGAAAAATTCTGGCCGCCGCCGCTGCTGGACTGTTTAAATTGCTCTGGAAAAAAGGTTCCTGGACTGAATTGAAATACTTTACAGATAAAAGGTTCTTTATGGTCCGGAACCCATTTACGCTTGCTGATTTTCTCTCCTGGACCGGAATTGAATTTATTTAAAATTCCTGGACCTTTAACTTAGGTGGGCAGGCCATGTGGCACGAATGGGAGAGGAAAGAGGAGTTTACAGGATTCTTGTTGGGAAACCTGATGGTAAGAGACCTGTAGGAAGACCAAGACGAAGATGGAGGGACAACGTGGAGATAGACCTAAGGGAAATCGGTAGGGATGGAAAAGAGTATATAGAACTTGCTCAAGATAGGGAAAGATGGAAGGCATGTGTTGCTGCAGCCATGAACCTTCGGGTTTAAGAAGGCTAGGGAGTTAGTTTAGTTAGGACCTTTAACAACCCTGGTTGCCACGTGTGTTCACATTCCAACAGGATAGTGACAGCAAACATTCTGCTCAACTCAACACATACTGGTTGAGTTGGAAAGTACCAAAGCAGTTGAAAACACCAGCTTAAAGTCCAGATCTCAATCAGATTGAACATTTATGGTCACTTTTGAAGAAACGTGTCCATAAATATGAGTGCAAGTCAAAAGAAGATCTGAAGAGGGTTGTAGCTTTAGAGTGGAGAGAATCTGTCCAGACATCTGCATGACCTTGGTCGCTTCTATGCACAGGAGATGTCAATCAGTTATCAGTGGCGTAGCGTGGGCATTTCGGGTGGGAATGCCAAGTCCAAAGGAAGTGTTGACCCTTTCTTGCTTAATAATTTACTTACGGTATTAGTCGCCACAGGTGTTGTTTATTTGCCTGAAGTCAGCTGGGTTTTTCGATCAAACATCATCCATGCATGTTTAGCTAGAAAATGAGATGCCTCACTATGCCACAAATGTTTTGAAGTCTGGTGTTTTATACCTTTTTGTTATACCTTTCTGCATGAAGCAAGTCATTAAGAAATCTACCTGAATAACAGTAGATGTCATTGTTGTGGATGATCCAACTACTGATTGATTTGGTTTATTTTACTTCGCTTTTCTACCACTTTTGGTTAATCGTGAATATGAATATGAATGATGATATTGATGCGAGTTGATGAAGGGACACTCACAAAGAACACCCGTGCTCACCCCGGGATTCGAATCAGATGTGCGCTGTGTAAAACACCTACCCGGAGGTGGGTGGATGATTCAACTATAGTACACACAACTGACATAACAGTGCTGATTAGTAATTCAGACCTCTGTTTATTACATCTTGAGAATGTTGATAAACATTTTAAAATAATTTTGTCCAGAGATCATTCGATGTTAAGAGTTTTAAAATGAATGCTAAACATTTCCATTGACAGATACTAACGAAATAATAATAATAATAAATAATAGTTTTGCGGGTTAAGTGGTAGAGCAGCCACAGGCTGAACTTCTACCACGAGGACATCACCAACTTATTTGACAAAAAATGTGTTGATCTTTTAGTTTTTAATGCACATCGCTATTCGTGCGATAAATTATACAATGCCGTGGTCATTATGAAGTGGTCTATTTGAATTTGGTAAAGTTACGTCAGTCAATATTGCGTATTGTAGCATCACATAGCACGAGCGCGAAGAACTGGGTAGGAATTCTACCGCTGTCGTCTGCTTCAGAAGGCAGGAAGGGTCACATGAACCAATCACCGTAGCCATCTGCTCCATACGCTGGCGTACGAGAGAGCATTTGCGCGCGTGCTGTAGAGATCCAAGCTTTCCCTCCAGAAAGGCAGCAAGGAATATAGAGTTCTTTACGCCGAACCTGCCCGGCATACGGCCAGGAACGAGTTTTTTTTTAGAACGAGTGTTGTTAGTGGAGCGTTGCAAGCGGATCGCGAGAAATAACTATTATAATGCCATGAAGGTCAAACATATATGAAATTAGTCAAGTTTTACTTTATATTTACAGCATTTACGCATTTTTTAAATTTTAAATCTGGGAATGCCGGGCGTACGGATGTACTATAACGCTACGCCACTGTCAGTTATTAAGGCCAAGGGCTATGATTCTGGCTATAAATTGTCTTATTTTGTAACATTGTTATGTTTGCTTTTCTGCTTTCATAGCAACTGTACGAACATGGAAGTAGCATGTTTATGCTAAATTGTATGTTTTTTCGTTATTAATAAAGTTTGTGGGGGAACCAACGGTTGTAAATAGTAAATCACCATGTGTGCTGTAACTACATGCAGGGAGAATATCTAATGCACTACGGATTATTGTAATTTTTGCTTTCTTTTACTTCTCACACTTCATCTGTACGAACAACATTGTGAGTAACTGTATATAGTGTTAACAATATAGGGGACGTGAAGTTTTAGTTTTATTTTTCCCTAAATTTCGGGGTTATTTTTTACTGCAATTCGGTGTTATTAATTGAAAATCGGTGTTATTTTTACATGCGTTTTCACCGTTTCTTCTATGCATAAGATTTTCACGTTGCTTTAGTTATGGAAAATTAAAGCAAATTTTAGTTTTAATGACAAAAATAAATAAATCGAAGACTTATCTTTGTGAGATATTACCAAATTTATTGCATTTGGAAAACTATTTAATCTCATCGGCTACTAAACATGAAATGTTTATTGAAGGATATCGTCCAAATCTTTGAACACAATCATATTTCAAATTCACTCTCATAGAATAAAATTTTCAAAAATTGTTTTCTTAAATTCACTTTTCAGTTTACAACAACATTGATGATTTTCCACGCACAGATGGCGAGTAGTAAATGTTCGCAGTATTCACTCACCACACTTCCTATATAGAAAAGAAAACTTCTAAATAGAAAAATAGCAGTTTTTTCCCGTTCACTCTAATGGAATGGTTGCTTTAACAAAGGCTTCCACAGTATCTTCTTTCCTTCTTTTAAGCTTCTTGAAGCCTTCGACGACAGAAAGTTGCCGGTTTGTTACACTCGCTTTACTTTTGTTCTCGAGCCTCCCCGACGGCGTAGTGGTAATGTCGCCGCCTTGAAATCAAGCGGTCCCGGGATCGATACCCGGTGGAGGCAACACAGTGGTTCGGATATAACAAACTGTAGGGCTAGTCAGTGGCGCAGGAACGGGGGGGGGGGGGTTCAGGGGTACATTGTACCACCCTAAATTTTTGAAGGGGGGTACTGTACCCCCTAAATCCGTAAATCGAGTTGTACCCCCTGTACCCTCTTGCTAATTTGACAGCAGACGTAAGGTGAAAGAACCTATTTTAAGTTCACCCAATAAAAAAAGTCTACAGTAGACTCGCGATTAACCGAGTCCCGATTAACCGTGGCTCCGGGTTAACCGAGGGAGTGGTTGGAAAACATCGCGCTTCATAACGCAACCCCCTGTTTGTTTATGGAGTCAAGTCACTGTCCGCGCTGCACGTGTTCGTTACATTGTCGGTGTATCCGATTGTTACGGTGGTGTTTAAGTCTGTGTGGGCCTATTCTATGCGGAAAAAGTAATCTTCTCATTTATGTTGTACTAGTAATAAATAATTACTATACAGTTTTAAGTGTTGTTTCGTCATTTACGACCTATTAGCACATTATCTCCGTATTATCCGAGTTTTTCCGTATCCGAGGCAATCTCGGTCCCAATTAGCTCGGATAATCGCGAGTCTACTGTATATTGTTTATAACTTATAGGCCTAAACATTATCTTCCTTACCACAGAAACTCAAACCATTCTAAACTTATTCTACTACATTGTGGTTGCTACTAGTTAGTTCATTGACCTAAGTTTTTGGAAACCTCTTTAAGGAGATGAAAATTGTTTAAAATGTGAGTGGAACGATGGAATCACATTTGCTCTCAGACAATCGCGCTGCAGACGAATGCTCCTTTACGTAAGGGGGGGGGGTACACTTTTCTAAAGAAGTGGTCGCGTCGATTCGAAGATAAGTTACAAATCTTCATCAGAAGAGTATATGACTGATCCCATTTTCTCTTGAATATTTAAAATTGAATTTTCCAAAACAAAATACTTACACGAACGAGACGAGACACTACAGACCAACTTGGGGGTACAATGTACAGCTGTACCTCACCCATATTTATCATAACTTTGTAAGAGGGTGTTCGGAAAACTATACTTAAACCTACTATATATTAATAAGATATTTTGAAAATAGAATCGCGATTAGCCTATCTGAGGATGAAGTGAATCTAGAATAAGTTTTAATAACTTCTGAGTGGAAACCGAAACAAAAAAAAAAAAAAAACACAAATATGAACGAGAAGGACCTCGCCACACAGGAGACGAGATGAGGCTGTGACAATTCTCGACTCATCGCATCGCTATATCATTCCTAGGTGAAATGAAATTTTTCCTAGACATTTAAACAGGGTTCAATTTGCGATATTATCAGAGGAGGGGGGAGGGAATTATTTTTACCAATGTATTAGGTATACTTATAATTGGACATTAATCACTTTATATCTAATTTTGGTATCGAATGCAACACAAACACAACGCCATTTTAAGTTATACCCTAAAGTTAAACTGTAAGAAAATTACATTAGTCAGATGAATGCACGAGATAAATGAAACTCACTGCAGGTTCTATTGGTAGATTTTGGATTGGATTCGCTAGGTCTTTGATTGAGATGGGAATGTTTGATTAATTTATTTGGTTTATTTTACTTCGCATATCTGTCACTTTTGGCTAATCGCAAAGATGAGGATGGGTGATGATATGTGAAATTGATGAACACTCACATGCCCAACCTGGGACCTCTGGCGTCAAAGCGCGCTATGCTAACCCCTCCGCTACGGAGGCCGGCGAGGTGGGAATGTGGATTTTCTTTGTATATGCGAAAATCTTTAACTGTGACGTGCACATGCTTTGCTTACATTAAAGTTTACCTTTTCACATAAACTAGAAATTAACATGTCACCCTAAAACACACGCATGTATCTGCATTTAATACTACTCTATACAAAAAGCAGTGACGTGCACTGAGGAGATAGATCAATCAATCTCGCATCTCGAATTATATTCAAATCACAATATTTATTGTCTTGTTAAAGCCACCACAGCTCATATGCAACACTTTCTTTTCCACGCGCTTCTCGTCCATCGGTGTTCTCCGCGGGCAAAGCTGGCTGGATACCCTAGCTCGCTCTTCTTCCGCCAGACCAGTTTCCAGGTAGAAACGGCCGGCCCAAGGAAAAGGAAGATTTCTACCTCTACCTCTCTTGTCCCCTCGCCCCCCGCTGCAATGGTTGAAAGCCCAGGCTTTCAGGTCCCCCAGTCTATCTCCTATAGAACAGATAGGGGATTGGTTTCTCATAATTTTTTTGTAAATCCTCTAAAGAACACAGGGTAAAATTTTCTGCAGTACTTATGTTCTCTGTATTTACACAACCTTTTACACGTTGTACAATATGTGCGTATGTATAATATGGGATGTAGTTTTATTATTTATGAAATGGGAACGTGTTATGTGCAGACAATAATGTTATGCTTTCTTTCTTTTTCAAACATGGAATATAAATGATTAAATTACAAATATGTGCTCAGGCTCTCTCTGACTCTCGTTTTAGTAGTGTTTTATTTAAATATACTACTCTTGGTCTCTAACAGTCATAAATACGGATGTATTTATTTGGGCAAGAGAACGCGTGTTCATATTGTTGTTGGTTTGGTTTATTTTACTTCGCTTTTCTGCCACATTTGGTTATCGCGAAAATGAGGATTGAGTGATAATATGATGAAATTGGTTAAGGGACCTCATATGAACAATCCAGGCCAGGATTCGAACCCGTGATGAGTGCGCATTCTTGTCCTATGTGTTGCAGTGAATAATGAAATAATTTGGAATAAAAAATGTATCTCAGAACTCAAAAAGTCAAATTAATATCATTGAAGAAACTACAAAAAAGTATGTTGTGTTTTGTTACCTGTCACCAAATCAACCAAGCGTGGGGGAGTGGTTATCACAGCGCGCTACGACACCAGGATTTCCGAGTTCGAACCCCGACCCAGGCATGGGCGTTCCCTGTGCTCGTCCCTTCATCAATTTCATCGTATCTTCGTAATTAACCAAATGTGACAAAAAAGCGACGCTAAGTAACAAAAATGAAATCAAATCATTGATTGATTGCTCAATTTGGTTTATTTTACTTCGCTTTTCCGCCACCTTTGGTACGACAAAATTGATGAAGGGACACACACAAAGAACACAAATGGACAATCCGAGATTCGAACCCAGGATCTCAGGCTTAGAGTCAAATCAAATAGTTTTTTTATTTTCGAATGTGGGTGGGGGTTACGTGTACTTTTTTCTAGTACTCAATCATAATTTTGCAATCTTTTCCTGTTATTGACATTCTTCTTTTTTGTAGGAATACTGGCCCTAAAGGGAGGAGGGGTGTGACCCACACCATCCCCCCCCCCTTGAGCACGCTACTGACTGCTACCCCAAGTGTCGACGTCACCGCACGTCACTGACAAAAAGAAACCTTGGGCGGTTCTTCATATTGTCCACCAAAGATTGAAACGAAAAAAACAAAAAACTTTTGAGCGTATGCCTTTCGTTGCTTCCTCTAACATCTGAAGGATTTCGGTTTTGTATATGTAATGAGAGTACTTTCAGTGCTTGAAGAGTGTTATTAGGTACAGCTAATTATATAACAAATAAATGCTTTGTCAAATGTTTCACAAATATTTCAAAGTTAGACTTTTTACGAGTTGATCGGGAACTATCACAACTCGGTTTTTTTTTTGTTTTTTTTTAACACAACGCCCTACAGATGTCTGAGTAAATACCAAATACATGGCTTCTAAAAGACATTGCATGTGGTACACATCTGCCATAAATTGTTTAAAGATATTTTTATGCGTTGGGAATTTAAAATTAGAATGAACTCAAGTGGAACTCTATAAGTATGATATATTCAGTAATGTGGTTTCTATATCCAGTGGGTGGGAGATGATTATTCCTGGTTGGGGTGGCTCAAGATCCTCCTGACCCCTTTTAATCTCAACCTGCATTAAAATTAATAGATGTATCTTTGTTCGTAATTTTCACATTTCGAACTCCTGAGTTTCCGTTCCGTTAAATTCAAATAAGCCCAGAACGAAGTCCAGAGCTATATATGTTTCAGAATTGTTATCTGGTTTTAAAATCTGTTTTAAAAAACATAAATTCTAAGAAAAACGAAGAAAAAATAGTTATGCAAATTTTGCATGAAATAACAGGACATTCGTGTGTGCTGTTCTAAAATAGAATATTTCCCATGTCTTCACATTATACCTAAGTATGAAGGACGTATTTAAGAGGGGGTCCGGACACTTCCCCGAAAGATTTACCAAGAAGTAAAAGTAAATAATCAAAATATAATTGTTTAGCATTTGTTATATAATCGATGGTTATTTCCGCTGAACTTATTGGAAGGCAAGGAATTTGGCTCATACGGCTTTGAAAGGTTCCAAAGATTTATGCACACAACTAATGATAATATCCATAAAATATTAATCAGAAACTGTACTTTTCGTTAATTGGATCTGACTTTTGTTTGTTATTCAATAAATATTCAATTATTTTCCATTTGACATTAAATTCCTTGCCAGGGCAGTTGTTTTTATGCAAATCTTGACGATCTTACCTACATGCAAGCTAGATGCTGTTATATCTCTATTCTTTTACTATATTTTACCTATTCACGTAATAACAACAATACAATATAATTAATATTTTAATTAAATTAATTATTATTATTATTATTATTATTATTATTATTATTATTATTGCAACACTTGGTTGGACCCCCGAAATGTATTTCTAGGCAGTAGTATGTGTGTTTATATATATGGAACGCTGAATTTTGTACCCCCCCAAATGAAAAAAGTTCCTGCGCCACTGCTGTCAAAAGCTTCTTTCTGTTTCAGTGGAAAGTGTTTGCTTTCATAATGAAAGGAAAAACTGTATATAGCGAAAGCAGAGACGTAATATTTAACGTTGTTGAATTTTTGGAGGGAAGTTAGCTACAAAGCGTGTAGCGACTGTAGTAATAATACGGATACGGTGGAAGAGAAAGGAAAAGTTTGAACTAGGAAGAGGGCAGTGTGGAGTGGACTGAGTGAGTACTGTTATTTTCCTTAATATTTATTTTTATCTTGATTTCGCTTGCTTTTGTCGGTCATTAGAAGTAAAGAACTGCTAAATAGATTACAACTGATTTTGTGCATGTGGTCTTTGGATCTGCTACCTTGTTTGCAGGAGTGGCTCCAGATAAAATTTTCAACCGGGCGAGATGGAATTTTGGCACCACCCTGATCCTCCTACTTTCCACCTTCCTCCAATATAAATCGTAACCATGTTATATATTTACGGTTTTAATGACGAAAAATAATAGCCTTGTTTTAAAATTACTTTAATACTGTTCAAGAACACGTTTATTGTAGGTATGTTTATTTAATACCTACAGATCGGTATTTCTATGTTTATAGTGATATTGTCAGGTTATCGATTGATTGATTGATTTAGTTTATTTTACTTCGCGTTTTGTGCTTCTTGGCTAATTTGCGAAGATAGGGATGAGTGATGAAATGATGAAATTGATGAATGGACATTCACAAACAACCAAGCCCGACCGGGATTCGAACCCGGGACCCTTGGCGTCGCAGCGCGATGTGCTAACCACTCGGCCACAGGGTCGGGCATGTCAGGTTATCGAATGTTGAATTATCTATACCCAATAACATCGCTCTTCTCGTGATCGACGGAAAATTCACCGAAGTATTTCCAATTTATATATATTAATATTTTTGATATGATTCGGTCAAAAGAGATAAATTATATAATATATTAGTAGAGTTTGGAATACCTAAGAAGCTTGTTAGTATGATAAAAATATGCACCAGTGAAACAGAAAGTAAAATTCGTGTGGGTAATAATATGTCTGACAAATTTATAATTCATGATGGGTTAAAACAAGGAGATGCATTATCTCCATTGCTCTTTAATTTTGCCTTAGAATATGCTGTTAGGAAGGTAAAAGAAACTAAAGAAGGACTAAAATTAAATGGTGTGACTCAGTTGTTAGCATATGCAGATGATGTAGACTTACTGGGGGATGATATAAATACGATTAAGAATAATGCTAAAATATTTTTCAAAACTGCTAAAGAGATAGGTTTGGAAGTTAACAAAGAGAAAACTAAATATATGCTTACAGGCCGAAACCAAGTGTTAGGTAATAATCAAAATCTAATTATTGATAACAACTCGTTTGAACCAGTTTCCAAATTCAAATACTTAGGAGTAATATTAACAAATGAAAATTATATTAAAGAGGAAATAAAAAGTAGGCTTAATTCAGGAAATGCATGTTACTTCTCTCTTCATAAACTTTTGTCTTCTCGTTTAATATCTAAGAAACTAAAAGTTAAAATATACAAAACAGTAATTTTGCCTGTAGTATTATATGGGTGTGAAACTTGGTCCCTTACATTAAAAGAGGAACATAAATTGAGAGTATTTGAAAATAAGATTCTTAGGAAAATATTTGGACCTAAAAGGGATGAGGAGACAGGTGAGTGGAGAAGGTTACATAATTTAGAACTACATAATTTGTATTCATGTCCTGATATTATTAGAATAATTAAATCAAGAAGACTTAGGTGGGCAGGCCATGTGGCACGAATGGGAGAGGAAAGAGGAGTTTACAGGATTCTTGTTGGGAAACCAGATGGTAAGAGACCTGTAGGAAGGCCAAGACGAAGATGGAGGGACAACGTTGAGATGGACCTAAAGGAAATCGGTAGGGATGGAAAAGAGTATATAGATCTTGCTCAAGATAGGGACAGATGGAAGGCCTGTGTTGCTGCAGCCATGAACCTTCGGGTTTAAGAAGGCTAGAGAGATAATTTTCATGAAATAAAACTCTCCCATAGCCTCATTTTCAGTAGTGTTGCCCACGGGACGAGACGGGACAGGCTTTTAAAAATTCGAGACGAGACGAGATTGATCATGTGTCCCGAGACAAACGAATACTTTCGAGACGAGACAGCATTTCACGGCATTTCCACGAGACGAGACAGGCCAAAGTCTCGTCTCGTGGGCAACACTAATTTTCAGTAAAAGGTGGTCATAACTTGGGTTGCCAATACATTTAGCATCATAATGTACGTAAAAACGGGTGCGAGTATTTGAGAGGATTAAATAGCACTTCTTCTGGACACGAGTCTGAACAAACAAATATTTTCGAGACGAGACGAGACAGGCCAAAGTCTCGTCCATGGGCGTCCGGAAGGGGGGGGGGCAAGGGAGGGCCGTGGCCCCCCCCTGGAAAACGAAAGTCAACCAAAAATTACATATAATTTAATTTCAGCCACAATAATGTGTGTTAATTATTGCACGAACATGATAAATTCAAATTTAAGCAATGTTTTTTTGAGGGATGAACACTATTATTGGGGAAAATATGCCATGTTGGCCCCCCCCTGGAAAAAAATATCTTCCTTGCCCCTCCCTGGAAAAAATCCTGCGGACGTCCATGGTCTCGTCTCGTGGGCAAGACTAGCCGCCACTGGGGATAACATACCCCAAGTCCTCCAACTTCAACTTCGAGCACTGCTGTGCCACGTATATATTAAAAATTGTGCCTTTAAATTTCATTATTGTAAGAACACTCCCAATGACGTAGGTAGTGGTAACGCGGTCGCCATGCAATGAAGGGGTCTAGTGGAAGCCCATTACTTTATTTTCACTTTAACCTTATAGGTTAAAACAGTCCCGATTAGCTTATCTGTGCTTAAAGTTAAAAAGAAAAAAAACATTTTTTGACTCCTTTTTGGAAGCTAGGATCAGATTTTGTTACGTGCCCAGGTACATTTCCCCGATATGTTGTTCCCTCAAAAAACATTAATTTGAATTTATCATGTTCAATAATTAACATATTGTATGATTGTGGCTGAAATGAAATTATGTGTTCGAAATATATAAGTTTAAGTTGACTTTCACTTTCAAGGAGGGGTCGTGGCCCCCCCTTGCCCCACCCTTTCGGACGTCTATGTGCCCAGGGGCTACATGCTACCCTACACACCTTCCAATCGATTTAGATTTTTTTAAAAACAGTAACTTTTAAATAGTAATTTTCAAGACACTGCCAGGTTCATCCCGTGTTGAATATCGAGCTCTCGTGTTTAAAAACAGCCTTGTTGATTGTTATACGAGCCTAGTAACGCTCGTCCCAATTCGTACCGTCTAGGATTCGCCGATTCGGGGCGGGGCTGTCCGGCGAGCCTCCCGCCGACGCATTTTAGACCTGCCTCCCCAGCCCAGTCAACCTAGACTCGGCCGATGCGACCAGGAGGCCATAACCTCAATGGAGGAGGGCTGCCATCAATATTGACACTCCAGGCAGGATTACGCCATAAATACACAGGTGTCGTAAGGAGAGGCATGGGCACAGGGCCGCCGTTAGAAAACGCGAGACCCTTATATCATGGACGTATTTAGAGGTAGGAGGCATGAGCGTCGGGAGGGGAGGTCGAACGGGTCGACGGACCACCTCCCCCTGGAAATTGACATTGTTCATTTAAATATACAGTAGAGCGTCGATTATCCGAAGTAATTGGGGGACATGGGTGTTCGGAAAACTGGTTTGTTCGGATAATCGAACTGTACATGTTTATTTGCCAAAAAGAAGTACTGTACAGTAAATTTATTCATAAAAACAGGCATCTCTTTAAGTATGTATTACAAAGTAACGTACAAAGGCAACTTTAGTAGGAATATATAGTATGTGGTACAGTTTATTAAACAAAAATATGTACATATTACATACGCATTTTGCATGAACAATACACACAGTACACAAAATTAACGTTTAAAAAATCCTTTATTTTGGTCTGTCTAAGCAAGCCTACACGCTTACGAGCAGCTGAGTCACGTACTTTTTTCATTACAGATATCTGAAAGTGAGCGAGTACACAGTTCGGTTAAGCGGTCGTTCGGTTGACCGACGTTCGGATAATCGACGCTCTACTGTACAAGAAAGCAGAAAGTTTGTTACTCTTATTGTTAAGAACAGATATAAAGTTCATTTAGTTAGTATTCGAACAGAATAATCAAAGTAAAAATGCATTGGATCGAAAACATAAGAGTGAAAAATACAGCAACAAGGTTATATTCTACCATTTCATCCAAAGAACAAATGGTTTCACAGTTTTCAAAATTCTAATAATTACAGTTGTATGTTATATACAGATATCATAAAAAATCCCCCTAACATTTAAAGCCTTTTCTTGAACGAGACGTGCAAAGATTAATATCAAAATGCATTCAGATACTAACTGCATAAAATGCAAAAGAAATAATGGATAATAGTTGTGCTGGTCTTCACTCGTATGGTGGATCGTCTCTCCCCATTTATGTAATAATAATAATAATTATTATTATTATTTCGAATTAAATTAATTTTTGTTAGTTTATAATATTTATTATTGTATAATAACATTTATAACCGTGCGTAATAATACTTATTTATCTACTATTCAACTTTTGTTATTTGCCCGACCCTCCCTGCAAAAATCCTGGCGACGCCCGTAGTGGGAGGGGCGGACCCCCCGGAAAGACTTACCAAGTACTAAAATTAAATAATCAAAATATAGCCTTGTTTAGCATTTGTTGTATAATAGATGGTTTATTTATTTCCGCCGAACTTACTGGAACGCAATGCAAGAAATTGGGATCATATACGGCTTTCAAGGATATTACTATTTTACCAAAGATTTATGCACACTATTACTTAACTTATGATAATATGCATACAATATTAATAAGGAACTTAACTATTCGTTAATTGGATCTAACTCCTTTTTTTGTTATTCAATAAATATTCAATTCTTTAACTATTTGACATTAATTTCACTGCGAGAGCAGTTCTTTTTATACAAATTTTGGCGATCTTAACTACACGTAAGCTATAGATAATGAATATACGTATACTGTTATATCTCTTTTTAATACAGTCTTTTTTACCTTTTCATGTAATAATAACAATACAATACTAATTTCCATATTTAATTTATATTATGGAGACACTTGGTCGGATCCCCCCCCCCAAGTATATTTCTATGTAGATACGTGCCTGCCTTATATTGAAAAAAGTTATAATACAAACATAGCTCGTGAAGTTCTACATTAATAGCTACCAACATGGAATATTGGTATTGCGTAATTTTACCTTCTCACAAGATACTGTAATAATTAGGGCTCGGAAGATGACCTAAAAATATTAAAAAAATGACCTATAGAATGACCTTAAAATTCTTAAAAATGACCTAAAAATAATTTTCGCTCTGAAAATTAAAGCTTGATTTTTACACATAAATTACAAGAGAGAATTTGAATAATTCGATAAAACCCGTTGTTTGGTGGTTTAAACTACTGAAGCAAAAGTTTAAAAGCAATTAAGTGCTAATGTAGTTCTCTTTATTTTTATTTCAAGGTTACATAAAATACACCGCAAAGTCAGTCATCTTATTTCAGAGGGGACCTTCCAAGATAGAGCAGTCGGTCAGCATCTGAAAATACGGTTGTGTTTCGCGTAAATAAGATTTTTCTTAAATATTTTGACTAAGTTTATTTTAAAACCACAGATTAAAGCGATAATAGACGCCACAAAGGGATCCTCAAAGTATATAGGCTTGACACAAAGTATTTTAAGTTTGCCGTAGGAAAAACAAATTTACCACAATAAATGACCGTATACTTTTGATTAATGCTAGGAGCATGTCAGGAAATTTAAATATGTAAGTTATGCTAGCAAATGCATTTAAAATTCACGAAACAAGAAAGGAGAAAAAAGCCTCAAAAATGAAGAAAATGCAATAAAAACGGCAAAAGAAACATTTAAAAATGACCTAAAGGCCGAAAAATGCAAAATAAAAATAATGTTTTCCGGTTCTAAGTGAAGGGAAACTGATCGATATTAGGTTTAGCATTGTTTTCTAGGCTTAGAAAAAAATATGATTTGTCATCAACTTCGGAGCAGTACTCTCTCTCTGAAAGGGACATTAAAAAAAAGTGATAACATTCGTTACTCGGTTATTTGAGAAAAGTGTAGGCGATAATCCTCAGGGATGACGTCGCAAATTAACACATGAGCCTGCCAGCGTACGCTTTTAGAAGGAACATGAGTTCGGCCAATATCCAGCCAGTGCTACTGCGCTGTTGCCAAACTAACTGCTAGCGCAAATTGCTAATATGCACTATTACAGTATGAGCTGAGGAATAATTCCCCCACTGCGTCCAGTTTAGATTAGACCTGAACTACAGGTGTCACTTACCACCTTCTATGAACAACTAAACTTGATCGATGAAATATACACAAATTCGTTCCTTCCCATATTCTGTGAAGCAATGCACCTGCTTCTCTCATTCTGTTTTTTCTGACTCCCATAACCTCAGCATCAGATCGCACGAGAGACCTCGGCTGTCCATTTTCCTTCACGACTTGAATTTCTACACAAAATCCTCTACGGTGTCGCCCGTCTGTGGAACCCAGTGGCGGAGCGTGACCTTTCCAACAGTGTAAGCCTATCATGATGAAGGTTATTTCCCGTTGTGCTTATTTTTGGGCTGACATGGTTAGTGATTTATCCACACACATCGACCCCCCCCCCATTTTTTCAGAACACTTCCCTAGAATTTTTCACCAAATTAAAAGTTCTGGATAAATCCCTGGGATTGGTGTTTTCTTTGCTAGGCTGTGTATCTCCTACATTTCAACTGATAATTAAGTCAGTCTTTTTCCTATCACAATGAGTAACGTAACGATAAAAAAATATGCAAAGTTAGATAAAATGAACAATAATAATAAAGAAACGAAAACAGAAGGAAACAGAAAAGTGCAGAATACTTTTTACAACCGCATAACCAAGTATCAGCTTCGTACCCTGAATCACAAAATCGGCGCACTTTATTTTTAGTTTCTGTTACTATGCCTGCTAGAGAAGGAAGGGGTGGGCCTACCTACATCCACAAGTTTCTTCTTGGCAGCAAAATCCTTGCTGGATAACGGCGTCTGCACCAAGTTCTCCACCCCACCGCACAATCACACTCGTTTTATTCCATAATGCACTTCACTAACACACAACAGCACAGGACCTACAGTCCACTTTGAATAGATGGAATTCGCAAAAGCAATACCTCGACAACAAGAACGGGGAAACAAAAAGAAACCAGATCCAAAATTGGTCATTGCTCAAAGCAGTGATCTTTCGGACTGTGAGGGGAATATCCCTTTCGGATATAAATAAATTCCCTCCCTTGCCTTAAAATTCCCTATATTTAGTAAAAAAAATTAAAAAATACAATCTATTAATTATAAAAGAAATGCTCACTAATTGTAGGGACATATTCAGAAATTTCTATCAAAGGACATGTAAGTGCTTTCTTAGGATAATGTAAAAGCAAATCTAGCACCTAAAAGAACATAAACACGCTTTTCGAACGCTGTTCGAAGAGCGTTTGAAGCACGGACTACGTAATTAATAATATTTGATTCACATTTGACATGAGATTTGTAAAATTGGTTCAATCTTCAGCTTTCATTAACATTTATTTATTTATTAATTTTTGCACTTTTTAGCTCAATTATTACCAGCTGAGTTCATACATAAACGGAAAACAGAGATCTTAATATTTCTGATGTTTATGCTCTCCTACAAGCTAAAAACAGAAACAAGAATTTAGCACATCAATGTGTGTCTAGTTTTCCCGTACCCCGCTCATTTTTAGGTTTCTCCTTTTTTCCCTTCCTGTTAGATTTTTGCTTCAGAATTCCCTGTTCCTGGAAAAAACCTCCTTGAAGCACCACTGGCTCAAATGTCCTTTGCAGTCAACCATTCACACCCGACAACGCTAGAGCCCCTCCTCTTGCAGGACCTGTCTCTCGCTGGCGCGTTATCAGTGAAGCCAACCTGAGCATAATGGTGCTAAATCTCGCACAAGTTTAAAAAGCCGTTTGTAAGTTGGGGATATAAATAAAACAAGAGGGCCAATTTTCGTTCTGGTTGAATTTTCTCAAACTTTTCACGTATAACGTCGAACCTGGTCGAACCCATGCCGTTGGTTGAACCATTCGAATTTGTATTTATGTTTTTGTTATAAATTAATATTAATAATATGAAAATCACAGAACAATTTAGTAGTATGTAGCACAATTTCGGAGTTTAAAAGACACCATCGATGTTCAGAAGGGACAAGGACGGGGACTTCCTGAAAAATGAATGTCAACCATTTTCACACATCATTTCAGTCACATCAAATTGTTAATTAATGTAAGGGCGTTGCAGAAAAATGTTAACTTCAAATTGAATTAGTATATTTTAAGAAGTGAAATATACCTAGTTTACCCCAACCCAAAAAAAACAAAAAAAAAAAGAAAAACCTGCTTAATCCTCCCTGGTGGAAATACTGCGGACGTCCATGAACAACACTTTTTCTAAACATGAGGTTTGCAACGCTGCTGTAAGCCTGTGGCCGTAGGTTTACAAACGTAGGGTTTGGCCCGCTCTTCTCCATCCAGATACGGTAGGCACTGCTCCTTCGCGGTCAGAAATTTGTAAGGCAACGTTCAGACGGCTTACAGCTCTCCACAAGCAGAAGGCGGGAGATCCCATGTGCCGCCTGGTGCTGAAGTGTTGCAAACTAACAAACAGGATCTCGAAGACTGGTATCGGGCCGAGTTGAACTTTGAAGTTTTTACGAATTTTACCATATAAGTACACACATTTTACTAGAACTAATAAAGTGTAAGCCCGGCTTACACGGCTTACATGGCCTGGTGGAACCTTAACACTTTGCTCTACATACTACTTAATTGTAAAAGTTAGAATAGTCATAGAAACATAGTGGACGTTTTAATTTACTCAAGCAATTAAGTTTCACACAAACCACAAACATGAACTGAGTTTTCGTCTTCGCTTGACGCACCTGCAAAAGAATTATGCACCCATCGCATCGTGCAGAAACACGACCCCTGATCCAACCTTTATCAGAAAATCCTGGCAGTATAGAGCCTTGTTTGTGTTTCTTGGCTTTGGAAAGACCGACTTGGGCTTTGGTGCGGCTTTCATTATTTCATGAGGTTGTTTGTTCTGCTCTTTAAGAGAGCTGTCTTTCCACGTCGTTTTGAAGGTATTTTGTTCTCTTGATCTACGTTTGGAATAGGCACAATTAATTGAGGACTTGCAACTTTGAAGGAGGATGACGCTGGTTCCTTAGCAGCAATGTCGAAGGCTGAACATAAAGGGTTGAAGCTGTTTCTGTTGTGGCAGCGTCGGGAGGGAGGTGGATGCTGAATGTCGGTTGGCAGAAGGCAAGAAGTCTGCTTCACTAAACACATTACTGTCAAATGGGGTAGTACCCCGTTATGCCCCACCCCATCATGCCAACGTCACATTATCAGGTTACACGATCGTAACACAAAATGTGTGAATTGTTGAAAATAACTAAAATACCTGTTTTATGATATCCGAAAAGTATGCTGGACAGATAATATAAGCATGCGTTCACAATAATAACCCCATTGTAAAGGCCGAATCACACGGAACTGGATAGCCGGTTAGTTGGCGCTGAACTGGCTACCTGACCGGAACTGATGGGTGCCTGCTTGACTGGTTTTGAGGAATAGGTCATGTTCTAATTGCTATTGGCTTTCCTCGACGGATTCTGTGGAACAGCCAATCAGAGCAAAGTTTGGCCATGTGAAGATAATCTGTGTTTGCAAAGGAGAGTTTTTGTCTGTGTTTTCCGAGTGTTGGCTGTTTTTGTTTAGTTTCTCGATAAAAAAAAGTGGAGAGATGACGTGCAGTGCATTCGTTTTCAGTTCATTAATATTTAGATATTTATGCAAAGGGATGAGATGTGTACGTGACATATGATTGATTAGCAGAAAATGAAAATCCTTATTATTACAAGTAAATTAAATGTTAGATTTTTTGTTGTTGTGAATGAATCCTGCGAAGCTCATGTGTGAATATGCACACCCGAGTTCATTAAAAAGCTTGTTCGGTACGCATTGATTACAATCTTTATTTCCCGAGCCAATTTCTAGTCCATACTTTTATTATTTTTAATTTTTAATAAAAGTACAAAGCAGTAATTCTCTTACAACATTCTTCAAATTGCTCGTCCAGTTTTACAGATTGTCTGCTTTGCGCAATGTCTTACGGGAACAGAAGTCTATCAACAAGTACGGTAACAAGTATCCTGTGAGGCGAAATCTAGCAAATGGGTAGCCCAGTCCAGCGTTAACCAGAGCATTCATTGGAAATCCACTTCAGGCGTAACTTATACAGCAGCAAATAGTTTGCCGAATTATTGCAACAGGGGGTGAAAAATTGGCAAAAACACCCCCGTACCCCGCCTTCCCCTACAAACTTTAGATAAAGAAATTACAACGAAAATCAATAGAACTCTACTAGGTCATCTAACAACTTCATATAGTCAGTCACACAGTCCGCACACTTAACATCGCAGCTGGCAGAAGCATAAAACAGGAAAGTAATGAGTAAAATGAAGTTCTCGTTCAGCACTTCCGCAACCGCATTCCACGCACCTATCCCGGTCGCTCGCTCCCCATAGTGCCGCAATTTCGAAATTCATGCCACGCGGAGCTCATAACAGAGCAGGAAGTCAGAGGAACGACGCTGGAGTGACTGGCGCTGCTGCGTTCAGCGATCAACATGTGGCTCAGTGTTGCCAGCCATAATAAAATTTCACTATATCTAGCATTTTGATTCTCGTCTCCTCTAAAAGGCTCGATCATTGTGAAACATTTCTATCGCATCGCATGTATTCATGCTCATGCCTTAATAGAGAAATTGCCATATTATATTCTGTGAAGGTGTTTACATCATTAGCGAGAAAAACTAATCCTTCCCCCTCCGTTGTATTAAATTGATACGCAATCCGAATCCAATTATACTCTCTTTGCATGTGTGCAATATTTTTGGGTAAATGCTAGAATTAAATATTTGTATTTCTGTTATTTTGCATCGCTTTTCTGCTACTTTTGGCACTTCGCGGGGATGAGGATGAGTTATGATTAGATGAAGTTGATGAGGGACTATCACAACGAACACCTACGCCGAGCGAAGTCGGTGCTAGAATTCAACATAAAGGCCGAATGGTTAATGTAATGTCTTATGACAACAAATCTGAAAATTTTAATTGGTCGATTTGCTGATTTAATAATGTGATGCAATATTGCACTCGCACTACTTCTTCCTCTCTTTGAGGTAGCCGTGGTGGAGTGGTTAGCGCAGCGTGCTACGACGTTAGGAATCCCGGGTTCGAATCCCGACACGGGCATGGGTGTTCTTTGTGAGTGTCCCTTACTCAAGTTCATCATTTATTCTCCGTCGTGATTAACCAAAGTGGCAGAAAAGCGATGCCAAATAACAAAAGTCAGTTTCTTTGTGGTGTTCAAAGGAGTTGGTAAAATCATTCAATTTTTTGCTGTTTATAAATATGACAGCAGTCTGAATCGGTAGTGAGCGACAATAAACAATGAAGTAAGGATAAAATAAATGAAAGGAGGTCTTGCATGAGGTAGGCGGAACTTTTGGCGTACGGTCCCTTATGCGTGCGTTCCCCGGTCCAAATTCGGTCCTGATCGGACAGACTTCTAAACTAGTGCCGCCGTACGAACCGCAACGAAGAACGGCTATTTTGACAAAATCCTGTTTCCCTGCTGGCATGCTCTGCTTCGGGGAGGAGTGTTTGAAAGGTTGCCGCTTGTTGACCAAAGAGGGGGGCAGCGGTAGGTATAATTGGCTGTTTGACCGCAAGTTCCTTCGTAGGTAAACGCGGCAACAGAGGGTCACTGCCATAAAGTAGGTCCCCGCGCCGCTTATATAAGGGCGGCGGGACTGTAATAGACCGACCGCAACAGAGGTAAATTTCCATTTCTGTTAGTGCTAGAGATGATTTTATTCCACCCTGACCCGGCCGATTATTCGCCTTATTCTCGTTTCAAAACATAAACAACATATACCACACTAACTTCGACAGCGATGGGGAAGGTCGGGGGATATCGGACAGAGGCTTGTATCGGACAAGAGTCGTTTCAAGCATTGGCTGCTTGAGGCAGAACCTGTCACGCAACTGGTATCATCACTGAATTAAGGGAGAATTCACACCGAAGAAACACGCGACACGCATCATCCGACATGCAACACGCGACACGAGTGTTTCACACCGAAGAGACAAGATGCACGCGGCAAGCGACACTGGTTTCTTTGCTCAGTTTGCATGATGGTACCGA
The DNA here is from genome assembly GCF_977018435.1 of Lepisma saccharinum. NCBI lineage: Eukaryota > Metazoa > Arthropoda > Insecta > Zygentoma > Lepismatidae > Lepisma > Lepisma saccharinum. The sequence continues at coordinate 131,554,980 of NC_139229.1, forward strand.
TATAATTGCATTAATCAGTTTATTAGTCACCCTAAAATAACGTAACAAGAGACATTGTTACATGTAAACTGCGTTGTAAAATTTGTGCAAGTTATTGAAACTTGGGAGAGGCATGTTGTGCACGAGAAAACTGAGAAATAATATGCACTGACCTCAAACTGTAGGTATACGCTAGACTTTTCAGCCTGAATAAAGCGAATACCTAGACACTAGATAAATGGTTCTCAACCTTCGTGAAACCATGTCACGGTATTTTTTTTAAGTCAATGCCCTTAGCCGAAGAATTTTCCTCGTAAATCTTTACAGTATTGAAGATTTTATGCATGAATTAACATGTACCTATGAAATTAAATATTGATAAATAAATTCTAGCATTATCATAAGAGTAATAATAGTTTGATTACGTCTGTAGGATTGTTGACAAATATAAAAATATGGAAGACAAAGTGGTAACGTCGTTTCCTTGTAATTAAGTGATCCCGGGTTCGATAACCGGGGAGGCACCGGGCAGATCCAGTTCTGATTAGTCTATTTGTGCATAAAATGGACTTAGAAAACGAAAACTCACAACTCAAATATGATATTGGGATTATGATAGTTGTCAACCAGTTTCAACAGAACATTTCACAGCTCAGTAGTTGATACGAGGGCACGGTATCGGGTTGCGGCCCGGTGGTTGAAAAACAATGCACTAGAGTACTTTACCATGTTGACAAATACATTTTGGACTAAAGTGCCTCCATAAGCTGACTTTTTCAAATAAAAGCAGTCAGGTAAATGGCCAAAACACGGCCTCTTTACACGATGTTGAAGACAAATTACAGCCGATAGATAACTGCATCAAAAAACTTGATAAAGCGAAATGAGCGTTGTGTTTAAATCTTAAAACATTTTTAAAACATTGTCCTTATCGATATTTTATTATATCAACAAATTAGAGGTTCAAACATGATGCCGGTTGTGCTCTCTTCTAGAGTCTAAATACAGCTCGTTGGAATGAAGCATTCGCTGCGCATGCGCGAACGACAAACTCAAGCAACACGATGCACGGTATTGAGAAAACGGCACAGTCCGAGAGGCACGTAAGCGACACGCGACACGTGCATCTTGCCGTGTCTCTTCGGTTCGAAAGGTTGCATTGATTACTGAGTGTTGGCTTCCAAGCGACACGTGTTTCGTGTCGCATGTCGCTTGTTGCGTGTCGCGTGTTTCTTCGGTGTAAATTCTCCCTAAGGCTACGGCCAGACGAGCGATATTTACTGCCAGAATTCTGCCGTAAATGTCGCAACTACAATTATCGCAAGTGGGTGGTCACACGGTAGCTGTAAATGTCGCTCTACTCTGCGTTAAATATAGCAACAAAATTTCTGCCCCGGCCAGACGAGCGACATTTACTACGAAAAGCATTGTGTTCAAAACGTGTCTTGAGTTTGCTGAAAGAAATTGCTCCATTCATAGTGGCATGTAACAATGAATTGCCAGTCGAAAGCAGCTCTGTGCTTGCTTCTGATTCGTCGTCGTCGGCAAAAGCGTAAGAGACAGTGGTGGATTCATCCTATTATTAGTGAAAGATCGTACAAAGGAAAGTTTGTGCTTCTTCATAGGAAACTGAAAGACTATCCAGATAAGTTTTTTGAATATTATAGAATGTCTACAAGCTCCTTTGAACTGCTACTTGCAACTGTGAGTGGTAGCCTGAAAAGAGAAGGTACAGTTATGAGGGACTGCATAAGTGTGGAAGAGAAACTCGCAGTTACATTACGGTAAGTTTAGTTTAATATTACTGAAAGTAAAAAGGTAATACATACTACACAGACATTGATAAAACTAGAACATAACAAGATAAAATGTTCTCTACAAATCAAAGAAAGATAACACTGACTCTGATTCAACATCTGATTCAACGGTAGTTCTGGATGATGATGATGTGCATGAAGTTTGGGGAAGCAAATTTGTAGGGGAAACTGCTTGAAATGAACCCCTGCGTTCAGCAGCATCATCGTAAGACTTGAGCAACTGCATGACCTTTATCTGAAATTCTAATTTATCTGAAGGATGTAGTGTTTTCACAGTTGGTAGCAATGATAATAGAAACATTTTGTCAGGATCATTTTCATGTGGGTCGGGCCAGTTTTTTCCAAGAACGTCCAACAATTCCCTCTCAAATGAATCTCCAGATCTCCTCTTTCGTTTGGCAGGTACAGCTTTAAAGTGTTCCGTCGAAGAGGTGGCATTGCTGGTATTGGTCTGCGAGAGTTCTTCCTCTGTTCTGTGGTCAATTTGGTCATCAGTTTGATCCATGTTTCCGGACGTCCTGCAGAACAATATTGAAAAGAAAAACATTCATGTTACAAAAGCATAATACAGAAGAACAGATCAAGAGACAGGCGGGGCATAAGTGTCCAGTCATCAATTTCATCATATCATCACTCATTCCCATCATCGATAATGCAGTGTAATGCAAGGAGTGAAAATATAAACCCAGTGCATCAGGTTCGTTCCCAAACAACATTAAATAAAGGAACGTAACGTGGACCGAGTATTATTCCATGTCGTGAACACGAGACATTACTTCCGACAATCTTCATCTCGTATTTTTCTTTAGCATCACTGCTCAATTTACAGAGATGTATACTCGTGACTGGCATACAAGCCGAAAAATTGCAATGTTGGTTGGGTTGTCTAGTCACACGGCGCATGATGGTCAGACATGGAGGGCTTGCTTCAGTGCTTCTTCAATAGGATCGTTACAACCCAGCAGTGTCCGTGACTGTACATACATACAACTTTGTTAGGTCCAGAACCTCCACCCCATCCCCCCGCTCTCCAACAAGTTTCAGATCAGCTGCGTCTCTGATTTTCACATATGAAATATAGCAACCCTAATCATACCAAAAGTTAACTCCCCCCCTTACGTGAACTATATATACGCCCACGCTTCAAGGAAACAAACGCAAACTGCTGATTTGAAATTTATATATTAATGTACTGGAATGTGAAACAAAATCTATGTCCAACAACAGTTTAGTGTAGTAATTAAATAAGGTAGTACTTACTGCCTAGATTGCAAAGTCGGAAGAAGAAAACACATTTGTTTGTGGTAAACGTAAGGTTTCCTTGTAGTCGCACCACTGCCACTACGTCCATCTTGTGATTTCACAGATCTTGTAAATGCATCTTTCAAGCTTTTCCAACGTTTTTGAACCTCCTTACCTAAATTAATCATAACATTCATGAGGAAAATTCGAACTCTGTTCACACAATTGTTACAAGCAAAATGCTATGTCACAAATGTAATTTTAAAGGTACAAACATTTCAAAACTAGTGGCGTCTCCTGTGTACGTAACTAAATAAACAATTAAACCTGTAAATGATCAGTAATGTCTTTGAAAACGCTTCTCAAATCACTAGTTTCTACAGTTGGCATGTGGCGAAAGTACAATAACAAAGCTATTTGGATTTTAGTTTGAACATGTATTTTATATTGCGTTAACCTAATAAAATCGCCACTAGCTTTGAGATGGTTATAGCTACAATATACCACATGACAGTGTCTGAAAACAATTTATGCATAATTGTAACTGAAAGCAACTCTGTAAACACAACGAACATACTCATCTTGTCACGTGCTGCTAATTTAATAAATAACTAATTAACTCAATTAACTCAACTGAACTGAGCTTAGCAACGCAACAACGAAGAATCTCTCGCCTCACCTGCTGGGCGAATTAAACATCACATGAAATATAATACGGTCAGGATAAGTGCCTAACAGTCGGAGTTACCAAGAATAAACCTAGGAGGATTTGATTTTAAATACCTGAAATGACGTTACATAATACTACGGTGTTTCTGAATATACTTATATATTAAAGCACAGATAAATACACATTACATCTTGCCCTCTTTCACTCGATCTCACATTCATTCTCTCATTCTATGGCATATTGCGACAATATGACAAATACAAAGGTTAGATTATTTACTACTTTGACCATACTCTTGCTATGTCTTGGCTACATTGCCTTTTACAATTTATCGTTTAGGATTTCAAGTATAAAGTGAATAATTGTTCCTTGTGCGAACCCCTTCTATCTTTTCTGAAGGTATAAATATATTTAATGAACTATCGTTTGCGGCTAACATAAACTCTCATCTTTAACATTTGATTACTCCGCCGGAAAACAGATGTCTAGGGTTGCCATAGCACTGATTTAAGTTATGCAATGATTTGATTCACGCAGATTCGCGGTAGATAGTCGTCATCTTTCTCACACACGCACATGGTTGGATCTTACCTTAGCTGCATTCCCTCTGACCTGGGTTGGGCGGAAGTGGTCCTACAGTTCTGGAAGACATCTGCACTCCAGTGTTGCACTTCGCGGTTATCCTGGTTGGCGAAAGTGGATCGGTCGGCGGCTCCATCTGGCCTCATCGGATCCTGGCTTCACTCGTTCACTGTCGACTCCATACGACAACTTGCGCAATAATAGGTCAGTTCTTCGCGGTCACTCGTAAGTACAGATACGTGACTTGGGCGATGAGACGAACGTACGCGATGAGCCATTCGCGGTTTCACATGGATATCAAATGTTATTAACTTTCACTACTTAGGACGTTGTTTCGGACGATTGACACGGGTGGACGTGTCTGGCGTTATTCTCACATAACCACACGTATGTGCACGGATGCGTTGACGGCAAGGGGAGGACGACCCCCTGGTTCTATATTCTGCTCTACTCCATGGCTCTGAAACACTCACTCGTGGAAAAACAAATCCAGACCTCGAGTCTGCTTGCAACTCGCAGCTCGGTCGCGCGTAGCTCACACTCCGGTGGCGATTGTAGGCAAAACTGTGGCAAAACTGTTCCAAATCATCCCTTTTATTCCAGATTTGAACGTAGTGACGCTGTACCCTCTATGATCAGGTGCTTGTTTATTGTTTCTGGTGCTTTGACCGTTGTCCTCCTATCCTGGTCAATGCTCACTCAGGTCCTTAACCCCTGGCAGCAGCCCCTCGCGCAGACATTAGGCTAACTCTTCCTCTTTTGTATTCAGTCACGAAAAGCAGGAACAACTCGGTAGGGTAGCTTCTCCCTTTCAATTCAGCGATGAATCTTTAATAATTCATAACTCCCGTAGTTCTGTTCTGATTAGGCTCAAATCTTGAAATCAGTACTTTCAAGATGTGTTCTACCGCTGGTTAAAATCTCATCCAATTCGGTCCATTGGTTTAGAAGTTGCATTTTTCTTGATATTCCCATAAGAATGCATGTAAATCCGAATTCGGGCGAAAAACGGTGGTTGAGCAAGCTAGTGCTGGCTAAGGCAGTTCGCTAGACACCTGTATTCGCGACGGATATTAATATTACCAATTGCAATTAATTCATACTAACGGGCAATTAGATTAATTACTTGTCACTCAATATTTGACCGTTATAACATTCCCCTCCTTTTAATTATGAATTTTTTTCAGAACGAACTTGCGAGTGACAGGAAAAAATTCATACCACATATTAATGATATTTGTTAGTGATCGCACACTTAGGCGTCTGAATAGGGACTCGAACCCTGGACCGTATAACTTTTATCTCAACATTAAAATGAAGTTATACTTTCTGCAATTGTACTATAATTATGAGAATATAAACGAATATGATAAAGTATACAAGAATACAATATAAAGTACATTTTGACATCGAAATCTCAACGTATATTACCACATACATACTAACTTTGGGTACACCCTGTAGTTTTATACATAATAAATGAATACTGAATAATAAGCTAAATAAGATATAAGTAAATATTTGGTTTGCAATTTGATCCCTCTCACACATATGTTTGCATACTTCTTGCATTAATTATAAGAAATGTCTACATTTTTCCCCTTTTAATATCAAAAAAAATAATCTCTAATTTTCCTATTGTTTACTTTACAATCGGGTGGCTCTAGTGCAATATTTTCTTCAGTGTCTCCTTTGACATGAGCCGGACTGACAAAGGAGTCTTCTAGTCTCCCGTCGGGCCTTGAATATCGGTTATCTGCTCCAGAGATCGCTGTTCTGGCCTCAGTCCACTTCGTCTAGGTTGGTAATCCGGGGAGAGTGAGTCCAAGTTACGGCTAGTAGACGGTCTATTCCAGTCGGGTAAATTAGCATCAGTCTGTGGGGATACGACTGTTCTAACCGCATTCACAGCACGATTCCTCTCATCTAGTCTCGGGTTGTTTTGACCCCGGCAGTGTTGCCATCTCGCGTTTTCTCCATCCCTATCGTCTCGGAAGTGTTGTTGTTGTGGGCGATGATTGCTGTACTGGCCTCGCTGGGGATAAGGGGCGGTTAGCATTTCTTTCACTCCGTAGTCCTGCAATGTGCTTTTCCACTCGTTGCTCAAAAACTGTGGTCCTCGGTCATAGAGCTTCCGTTTCTCAGGGTTGGAAAGAACTTCATATGCCTGTTCAAACTCTTCAAATATATCGAATGGTGGATTCCGCTGCTCTAGCCAGATCCTTGCATTCCCTTTGGGTAATTTTCGCATTAGCCTCAAGCAGTCTGGGCTATCGACACCGTACAACAAACAATCTTTCTGGAAGTCCCCTATGAACATTGACGGTAAAGCCTCGTCGTGATCGGGGTTGTACGTTTGGAAATTATCCATGCCGACTTTTGAGAAGATTCCGCGAGTATTCAACTCCGGGTTGGACACACTGCGTGTCTCCTGCTGGGCGAAAGCATTCAAGCTCGGTGAACTCCCGCTCCGGCCGATGACGTCACGCGCTGCTTGGCGATCCAAGGAAGTTGGTGCTGATTGACAGGTCAGCTGGTCGGTCACGTCTGCTGCGACGAGCAAAGGAGTTGGGTTCGCATCCCTGGACGTCGTCTCCATTGTGACTACACTGTTGTTCATCTCTTGTTGCCCCTTTTCGCAATCCTTCTCCGACTGAAGTACTTTCTCCTTCATTTGGTCATCTCCGGATAGCAGTAATTGGAAACGGCGGTCCCATCTTTCTTCCCACTCTTCTCTTCTTCTTTCTTCCATTTCTTCCTTCTGTTTTCGGCGTTCTTCCTTCTCTCTCCTTTCGGCAGCCTCTATCTTCCGCCTTTCTTCTTCTTCTCCCTTCCTCTTCTGATCTCTTTCTTCATCTCTGGCTTGGATGTAGCTGATTAGCTGAGAGAACATGGCCTGCACGTCCATCTTCTCTGGAACTGGCAACCCCGTTACCGATTGATCTTTCCCTAGATCCTTATCAATGTTGCCGGCTGGCGAAACGCCTGCGTCTGTGGAATGCTCAACCTCTGGGCGGTCCATCGTATTGTCGGCTAATCGCTGGCGGCGTCGAGTGCTCCTTTGCATGCCTCTCTCCCTTCTTCTTCTTCTTCTTCTTCTTCTTCTGGCTTGCTATCGCCGAAGGAAAAAGATATCAAAATTCTTTTCCTGGTTTCTGGTTTCAGATCCCGGGGATCGCACCCCTCACCTGCTTCCGTGTGTCATAACGCGTGTCCTTTTGTCCTTTATCGTCCGAAGTTAATAACGCCCATTGTTAATAAAATAATAAGATCCTCTAATAATTCTGCTATGGAAAAATGCTATAGTCGCGACAAATTATTTTCACTATTACACCATAAAAAACACACAAAATGGTTCTAGCTACACATCGATTGCATATTCAGTTAATTAAAATCACCGTACAAATTACACATTAATGCTTTCAATGAACACGTCTTCATAGATTCTTATCAGGATTTTCAGTTACAGGTTGCAATTATTTAATTTTCAACAAAAAAATCTTAGTTCCCCCTTAGCGTTAAATTCTGGTACCATGTCGTAGACATGCGTAGGCTGAAGACTATCTCTTTAACAACAAGTATTAAATCCCCTTGGGTAATAGACATAACTGATTGTTAACCATTACAATCAAACTTAATAAAATTCACATTGAGTAGATAAGCAACTAATTAGAATACTCGTGACCTCCAGGTTCCTTACTAGCCTGCCTGTAACATCGTTCTACGAGCCTAATTCCTATTTGCTTCCTATTTGCCTACTCTTCTATTTGCCTATTCGTCGATTATTCGGGCCTACTTTTTACACCCCTACTTGTCTATTCACATACTCGTCGATTATTCGGGCAACTTTTTATATGCCTACTTATCTTATTTGCCTACTCGTCGAATTGTTCGGGCAACTTTTATATGCCTACATATTTATTCGCCTACTCGTCGAATGTTCGGGCAACTTTTATATGCCTACATATTTATTCGCCTACTCGTCGAATTGTTCGGGCGCCATATTTTGTCACGTGCTGCAAATTTAATAAATAACTAATTAACTCAATTAACTCAACTGAACTGAGCTTAGCAACGCAACAACGAAGAATCTCTCGCCTCACCTGCTGGGCGAATTAAACATCACATGAAATATAATACGGTCAGGATAAGTGCCTAACAGTCGGAGTTACCAAGAATAAACCTAGGAGGATTTGATTTTAAATACCTGAAATGACGTTACATAATACTACGGTGTTTCTGAATATACTTATATATTAAAGCACAGATAAATACACATTACATCTTGCCCTCTTTCACTCGATCTCACATTCATTCTCTCATTCTATGGCATATTGCGACAATATGACAAATACAAAGGTTAGATTATTTACTACTTTGACCATACTCTTGCTATGTCTTGGCTACATTGCCTTTTACAATTTATCGTTTAGGATTTCAAGTATAAAGTGAATAATTGTTCCTTGTGCGAACCCCTTCTATCTTTTCTGAAGGTATAAATATATTTAATGAACTATCGTTTGCGGCTAACATAAACTCTCATCTTTAACATTTGATTACTCCGCCGGAAAACAGATGTCTAGGGTTGCCATAGCACTGATTTAAGTTATGCAATGATTTGATTCACGCAGATTCGCGGTAGATAGTCGTCATCTTTCTCACACACGCACATGGTTGGATCTTACCTCTAGCTGCATTCCCTCTGACCTGGGTTGGGCGGAAGTGGTCCTACAGTTCTGGAAGACATCTGCACTCCAGTGTTGCACTTCGCGGTTATCCTGGTTGGCGAAAGTGGATCGGTCGGCGGCTCCATCTGGCCTCATCGGATCCTGGCTTCACTCGTTCACTGTCGACTCCATACGACAACTTGCGCAATAATAGGTCAGTTCTTCGCGGTCACTCGTAAGTACAGATACGTGACTTGGGCGATGAGACGAACGTACGCGATGAGCCATTCGCGGTTTCACATGGATATCAAATGTTATTAACTTTCACTACTTAGGACGTTGTTTCGGACGATTGACACGGGTGGACGTGTCTGGCGTTATTCTCACATAACCACACGTATGTGCACGGATGCGTTGACGGCAAGGGGAGGACGACCCCCTGGTTCTATATTCTGCTCTACTCCATGGCTCTGAAACACTCACTCGTGGAAAAACAAATCCAGACCTCGAGTCTGCTTGCAACTCGCAGCTCGGTCGCGCGTAGCTCACACTCCGGTGGCGATTGTAGGCAAAACTGTGGCAAAACTGTTCCAAATCATCCCTTTTATTCCAGATTTGAACGTAGTGACGCTGTACCCTCTATGATCAGGTGCTTGTTTATTGTTTCTGGTGCTTTGACCGTTGTCCTCCTATCCTGGTCAATGCTCACTCAGGTCCTTAACCCCTGGCAGCAGCCCCTCGCGCAGACATTAGGCTAACTCTTCCTCTTTTGTATTCAGTCACGAAAAGCAGGAACAACTCGGTAGGGTAGCTTCTCCCTTTCAATTCAGCGATGAATCTTTAATAATTCATAACTCCCGTAGTTCTGTTCTGATTAGGCTCAAATCTTGAAATCAGTACTTTCAAGATGTGTTCTACCGCTGGTTAAAATCTCATCCAATTCGGTCCATTGGTTTAGAAGTTGCATTTTTCTTGATATTCCCATAAGAATGCATGTAAATCCGAATTCGGGCGAAAACCGGTGGTTGAGCAAGCTAGTGCTGGCTAAGGCAGTTCGCTAGACACCTGTATTCGCGACGGATATTAATATTACCAATTGCAATTAATTCATACTAACGGGCAATTAGATTAATTACTTGTCACTCAATATTTGACCGTTATAATCTCAGTTTAAATCACAGGACATCAACTAGATGGTACTTACACATTTGTTTTTACAATTAAATTATTCTATATTTAAGATCACTTCCTGCTTTTTTTTTCAGATACCTGGGTTCTGGATGCTCTTTCCGGACATTGCATTTCGATTTTCTAATTGGTCGTGCCACAATTGCTGACATTGTCAGAGAAACCTGTGTGGCCATATGGCATGGTCTTCATGCTGAATTCATGAAACAACCGTCTGTGGAGGACTGGCTTCAGATTAGCCACAATTTCGAAAGCAGAGCTAATTTTCAGCATTGTGTTGGCGCTATTGACGGCAAACACATCTGGGTTATTAAACCCTGGAACAGTGGGAGCGAGTTCTTCAATTACAAGAAGTTTTTCTCCATAGTACTAATGGCAGTAGCTGATTCTGAGTATTGCTTCACGTACATAAATGTTGGAGCTTATGGAAAAGAAAGTGATTCTAATGTATTAAAGGCTACAGATTTGGGGGAACAAATCTATTCTAACACATTATCTTTACCAGAGCCCAAGACATTTTCAAGTGAACATGCAGGTGATCCAATTCCATATGTGTTTGTAGCTGATGAGGCCTTCGCACTCTGCTCAAGTTTACTGAGGCCATATCCTAACAAAAACCTAACACCTGAAAAGAAGATATTCAATTATCGACTTACCAGAGCAAGAAGATTTGTTGAATGTGCATTTGGCATATTAGCAAATAAATGGCGGCTGTTCCATCGCCCCATTGATGTTAGTCCGGAGTTTGCCGATTGTATTATCAAAGCATGCTGTGTACTACACAATTTTGTTAGGAAGAGAGATGGGTACAACTTTGAGGATACACTTTCATGTCCACTAGAGAGTATACCTGCTCAGGGAACAAAAGGAAATAAAAGTGGTGTTCGGATGAGAGATGCTTTCACTACCTATTTTTGTTCTGATCAAGGATCACTTCCCTGGCAAAACAATTGCTTGTAAAGCTGTTCTCAAAATGTTCAAAACTTTTTCTATACTATGCTCCCCCACCCCTGCATGGAACACACCATTGGCATTGGCTGTAATTATTTACTTTCGTTTAACCCACTTATGAGCATAGTAATACATTATACTATGTTTTCATTTACTATCAATATCATTTCATTTCGTCTTGTTCATTGCAATATTTGTAGTAAACAAAAATCCTAACCTGCTAATTGACGTAATAGTGTAAAAAATAATAACTATGTACTTTGTATTTTCAATACATTTTGATTCGTTTCAAGTACTTACCTATGTCGTTTCTTTCTTCAGAGGTCATATCTCCCCACTTCTCACCAACCACATCCATTGTCACTTTCATCCACGCATCCATCTTCATGTTTCTGTTCTTGTAGTCCTCACAATTCGTGTCAAACAAACAGGGATACTTTTGGACTTCAATTATTACATGTTCACTGTCAATATAATCCATAGTTGTACAGTTCGACAGTTAAATTACCGCAGTAAATGTGGCAGCTACAAATATCGTGGCCACGCTCACGCGGCAAATACTGCGGAAAAAATGGGTCCCGGCGCATTCCTTCGCGACACGACCTTGAAGACGCGCCAAACTGGCTACAATTACTGCTGCTTCTGGCCACTCCCATTTACGACCTAAGGGTGCATTTCTTCAGCTACATTTACGGCAGAATTCTGGCAGTAAATATCGCTCGTCTGGCCGTAGCCTAAGAGAGGTGGGACCTCGCCATATCGGAAGTCGACGCCTTGCCGTTTGTGAGCTGTGGTACATTTTGTTAAGTTTCTGGCTGCACGGGGATAAATTCAACGATTGTAACTTCATCTGAAGTAAGTGTAACAAGGTTTTTAGTTCACTATTGCAAACATTACCTAAGTAAGTTGTATATGTTCCAAATTCCCCTAATTTTACTAATGCTCGTTTAGTGGTTGATTTTTGATGGGGTGTCGTTCGGGTGATATCGAACAAAGAGGTCACAGGTGGTATCGGACAATCTTTATGTTCAGTGAAATTAGTGTTGCCCACGAGACGAGACTTTGGCCTGTCTCGTCTCGTGGAAATGCTGTGAAATGCTGTCTCGTCTCGAAAATATTCGTTTGTCAAAGGGACACATGATCAATCTCGTCTCGTCTCGAATTTTTAAAAGCCTGTCCCGTCTCGTCCCGTGGGCAACACTAAGTGAAATGTAGATTCTTATGATTGTGTTTTGTTTTAGATAACTATGGAAAAGATTCGAGGAAAACGGGAAGAGAGCAACATGAAAGAAGCTATAGATTTAAACATGTGGAAGCAGGGCAAGAAATCCTAATAAAACCATGCACAGTCAATAGTGGGACCTTCCGGAGAACCTTCTCCGATGCTTCTCTCACAAATAAATTGTGTTTATAAAGTCAATAAACAACTTTTTCCTTTCCTGTTTCTGTCCGATACCACCCTCCAAATAATAAAAGTACAAAAAAAAAACGACGACTTTGGAAGCCGCAAAATAAATTGGAAACCACAAAATAAATTAACTGTTTTTATTTTTAGAACAAAGTGTTTTTAAGGAATGGATTGGAATAAGAATGAAGTTTCATACGATGTGTATTCAATTAATTTGAGCTGTCCAAGAAAATGAAATCTTTAAAAAAGCTATAAGGTGTCCGATAACCCCGATCTTCCCCTACACGGATGTGATCTAGTGTGTAAAATGGCGAACACAGACCATTACCTTACCATTACCTTTTTTGGCACTTTTGTCCCCGCACTATGCTTTATCTACCAAGGAAAAGTAAACTGTACTTGCCCCCCCCCCCCAATTTGGAACCAATCGCCGCCAGTGTTCATATACTATTCAATTATAGAAGTGTTTCACACCGAATAAAGTTTCCCCCTAACCTTCAAAGATTTTAGTAAAACGTTACAACAAAATGCGTGGGAATGATTGTGTATTTCAATGTATTAACGATTTGAAATTGTAAAAAAATAAAATGGTTCTATTCTTTAAGGACGAGAAGTACGCGTACGTACTGTTTCGTTCACGAAATTCGGGAAGCCGAACGATAGCTACTTCGTCAACTTTTCATCAGTGACCTGACACTCCCTATACAAATTTCTGGCGATGACTATGAAGCAAAAATAGCCGAAATCACAGAGTTTACAGTAGAACATATTGTGCGAGAAATGTTAAATAATTACAGTTCGAATAACATATGAGTATACGTGTAATGTAAGTAGTTTCAAGTCTTATCCAGACTTCCTAACTCAACAAAAACTTAAAATTACTATTAACAACGATGTCATGACGTGATAAATACTACAAAAGTAATCCATTACTTCGTTATACGTAATAGGCTACGTCTCCGCGAGCTAAAAACAACATAAAACGTTCATGTTGGACGCAATCTTCACAAACAATCCAAAATTTTACACTTTCCCGCGGGTATGGGGAGGAAGGGTTAAGCTACTTCGTCTCATCGAAATTGGGTCATTTTCGTCAAATAATTTCCTCCTTTTAACTTTTAACCGATTTCTTGCATCACCTTATATTTCTAACGTTAGCATCGTTCATTTTCACGTGATACATTCGTTTATACCTCCTTAGTGCTGGGGCGTATCCAGAATAAAATTTTGGAGAGGCGTCCAGCCAGGGGTGCCCATCCCACAAGGCCAATGGCGCGCCCCCCATTGTTAATTTTTTAATAGTATGAGGATAGTTATATCGTTTGTATTTGTGTGTGTGTTTTGATATTCTTCGAATATTAATACCAGAATTGAATGTCTGTTGACACTTTTCAGAAGCAGTTTAAAATATTTGGCTGAACTCTTCATCTGAAATCTCCCGAAGTCTCTGAAGCAGTTCTGTGACGTCTCTTGGGTAAGAAAGAGCAGGGCTAAATTATGATGAGGGCTCTAAAATTCTTTGGCAACCGTAGAGTAAAATTGAAAACTATTTCACAGATAAAGAGTACAATTAAGAAAGTCCCCATTTCAACTGCGGCTAGATCATTTGCTTGGGATATGCTTCACTCGGACAGCTTCACTTAACTGACAAGGTTGAAGAAATTTAACAAAAACATAAAGTAAATTATATTTTTCTTGAAATCAAGTATCATACATTGATAATAGTTTGTTTTTACTGGCTAATACATGGTATTTCACCTTTGCATGTATTATTTCTTTAAAAAACAAACAAAAAAAAAAACACGAACTTCACTTACTGTACCAACAGTTTCTCACTGAAGTCAGATTTTCAGCTGATATAGCCTATCACTACCCAGTGAGAAATTTTTTTTAAAAAAAAACTTTTATCGGATGCTATTTTCAGAATTCACAAACCGTTCACACAGAGATAATTTTCTATACCTGCACATTAAGTGTGCTGACTCTACCATAGTATTTTCAAAAAGATGGAAGGACCCTCTCTCCTGGATACGCCCTTGGATTGGTGGCTTTTAATAACTGATAGACCTAAATATTAAGGCGTGAATGATGGAATTCGACTAAAAATGACCTAATTTAGACAGGGCGAAGCAGCTTAGAGTTCTATCAAAGCCATGCCATACACATTTCTACCATTAAGTGTTCTGCATTGCACCACATATACATTTTTAACAGTTACGTTACGGATACTTCTTCCCAGGCGTAAGTTTCGGATATCTGAGATTTAATGCGTGCGGAATAGCAGTGGCATGCCCAAGGGGGAGGGGGTCGGTAGGAGTCATACCCCTCCCCTTTTGGCCCAGTATTCTTAAAAGAAAAAAGAACGTCGAAGCAGGAAAAGATTTAAAATTGAAACCTGACTACTAAATACTTGTTTCTTTTCCTCAATAAAGACTGGGCGTCACGGAAAAATTTACAGTGGAATTAACATGGACTGTATACTACATACAACTTATTTGCAATTGCAACCTAAATTATACATTAAAACGGCAAATCGTTCGAATGTATTTGCACTATAAGAATGTAGTGCGTTATTTCTACTTACGCCAAACTTGGGTTGCTGCGATCATAATCGCCGACTCCATGGGGCTTGGGGGGGGGGGGGCTAGAGCCCCCCCAATGTTAACGATGTGGGTCAGAACCCCCAAATAATTTTGCTTAAGAGGATCTAATGTATTATTTTGCTTCTCTTGTAAAGTTTACTCTGAATTGTGCCGCATGAACTTAACTTTAAATACACATTTGAAATGTTCTAGACCATCAACTTTGGGGGGGGGGGGGGTGAGACCGCTAAACCATCAACTTTGGGGGGGGCGCTATGATCAGAGACAGCAAGACACATGACTTATTACTATATACTAAGTATATAAATATGAGTAGTTAACATTTTTACTAAAAGAGTTTCAGAAGACGATGTGCATGAACTAAGGGAGTGCAGGGACGTTCAAATGGCTCTCACATGACATTCAGAACGAGATCGTTGATATATTAGGGACATCTGTTTTGCGCTCCGTGGTAGCAAATATTAAAAGTCGGGAATATTTTGCTATTATGGATGACGAAACTTGTGACATATCCATCCGTGAACAATTGACATTCTGCATTCTAACTGCGAATGAAAATGTTGATATTTTTTAGGGATACGTGGGCTTTTACGAGATTCCGAACACCGAGGCCAAAACTTAAAAAAGGGAGGGAGTGAGTCATTCATTAATTTATTTCAATGATCAGAGCCCCCTCCCCCCCAATAATTTTGACAAGTCGGCGCCCCTGCTTCGATTTTCTTAATCACTAAAATGATTCAGCGTCATGCAAAAAGAAAGTGCACTCTTTTTCACATCTGTTGTCCTGGTAGAGAGATTTTGCAAACCGCCACGATCGCGCGCTTATCACGTCAGCCAGCTCGTGGTCGGAATTTTACGTTACAGTGTTGCCATTGCGCTCGACCTCTTTGCCTCGTGTGATCTCCTGGTGCTCAGATATCACCAATGCCGTGATCGTACCGGTGGAGCTGCGTTCATCTCGTTGCGATCTCCATCACCATCTCCATCATCTCACTCCATCCTCTTGCATATGTATACTGGTATATATATATTATACAGACGAGAAAATAAAAGTAATGATCCAACATGAAATTGTCTGGGTTTTTCTTAAGATTTTTGATAACGTTAGTTATTCGCGCCATCTCTCGGTGGAAATTCTAAGCTCAAACTTCTTACAGTTTATATTATATCAAGCAAGCAGATGAGCTCATGATAAAGAAGGTTACAATAAAATTATTAGAAAATGGATGAAGTGACATGGTAAATATCACCAGATCCAAGCACCGGTACGGTTGCCATTGGTTTCGCGTTTCTGCAAGCACTGAAAACGTTTCTTTTTTTTATAAAAGTGAACAATAAACACTTCTTTCTTAATTTCTTAGAGCGAGTACCGGACGCCATTCTTCACCCAGTGTCAATGGTCAGAGACCGATGTACATGATGCGCCCGCATATACGAAATTGGATCCAGAGGGAAAGCGCCATGGTAACACCACGAGGGGCACCAGACAGTTATTGGGCGCACCTTGGTTCCCAGGGTATCATAAGCGGGGAGGAACATGGTGGTGTCAAAGCGAAATGGTAGTACTTTCACGAAGAAAATGTCGATTCTTTCTTGCTTTTCGAACCTGCATTGCAGTCAATTATTATGTTCAGTCATTTGTTTCTTGAACAGTCACTTGTTACATATTGTAGTCATCGACAAAAGTATTCCCTGCAATTATGTATATAAAAACAACAACAACACGAACATTAACTTGCTTGGCCACATCTGCAGCCGTAAGTCAAAAGTTTCAGTGTTGCCAGGTTAGGACATATTATCCTGAAAATGGTACTTTCTTTATTGGCGAATTTTTCTTTGTTAAATGCTTGAATTTCGACCCTAAAACATAGGAGTAAACTTTTTTGGAATATAAATTGTTCAAAGTTTACTTTCTCTTTTTTCTGAGCAGTGATTTATCCACAACTATCTTCTTCCCTCCCAAATTTTCGCAAGTCCCTAGCTAGATTTTTTCCGCAACTGCCTAATTTGTATCCACTTTGGATACGGATGCTATGCAGGCAAGACGAATCGCATAGTCAAGTGAAGTAAATTTGGTTTAGGTTATTTTTTTTTCAAATAACTATACCAGAGTATCGGATTGCCTTGATTTTATATAGGTCTGCCTAGTTTTCGATCTCGAAGGGCCTGGTTTCGTTGTCGTCTTCATTTTTAGCCCAATTTAACTTACAACACCCTAGGAACGCTCCCCCCTCCTTTCAGAAGATGACAAATTCTGGATGAACTTTGTTTTTTATGTTTCACAGATCGGTAGCTGGAAATTACTGCTTGCGGGGCGAGATTAAATTTTGGCAAATCCTGCGCAGAATTAATACTATGTTATCATCCCAGTCTTCAATATTTGCAAAAACTCCCTACACACACACACACACACACACCCACACACACACACACACACACACACACACACACACACACACACACAAAGGTGCAACCCAAATAGGTTGACCAAGGTAATTATAAAAAAAGGAGGAAATATCCAGGGATAAAAACTCAAGTCATTCAAACAAGCCTGCAGTGATTCGATTGGTGGAATCCTTAAGTGACACATGCCGTGCCGTGTGTCGATATGGTGTGAAATATCCCAAAAACGCGACGATCGGCTAGCGACAGCTACAGCAACTTGGAGATATGCTAAAAGCAACAGGGCGTACAGGGACGGGTGGGCGAGCCCCCACCCAAAAAATCCTCTGCCCACCCCAACAAATTCAAGACGTAAGTGTTTAGAAGAAAAGGGAACCTTCAATAAGAAAAATATATTCTTGTCTTCACTCCGTGCACATTTTTCTTATCAATATTGTCGATACTAGAAAGTGTCACAAACTATCGAATAAGAAGTTTTGCTTATTCGCTGTTTTTAGCTTGACATTAGTTTACTGAGTAAGACAAGGAAATTCGTTAGAAAATATGTTGATGAATAATACCTATCAAATTTTTCTCTTATTTAAAACTTGAAACATGATCCAGTTAATACCTCTGCGGCTAGAAGTAGTGCAATTCTATACAGCATGAAAGACACGTCGAGTTACACCATCTGTGGTGAGTGCACGGTGCTCAGAATTGAAACAACTAAAATGTTCTTCCATACGTGTACTGTATACATTATAAAGCATGTATTTAAGCAGCGCCGCTGCTATGTACCTAATACCGTTTTATGTGAAACGTCATTCCTCTCGGTTCAATAGTTATCGGCTTTTAAAAGTGTGAAGTGATGCATTGTCTACATATCACTCGGCCGCCATTACACCTGCACCCGTGACCTAGAGCTCGCTTCTGATTGGTTATGCCACGAAAAATGCTATTTAATAGAACCGATTCTATTCTTGAGAAATGCCATGAAATATGCCATGGCATCTGAAATGCCTTAAGATTTTCCACTTTACACGGTAACATTTTCGTCATGGCATAAATATTAAGAAAAATGCTAAGGAAAATGTTTTCGTCTAAAGCAGGCCTTATTTCACTTTTCTGCAGAGGCGTCTCGTGAACACATGCGGTGAATGCTGCGCATGCGTTCACGAGACGCCTCTGCTTTTCTGCCACTTTTGACTAATCGGGAAGTTGAGGATGAGTGACGATATGATGAAATTGATGAAGAGACACTCACAAATAACCCCCATGCTCACGCCGAGATTCGAATTCGGAACACCTGGAGAAGCAGGATAATCAAAGAAGTTATGTAAGCGGTTTTTCTTCTTGCCCTTATGAGAAGCATGCGTGTCCCTTGTAACGACATATTTTACCTTAGGAATTGGAAATTTGTACTTACCTAAACTTTCGTTAAGGAGATTCATTCTAGTGTTTGTGCACAGTAGTGTACGAAGGGGGAGGGGAGGTACAGGGATACATTATACCCCCTAAACGGCAAATACAAGTTGTACCCCTTGTACCCCCCTCAAATAATTTGACAGATACAAGGTGCTGCTGTTGAAGAAACCTATTTTCTAATAACTCAACACAAAAAGTTTGTATTGTTTACACACATGATTTTCCTTTATAAAAGAATTTAAATCACTGGAAACCTATTCGCGATTAAAATTACCACCTGAGCGCTAGTGTCGCTTCCAATATGGCCGCTCTACGTAGGATAGATCTTTGTTTATATTCAGTAGTAGTACGTAATAGCAGCGTGTTGTCATTGCTGGTATGGAAGAAACGTTTAAATTACGCGTTATATTTAAATATTGCGAATACGATGTGAATTCCAGGAACTATAACGAAGGTGAAGCTGTGCTGAGAGCGAAGCATTTAATTATAATAAAAATAACACAGAAAACGCATACGAAACTAATGTATACGCACTGGTTTTGCAAAGCGGTGTAGTTTCATCTGCACTACACCTCGGTTGTAACTGCCTAACTGGGGCTCTCAGAAATGATTTGAAAATAGAGCAATTCACCTGTATTGAAAAGCTTGGGAGGAAATAAATGAAAACATGCTGTTACAGTTTTTCCCCAAAGAGGCAGGCTGATTTAATAACAACACCGGATAATGATAATAATAATAACAACAATTTCATTGAGGCTATTTTCAGTCATCACTAAAAATTAACATACTGAATGAAACAGCAACATTAGCATGTCAATAATGTTTTTCTGACGTACCTTTATGATTACGGACATTAATTAATTCTCAAACTATTTTCATCTTTGCACTTAATCGACTTGCACCTGTTCCAAATTACATACATAATACATTGTTTTCGAAAAAATGTTATATTCATAAAGAACAATTTAAAACTTACTTTCATGGCAATAAAATCATCTTTCCGAAAGATTATTTCGGAAAATAGTGAACAGACTCGTATATTCTTCGTAATTTCATTGCCACATTTCAGTTATGCCAATCTTGTCAATCAGTTGTTTTCTCTGATTTATTTAAACATTTCATTTTGTTGATTCCACGGGGTGTAAAACACATGTAAGCTTTTCCCTTGTCCTGAACCACAAAACGATTTAGAGCAAAAAACTGAACAGTATGCGCTTCTTTTTCGCATGTTCCCCATGCTTTGAACGGCTTCAACACGGCGAAGTGCAGCGATGTCCTACGTGGAGTGGTTCCTGAAAATCTCACCAGATGGTATATCGGATAATTTTAATCGCGAATTGTACTCGTATTGATTGATATTTTCTCTTGGTAACCTTTTAAATTAAATGAAAATTGTTTGAAATGAGTGTGAAACAATGGAATCAGATGAAATTTACTTCCAGGAAATCGCGCTGCAGGCTAATGCTCCTTTGTGTGTGTGTCGGGGGGGATTACTGGTACATAATATAAGTCTTGGTATATTTATATATACAACAAAATAAAGTGCTCTCCTGTGCGCGAGAATTTTTTTTACAAACAGCTATGCCATATCTTGGAGTTTCGACCAATAGCAAGCCAGAAAACTAGCTTCAGGGAAATAACGCTTGGTGGCGCAATATTCGTTCGTTGTCTTTTCGGCTGCATGGCTATGGTACGATAAAAATATTGTTATTCATTTAATAAAGCATCGAAGAAGAATACATCAGTGGAAGAGAAATTTACATGTGGAATGAACACATGTCACTTTGGTTGTCGTAGCTTATGAAATGGAAAAGTAAATATAAAAAATTCGATAAAACTAATAGATATGAAGTGTAAGTATATGAATGGGCTAAAGAAATAAAATAATCTTGTCTGTTAAATTGTATGGAATTCGTAAACGATTGTGTATTCTAGCAATTTTTTTTCCCGTGCGTGTGAGATAGAGAACGAAGGCAAGAACTTTTATTTTCTGTACTACTTGCGTACGCACATCAGATATTAATTTATCTGAAACATATTAGGTGAACTTTAATGTAAGCGAAAGCATGTGTGCGTCACTAGTTAGATTTTCATATCTACAAAGAAAATCCAAAACACATTTCCACCTCACTCAATAATTTTGTGAAGTCCTTTGAAATTGTACCATGTCAGCGCGGGTTCAGTGCCATGAACCTAATCTCCAGGGGGTGCTCGTTGCTATGTGAAGTACGTATGCATTACGTCATCTGGGAGGATCGGGTTTGACGGTGCTCGTTGCTATGTGCAGTAAGTTTGGTGCGGGGTACATTTAGCTACTAACACCACACTAACACGTCGCAAAAATCGGAACAAGCAGGTTGTTGATTTTGTAGCGTTCGATTTATTTTTGTTGTATTTTTGTACTTGTAGACTGCAATCATATCTAATTGTGCTATGAAAACTATAACTAGAAAACTAAAGGAACTGACATAAAATATCATAGATTTCCAGTCGATAATTGCGTAAGTAAACAGTGGATTCATGCTTGTAGACGAAATGTAAAAAAATGCAAGTGTGCAGTGCCAATTATCGTGAAGAAGACTATGTGCGAGATCTAAAAGCAGAATTTCTGTATTTTCCACCAAAGAACGTGCTGAAGCCAACTGCAGTGCCATCGCTAAAATTACACCCAACTACTTTAGTACCAAATAATCGAGGAAATGGTGTATTTCTCCTAACACTTATCTTCACAATATGATTCGCTTGTAGGACGTGTTGATAAGATTTGCAGAGATGTACGCTACGAAAGATATGCAATAAGGAGACGTGCCCTAAACAAGCTAAAGACTATGCTGCCAGAAAAGATAAAAATATATAGACGAAGGTATATGCACAAACTGCAAGCAATGGTTCGTTGTTGGAAAACATATTCAATCGTTTACAAAGGAGAAACACACGTTTGCATAATGAAGCAAATAAATTAAAGATTACAAACAACCTCTATCAACCTTAGTGTTGCCCACGAGACGAGACTTTGGCCTGTCTCGTCTCGTGGAAATGCTGTCTCGTCTCGAAAATATTCGTTTGTCTTATGGCACATGGTCAATCTCGTCTCGTCTCGAATTTTTAAAAGCCTGTCCCGTCTCGTCCCGTGGGCAACACTAATCAACCTGCTTTAACTGAATAAAGAAGTTCAAAATCTGCAACATAACCTAACCGACAGTACCACAAGAAACGTCATCAATATCTTGAAAATGTGTTCAACTAGTGCGAAGTACGTAGTGAGCCTAACAGATTTGTTATGTACATTTATGTAAGTCGGATTTATAATTATTAACAATTTCATTTAACACAGATCGATGTTGATTGTGATTTGTATGTTCACATTATTGTGAAAAACGTTGTCGGAAATGGACATTTCGAAGATCGCGTACTAATTTTCACGCTTTTCGAAATGAAATTCACTTAGTACATCTTCAATTCGAGTTACATAGCGTTGTATGCACGATGGTAAATATTGCATGAGTGAATATTACACCCATCATTGAAATTTTTGCAACTTTGTTCAATTTTGGTATTTCACAAATACATTGTGAATAATTTTGTACCCTTGTACTTAATATAAACCAATGGATGTTACATTATTTCTTTGTAGTACATTTCTGTCAAAAGGAGCAAGATCTAAGATTAGTGTAATGCAAGTTACTTCGTTAATGTACAAATGTGTGTCGCATATCAACCTTGGAGTATATTTTCCGATTATACAACTCAGACGTACATGGAAATGGAAATGGAAAATCTGCGACAAAGTCCTTTAACGAATAATAATTCGTACACTTGCACGGTCAATCATTGTGAGTTCATGTAACTTTTCTCCTTTATTGTTTAATTAAACTAAGAACTAAGACATTTTCATGGATATTCTCAAAGCGTTTCATTTAACGTATGATCATAAATCTATTTCTATAGGCTTGAATTAGTAGGTTTCGAGTAGGTTAAGTTAGTGAAATTAGTACTTGTACACTTTGGCTCGTCTTCTGCACGCATGTGTATGTAAAGTTCTTAATACGAAAAACTAGAACTATGACAACAATAACTTGGAGCCAAATTTGAACCAGATAAATTTAAAATATCTGCAAATTACAAACTGGAATTGAGTTTTCAAAGTCTGAAACTACTATCTTACAAACTATTTCGTCATTCTTCCTCCACATAAACTTTCCAATATTTTTTTGCATGTGGAACTTTGACCCGTAAATTGTTGTACAGTAAATAAATATATGAAGAAGGTTGGGGATTCTTTCGAATTTAGAGTAATTTTCAAATGCAGAGTAAAATTTTATCTAGATTGTATATTGCTTCTTTCACTTGATAATTTGAGAAATAAAGTTACATTATGGAGAATGGTAAAAATTGGATTTTAAGTATATCAGTATTATTTTAATACTTTCTGATGTTATGTAAAATTTGAAATGTTCTTGGAAATGATTGCAACGTTCTGAATAAATAAGAAGTAACTATTCAGTCAGAAAACTAAATATTAGGCTTTTATACTGCGTTGTGTTAAATGTTGTAAATAGATTATACCGGACTACTATCGGATTAAAAATTACGGATATTCAAGTTTGGACTCCAATTAAAAGTTAATCAGTAGAATCACATAAAAACGAGTTACATTAAAATTCAGCTTATTCAATTCTGTGTCAATCTATAGTTACCAATTTTTTTTTATTATGCCTTCTATTTTTATCGTCGTGAGAACAAAATAGGATTTTTTTAGTTTGGCAAACTATCGCTCTCTTTGAGATTCTATAAATAAAGAACAGGTGTGTTTTAATTTGTAGATTATATATTATATAATTTATTTATTATCCAAACTCTAATATCCATAATTTATAATCGGATAGTACTCCTGTGACGTTCTGTGAGGCCCGTAGTACCTCGGAGGCCTCTGTCGATCTCCTTGGCGTAGTGGTTAGCACATCGCGCTTCGACGCCAGGGGTCCCGGATTCGAATCCAATCGGGTAAGACATTGATTTGTCCTTAATGAGAAAATTGAGAAATTAGTAAATGTGATTACTAATATTACTTAGGAGTAATATTAACAAATGAAAATTATATTAAAGAGGAAATAAAAAGTAGGCTTAATTCAGGAAATGCATGTTACTTCTCTCTTCATAAACTTTTGTCTTCTCGTTTAATATCTAAGAAACTAAAAGTTAAAATATACAAAACAGTAATTTTGCCTGTAGTATTATATGGATGTGAAACTTGGTCCCTTACATTGAAAGAGGAACATAAATTGAGAGTATTTGAAAATAAGATCCTTAGGAAAATCTTTGGACCTAAAAGGGATGAGGAGACAGGTGAGTGGAGAAGGTTACATAATTTAGAACTACATAATTTGTATTCGTGTCCAGATATTATTAGAATAATTAAATCAAGAAGACTTAGGTGGGCAGGCCATGTGGCACGAATGGGAGAGGAAAGAGGAGTTTACAGGATTCTTGTTGGGAAACCTGATGGTAAGAGACCTGTAGGAAGGCCAAGACGAAGATGGAGGGACAACGTTGAGATGGACCTAAGGGAAATCGGTAGGGATGGAAAAGAGTATATAGATCTTGCTCAAGATAGGGAAACATGGAAGGCCTGTGTTGCTGCAGCCATGAATTTTCGGGTTTAAGAAGGCTAGAGAGTTAGTTAGTTAGTAAATGTGATAGTATATGTGAAAATATTGATTGATTGATTTGCTTCATTTTACTTCGCTTCTTGTGCCACTTTTGGCTAATTTGCGAAGATAGGGATGAGTGATGAAATGATGAATGAACACTCACAAAATCAATTCCCATGCCAGGATTCGAACCCAAACCTCTGGCGTTGAAGTGCGATGTGCTAACCACTACGCCAAGGAGGCCGGCTTGTGGAAACAAAGAAAGAGATCGAAAGGGAGGGGGGACTACCTCTTATCGGTTTTCCTTTCATATTTAAAAAAGGCAGAAAAGCAAAAATAAACCAAATCTGTCAATCAATTCTTTCTTTGTAACTCTTTCACTATGCAATTCTTCAACGTTTCTTATTAAAATCATAATACGATTTATGAAATGATGAAATCTGAAATTCTAATGAGAACACGGACAACCTTCTTTGTAATATATCGATCAGGTTTCAGAAACATGAATTTTTACAATACGTTTGCATGTGAAATTTTCCCTCTTTTAAAAGTAGCATGTTTTATTTATGTTACTAATCATTAAAGGAATACCTCAATACCAGCCCGAAGTATGATAATTAATATTTACCCCTCAAAGTAATGAAACACTTTCCCTCTCTGAAACTCGCATAGAAATTATAGCGGCCGTTTGCTTCGGCCAAGCCCCGAACGAACATAACCGAAGGGGCACCGAGCATAACCGATCCTCCCACGACGTCGTGCGCTCGTGCATGATCGGCAATTTTCGGATGGCGCTACCTTATAGTATATTAAGTTACCTTGCCTAATCTCTATCGATCACAGTGAGATTAAATATTTTTTTGGATCACAGAATACATCGCCGTATATCAATTTCGGCGATGCTCCATTATTTTCTTCTGAAAATGCGTAACATACTGCTTACCATCATTCATAACTCCTGCTTGAAACAAGTCCTGCAAATCAGGAACAAACAAGTGTCTGCAGCCCCGAAAACAGCACGTTCTTGTGGATGAATGGCTCGGAGTTGCCAATCGATGAAATATTTTGTAGAAAAAAGATAATAAAACTCACGAGAAAAATCCGTCAGCATAC
The DNA here is from genome assembly GCF_977018435.1 of Lepisma saccharinum. Taxonomy (NCBI): domain Eukaryota; kingdom Metazoa; phylum Arthropoda; class Insecta; order Zygentoma; family Lepismatidae; genus Lepisma; species Lepisma saccharinum. Next base: position 131,580,658 of record NC_139229.1, read on the forward strand.
AATGGTATTCATCCCAGAACAGTTCAAAAGCTAAAAAAGAAATGTTGGGCACAATATACCATACATATACACCACATTTTTAAATGTCTTGGGGGGGCTCATTATCGAATCCCATAGTAGCAGTGTGTTTACTTATGTTTTTTGTTTTTCTATTCATTCATATTGTCGGGTCAACAGTCAACTCAACACCCATGCTCATCAACTTATAGGCTGAAATGCAAATGAACTTAAATAAAATGTTGATCTCTGGAATGGGATAAACAGATACTCTCATACTCTGAGTATTGTGTGAAACTTGCAAATTGTTCACATAATTTCCCCCCGAGACAGTGACGACGCCAAAGAGGGGTTCAAAACTCAATCCTCTGTCTGTCAGTCCATTCTGCTATCCTCGCTTCCATAACGCAAAAACCTTGCTAGTGTAATTTTAACCTCGCATAAATATTTTATATCTGATATATTCTACCACAAAATATCCTTGCCCTCCTCTTAGCAATCATTTTTTTTACTGCAATCGAGCACAGTGATCTATCTATCTACGCGTGACTGCTAAATGTAAGCTAAACATTCCAGAAAGAAATATATGTTGACTACTGCCAACACTGCAAACGCTGTCAAAATCCTTGGTACCCTGGCTTCCCAGACCTCTGTGCTATGAACAGGGAAACGCAGGATGAGGCGAGCGCGGGCAGACCCAAACATATGGTCGGGGCTGATCTGAGCCAATGGAGTTGCCTTCCGAAATTCTAGGGTACTCAAGAGAAGCGGCTGCGTTTGCTCGCGGAAATCGGCAGAAACACTGATCGGGTGGGTCGCCGCAGGCACATCGGGTTCGTTCGGGACTGCGTCGAGGAAGGCCAGATGGTGCAGACGACACAAAACAGTCAGTAGCGTGTTCGTGCGGAAATCGGAATTTCTTGCAGTGGAAGTTCGGAACGATAATTGTTGAATTTTCATGTTCAGGGAAGGCGAATAAAATATTTATTATTTTCTTATTGTGTTATGGGTACGCAAGGTACGCATTGCACGCCGCTGGTACGAAGCCAGGAGGAGGGCTCAGGGGCTGAACTTCCCCCTGAATTTTACAAATATCTAATTTAACCCTTAGTATGCCCCGCAGTCTGACGAAAATAAGCCCATTGTCGCCGAGGCTTTGAGCGGGAAATTTGAATTCGTATACATAATGGAGAAAAATCGTAATAACTCTGGCACTATGGGACCAATCTACTTCGGATAACTTTTGTTTTGCAGGTAATACATCGGTGCATGCAACCATGTAAAATTTGGATGCCCCAACCACGGGGGAGGTTACGGGCGGGGGCTCCATCTCCCGAATTTCAATGAAAAAAACATAAAAATGTGGAGTTTGCCCCCTCTTCTCCAGCTACTTTGGGGAGAAAACCGGAACTTTTGCTTTTTTTTTTTTTTTTTTTTAAAGAATGGACCTTCCGCAACAGAATGAAACTTGATTCATGTTCGAGGGTGCAATACAATTTGAATAATAAGGCAAAACGTAGGGAAATCGATGAGCTGTTATATGATACGAACTGTTTATTTTGAGGCCTTTCCTAACAGAGGAGGGAAAGGAGCCTTTGCAATCGTTTGTTTTGTCTATACTTCTGGATAGACGCACGCTTTAGACTCATGCTTCTGGCCTCTGGCTATCGTCAAGCTTCATTGCATTTCTAACATAGAGGCGACAGAAAGCTGACACCGCCAAACCTCATCCAATCCCCTCTCCTTGCCCTACCACCCCTCCCCCGCCACTACTTCAGCTGGATCACCAGGTCTAAACACAAAGCAGAATGTGTGCCCTACCAGTACTAAATCACAGCGTTGGAAGCTTGGAGGAAAACAGCATCGTAAATACGAAGCATTCATTGTGTCTGTCAAGTGTCCAGCCAACACGTGACATATTCCGAGAAAGGAAAGGGGGGATTTGGAATTTTCGTAAACACATGTTCCTGAATGAACTGTCAAGTGTTTCAACCTCAATATACAAATATAAGTGTGGCAAACCCTCGATAATTGTACCTAAAGCTGTTAGTAACGTGTGTGTTACAGATTCTACAAGGGACATACTTTTTTGGTAACATCTGTGTTACGTGGGCAGACTAAAGGTTAAATAGTGTTTGGTGGTAATTAAATTTACTTCCTTAGTAGGATTAAGCGATTAGTTGTAATGTACTGAGAAATCCCACTTCGGGGCTTCTACCTTACTCTTGCGCTTTTAAATGGCGGCTGCTGATAAGGGATGATCCACCCCGAAATAAAATTCTGGCTACAGGCGCCTATGCCCTCCCCAGTTTCGGCATCGAATTGCCCAGAGTTTCCTTGAGGTACTCACTTTATACGACACTGAATGGGTGCCGGAGCCAGTTCAACAGGTGGAAAAAATCCTTGTTCTCCCACACAGAGTATCGAATAAGTCTCTCTTATGGTAGTCAGGCACCCTAACGACTTGTTTTTTTTTAAAAGAATACCCCTATGCGTTAGTATCATTTTCTCTGTATCCTCAATGGGACAAACACAAACATCCATGTCCGAAGCGAACTAAAATGCGGGACCCCTGGCATATAGTGCCTTGTGCTAACCACTCAGCAACGGAGGTCGACTGATCTACCGTGACTCATAAATTTATATTTTTCTTCTTTCTGTACTTAAGGAATGTCCATTGGAGAGGGGGGGGGATCTATAAACTGTATAGAAATAGCATGATTTTATACCATCCAACATACGGATTCCTCTCATTCGCTTCTCATGTATGTCTCTGTATCCGCTAAAGGGATGCAGGGTGCTATCTCGACAATTTACAGGGGTCGAACCACATTTCCGTATTACTAGTCATTTAACTTCAAAATAAGCTTTGTACAAAACATTTTTTAAAAATATGGGACATCATTTTTTTAATAGTTGACGGAGAATTGCCGATTTCAGTTTGTATCCTATGTGACTAGGCCTACAGGTTAAAGTGAGATTTCACAATCCCACCAGGAAACCTATTGAATACAAGGACATAGCAATAAACACAACAATATCTCTGGGGCCCATAACTGTGTACATAATTTCTTCATTTTTTTTTCAATGATCAAGAGAATGAATTCAATATAGATTGTTCTGTATTTTAGTAATGATATTTGCCGGCCCCTGTGGCAGAGTGGTTTGCACATCGTGCTACGGGTTCGAATCCTGGCCTGGGCATGGATGTTTCTGAGTGTCTATTCATCAATTTCATCATATCATCCCTCATTCTCATCTTCACAAAATTAGCCAAAAGTGACACAAAAAGTAAAGCAAATCAAATCAAAGTAATGATATTTGTTCGCTAATGTTACTTGAGAACGTATGCTGAAACAGAAAATTATTTCTAACAAAAAATACCACCTTCCAACTGGCCTCGTTTTTTAATTCAGGGATATTGAAAGATTATGAAAATCGTAACAGCAAGAAAGCAGACAAGGTACCTATTCACATACTTGTAGATGTTGAAAAGTTGAAGGCTTTCTTGTTGCAGAAATTCAATAACAGCATTTGTCAGAATAAAAGGTCAGCTAAAGTTGAAGTGAGTGTTTGTCAGGGTTTGAAGTTTCAAAGTTGGCAATAGCAAACTGATTACTTCCCTACATCTTACCAACCCTTGTGCGCAACTTCACTTGTTGCCAGCAGATTCCATTCTCAGTAGGCTATGTCTTGTCACTGAAGCCTGGAATTCTTCGGAAAAGAACCTTCTCGGTTGGTTTGATCCTGGAAAGAATCATAGTGTGCCACTCTACTGCTCTTTCAATGGGTAAAGAAACCTGGAAATTTCCATTTCGTTTCGCTCATTCCAAAGATGTCAATTCTTCTTTTTTCGATTAGATCCACAATTTTTTCAGTCCTTCCTGTAAGTGTTCCAATATTCAATGTCCCTATTCGTAGCCCGTGTCGTCTCCAATTTCCAGTCCTGCTTGCTTCTTTCTTAACTCGAATTTTTTTGTTTTCGGCTGTCAGCTAATCAGGCCTGTCACAGCCTACACCTGAGTGGTGGGGCTGCCATCTATGTGTTCTCAGGTACACCCTTGTTTTCTGTTAGGGTTCCAACTCTTTTGGCCTTTCTGGATCCCTCCAGGCCCACAAGGCAGTGGGAGCAAACACTTTTATGGTGGTGTTTATTCGCCATGTCACAAGGCTGTCGATGGGTATCTGTGGTATTTGCCGAGTATGTCCATGCCGCTGGACACCCTCCACACCCTGATAGCCTTGCTGCCTCTGTCCGGTACTGCTTATTTGGGTTTCCCCACATTCGCAGCTCCCCCTCATATCTGAGGGAGGTTTCACTATCCGCCACCTGTGACCCGTCCAGTAGCTGAGGCTCGCACTCATTGATTGAATTTCAGTGAAAATATTGGAACATTTCGCGGTGTCCCTGCAAGCAGGCCACGGCACCCCAGGGCACCGTGGTGCACTTTTTGGGAACCACTGTCCTAGGTTACTGAGAATTTGCATTTGCCTCAGTAAAGAACATTATATTTTACTTTTTTTCATTTCTACATATTTTATGCCAGGGATCGATTGCGAATAGCTCATGGAAATATTTTCAGTTGCTCTTGAATCTGGTGCATGATCTCGAGGGAAACTTTTGCAATGCTCTATCTTCATGTTGATTGCACCTCCCATCATAGGCAGTGGATAGCCTGGTCAATATGCATACATATTGAGAACCAATAATCTATAATTATTGTCAGTCTCGCATGTAACTAAACATAAACTTTGACAATCACTAGTGTACCAATAAAAATCAACTTTAGGGCACTACTAAGCAAAGCTGAAAAAATGACCCATATGTGCAGGTCATGATCATTCCAAGTTACCACAACTGTTGGGCCAACTGCAGTTTTTACGTGGGAAAGATTGGGTTTACGTTGGTTGGTAAATTGAAGTTAGTCCTACATTGGGGCAACAGTTGTCACCAACACTTGTCCAAGCATGGAAAACAACACACATAAATAATGCATTTTTAAAATCACACATGGGAAATCAATTACATTAATTGCAACATTGTCGGAATGTTTTTATTCAAGATTGTAATACAATGAACAGCAAGTGACCAGCACATCTTGACATGCCAAAGGTGAACATGATGACTAATGAAAAGAAAAATAACATAGTTCTATGTGTGTGTATGCTACCTGACAATACAGTTCTTGAATAGAATAATTCAGTATACAATTATAATAATAATGTGTTCTGATACAAGACTTCAGCATTCAAAATGAATATTTTCCTTTTCTGTATGCACCAAGTTCTACTGGCCAAAGAATCAGTTATAACAACAAATTATATAATCATTGCAAGGAAATACAAAGAATAAATAAATGCATAAAATGACCATTTTTTCAAGGAAAGTGGTATAATACATCCACAATTAATTTAATTTAATCTGTTATTTATTTATTATAATTGTTGTTTTAAATTATATATACGTATATAAAAAACTGGTTTTGGACTCTTTCTAAGCAATTTCAACTGTAAGAAGTGAATTCAAATAAATATATCACTAAGTTGAAAAATTTATTAAACTTTCATTAATGAAGCTATAAGTTTTTATTTCTACATTAACATTCAAGGAATGTGGAAAAACAAAAATGTATTGTCAGCAGCTACACAAACAAAACAATACTGGGTGCAGAACACACACATACAAGGTATTTAATAGTAACTGTAAAGATGTGATGATATATTGCACCCATTTGGTTCCAGACTATATACTTTTTTATATCTTATATACCTTACCTTGAATACAATCACTATGGGCTTTATTCAATAATTTATGATACAATGTTTACATGTAAGTTAAATTTATTCTATTCATATTTTTTTCCTTCTATCTAGCTTTGATTACAAATATTTAAGTTTCAAGCATGCCACATTCATACGTAAGTTTATATAATTGTCCTCAAAACGCACAAACCTTTTACATCATGCAAATATCCTCTTAACCACCCCCTTTCAATGATCACACAACCTTTCCTGTCAAATTGCATTTTAAGAAAGATGGTAAAGCAAAGTCATATCCAGCATGTTTTTGGTCAGAAAACCCTCGTATTTAAAAACAAAAGTCACACAATTACATGCTGACTACCACATTTCAATTTATCCACTTATGATTCAGTGTGTTGGTCCAACTATGTGTGTGAAGTGTGTTTTCCATGCATTTTGGACAACAAAATTTAATTTTTGGAAGCCAAAGTCAAGATTTTCAACACCACAGAGCATGCATGGAAAATCATATATGCAGATGATTCAAAATCTATGGACACTGTGAGATTTGTGTGTATTGTAATAATTCTAACTTTGTCCTATTTTATGAACTATTTTGTTTGCTTTGAAACTTCTTATATATGCATCATGTTACTATACAACATTGTAGTAATTAACATAAACCTTTGAATATAGTATTTTATATACATCATTTCCTCCCCTGGAACATGATTAAGTTTGACCAACATACAGAATACAACAGTACAAACTTTCTTGTCATTCAAATCACACTACTTCTTTTCTTACAATGGAGGTCGCTACAAATATTATTCACTTTTCAAAGCTGCAATATCTTCTGCAAATACTGCAAAAACTGGCACTTCTACACAGAGAGTAATATATAAATCATCCATGCTCGTCCAGTGCTAAATCATATCGGAGGGAAACTTTCACTCGTTCATCACATGTTCTTATGTAGAGTCTATTTTGTCTGTTAATGATTACTTCTAACTATGCCATGATATTTGAAATTCAAAGGAAGAATTAGGATAGGATGATTCTTAGTTGGAACTAACAATAGAAGTTAGAAGTAGTATTATCACGATATGCAAACTTTCCTTCGCTAACAGTGTTCATAGTTGTAACAATATTTTTTTTTACTTCTCAATAGTTTTTGGGTATAAATTCACAGATACACAAATGTATGTATGTTGTGTGAAGTGCCTTTTTCAGTTATATTTACATATTTCATGAAGTAATATGAAAAAATGAAGTGCTTCCTTGTGATATGTCCTCCAAACACTTAGCCCTCTTCGCTACTACATTATGAAATTATTTCTGTATATCCGAGACTAAAGAATGGCATGTTTTATCATCCAAGTGATCTAATGACATGGGCTACAAGAGAAGAACTTCACCCACTTATTACTCTTTTGTTGTTGGTACCAAATGATCTTATAAGAATATGCTAATACATCGATTTCATCAGGTATTTTTTTTAAAACCAAACAGAAAGACTGTTGCATCAGCACGGAATGAATTCTTTTACGTCTACATTCATTAACAATCTTACAAGGAGTGAAAATGTAACTATGTGTGACTAATCCCCATCTGATGCACTTTTAATCACTCAACAATTTTCGTTGATCGCAACATCCATTCGGTCAACCAACTGCTTCTTCATAGGTATCTAAGGTCATACACACAGACATACATACGCGCACACACACACTTTCTCATATGCATACATACACATAAACAAATACATTTCTTCTTTTTTTCCTCCACGAGTCCAATATTTTCCCTTCTCTTCCTGTTTTAGATAGAAACAAAGATGAAAGAGCTCAAATAAGAAGCAACTTCAGGATAGATTATTTCCTAAAGAGCTGTCTGCGACCACAAAACTCATCCAATCATTTTTTTTCCTTTTTCTCTTATATCACAATAAGGTTTTATATCACTCTTGCTGGAGCAACTACAGGTATTATAAAGCACAGTTGCACCTCTTTATACGGACAATGAATACACACATACAGGACCTTGAAAGAGAAATGAGTGTGCATCAGTATACTTAATACAATAAAGAAACCAACAGGCTTAATAGGTAATACTCAAATTTGCAATGTTTCATGTTCCCATAAACAGATTTGTGGGCTTTCCACAGATATTTGTGCGAGTGCCATCATATTTTGCACAGGGTATGCAACAAGTATGACACACAATGTGCTTGGTGAGAAGCTTCCCAATACATTCAGAGATTGTGTCGACTGTAGTCTTAAAGCTCTCATTGAATACTTTCTCATATGAAAAACAATTTTCCTGTTTCATAATCTTAGTCCTCTTTCCTTCACTACAGATTAAGGGAAGTAGATTTTATGTCAAACAACTGAAAGGAGCACATCACGTAATGAACTCATAATCAATCCATTATGAGAATGTAGATTGAGGGAGGCAAAACATTGTGTATTTTAAACACTCATGTTTGCTGCTAATATAGTAAAACTTTATTTGTGTTTTGTGTAATATGGTGAAGGTTAAATCTAAGCAACCATTTTACATACAGAACTAAAATTACTGCATTTTATGTTCAAATAATAACACTGGTCGACATGGGTTTCAATGTCTCGCAGATGACTGTCATCTCTGAATAATTTCATCGTGGTGATTCCAAAAATTAAACCATTTTTACCCATCACGTTTCTTTCAAATACAGCAATATATTTATTCACTGCCTTAATTTTACAATAAAATGTGTAGTTCCATTATTTCACCAATGGGAAACCCTAGGGGGTAAAGGCAGTCAGGGGTGTGATGCTGATCACATCACCCCCACTCACGACCGGATCAAGAAAGTGTGGGGCATTACCCCCACACCCCCTATATGCCTTCATGGCGTGGTGCTAAGCACAGGGGAACCCTAAATTTTTTTTTTTTTTAACAGATGGCTCTGTTTAGAAGGTGATAAAAATATTGATTTCCTACAATACAAATCCCTTAATTTTGAGCTATAAATGAATACAGAATTGTAAGCATTCAATCCATCTTTCACCTTCACATGACACATTGGCATAAAAATTGTATAGACTTTGATTAAGTAGTTTTATTTTCAAAATCCCTCATGAATATATCCTTCACACAATGTCCAATACCCAATGTTATAATATGGTGGGTTGATTGAACTTTGTGACGTGGAGAAAAATCATGACCTATGTAAAAATTGTGACTTGATGGATAGAAATTGATGTCATTTACGTGATCAGCATTCAAAATACTTCCAGAATCACCTATGGTTTGGAAACAACCGAAATTTCTCTTGCATAAGTTTGTTTTGTTGCATTCTGTAATAGGTGTAACGGAATGGCGAATATGAGAATTTTGATTGTCAAATTGTGAAAAACGTGGATGTGATTGGAAAAAATGGGTGCTATTTGCGTGATCAGCATTCAAAATACTTCCAGAATCACCTATTGGTTTGGAAATAACCAAAATTTCCCTTTTGTTCTATTATGTAATTAACGTACTGTAATGGTGAATATGAGAATTTTGATTGTGAAATTGTGAAAAATCCTCACATGATGGGAAAAAATGGATGTCATTTCTATGATCTGCATTCAAAATACTTCCAGAAACAACTATTGATTTGAAAATATCTTAACTTTTTCCTCAAAATGTCAACAAGTGTAATTGAAAGATCTCAACACCACCAGGAAGATAATATAAGTAGTAATCATAATTGAGAACTGCATATTTAAGCATGCATTTTGAGGAATAAATGTTCACTTAAGAAAAACAACAACACAGCCTACAAACAAAATAAACTAACACAGTTATTTTTAGTGATTTTTATTTTATTCTATCTTCAGATAAAATAAAATAAAAACCACAAAAAATAACTGTGTTAGATTATTTTGCATGTACAAAAAGTGGTTATGCGAACCTTCAAGAAGAACATTAACAGCTTACAAGGTATACAAAGCCCCTGTTGATATGAATAAAATGAAGGAAAACATTGTCAAAATCCTGTGATCAAAAGTGTGTGCTTGTGTGGAATGGACAGGTGTTGCCAGTGGATGATACCACAGAACTGATTTATATAATTAAAAGAAAAATCATAGGAAACATAACACCTTGCACACCATTCAAACTCAACACTAAGATCTGCATTCATAATTTTCAAGTATGGCAATATAAGATAAAAACACCTTAATATAGGGTATGTTAACTGTTTGAACACATTATACTTTACTGTATACAACTAAGATGGAAGCAACATCTCATTTTGTAACTGATGCACAGGGGGTCTGAACAAGGGATGGCCAAATTGTCCAGATTATCTAAACAGTTTTATCGTTTATCCATTTTGCAGCCTATCCACATATTCTTTTATTCATCATTTTCATATTTTACTGTACAGATATTCTACAAATCCTTCATCAAACCTGTTCTAGCCAAGATATCTGAATTATCTGGATATTCAGATTATCTGGATGTCCATACTCCAGATATTCAGATATCCAGATTGTCCATTGTATCCAAACGGATATCAGATAATTTGAAATTCGGATATCTGTTATCCAGATTTTGTGGCAATCCCTGCTCTGCATGAGAAACACATTAAAAGGTATTTAAATGTGGTGCCAGCGGAAATTTAAAGACATTCTCCAAGATGGTGGAATCATCACCCAGCAGGAAGGTCAAATCATTGGGGAGTATAAGTGTACACCGCAGTTATAAATTCAACACATTCTAGCAGGATGTGCATGACACTCAAATTGACATTGCACAATGAACCAATGGTGGTGCGAAACAATGAGGTATGCGAGAATGGCTGAAATGGCAGTGACTGATTCACACACATGAGAGAGCGACTACTCATTCTAGAGACTTGCATCCCCCCTCCCTGTAGAAGTGTGTAGTGAAATATTATCATCTTCCTTTCCAACAAGCATAGAATATAAAGAAAAACTTGAAATTTTACACAAATATTTTATTCTGGTATATCTGTATTGTCCAGCCAAATTTAATTGAGTTTGAATGAGGTGGAAGGTCAAAGTTTTATTTCTTGCCATTCCACCCACAATAAATCAATTATCAACCATCTGTGACAAACAGCTCTCATTTGTTTGTTTTTTGTATTTATCCTCATAATCGTTGTGCCTGAATTTTTAAATTCAAATAAATTTATTTAAAAAAGATTTTGACAAATCTACAATGCTCCTTTTACATTCTACTTCACATATGTAATAGCTCCATATGTATATAAACTAAAAAAAGAAAAATAGTAAGAGCTGTTCCAGAGAAATCATTAATAGAGTCCCGATGTTAGGCACTAAAAAAATCCGAAATAGGCAGGCAAAAAGACACTAAAAATCTAAAAAATAGGCACCGAAATATGGAAAATAGGCACTAAAAACATGCTACCAAATGAAATACATTGTTAAATCATGCTCTATTTAACTAGGACAACACATCTGAGTACACATGTAAATTTACTCTTCATATAACAGAACCAAATCCAAAGAAAATAATACATGCTTGACATTCTGATTAGAGCACTATATCACTGGCACACAACAGATCTTGGCAGTCATTAAGCAATAGTCATTGATTGCACATGACAACACGATACTTCTTAAAATTTTGAATGAAAGTGATTGATAGATGAAAGGAATGAATGGGGTATTGATGATGCCGCTTGCTTTAACTTAATTTGGTTACTGACCATGTACAATAGAAGCCATGAATTTGGAAAAAAAACACATTCTTCCAGAAATAAGTTTTCTGTTGCTGGAAATGTACGGAAAATATGAAGTGGAATTTTTACAATGTAGGGTGAAAGTATTCAGAAAACAATGGCTACTGTACATTTGAATTGTTTTAATACAATGCCAAGTTAATTTCGAAAATCAGGTATAAATAGGCATTTATAGGCACTATACAAGAAAATACACAAAATAAACTTTTGTGTATGATCGTAATACCCTGACATGAACTTATATGTGGTCATTTTTATGGCATCTGTAACAATAAAGAATAGGAATTTGGCTAACATCCAGTTTCTACTGATGGGAATCAAATGCTGGTCCCGAGGAGGAGTGAGAGGAATTATGATAAGCTTACTTTTTTACCTAGCATGCACAGCTGTCCTTATTGGCTTGTTGATCATTGATCAAAGCATTCCTTCCTGGTTGAGATGGTTTGTGTTGAACGCCTGACTCTGCAGCATTCAGGTCCAACCTATAAAAATACAATAATAATCTTTATTAGCATTTGATTAAAGTAACAAAGGTGCCATTTCAAATCAGATGTCAAGATTACTTATTTGCAAATCAAAAAATCAACTTCCTTAACTACACTCCATGGTGCAATAGCCCTTTTGAGGGCCAAATCCTGCCAGCACAAGCAGTCCCATTGTTGCTATTTTCTTGCATTCAAGACCAATTGTAATCACCATGCTGGGTTAGTACCCAAATTTCAAAGCTACCACCACAGATCGAACCGTGAACCACTTACACTGTTGGCAAGTGTGATAACTAGGGCCCGGGACTTTATGTTAAAACACTTTTTTTTTTGGCATTGAGTCGAATACTTGTGTGAGATCCTTACGTATCTGATGAAAATTAGCCAAAATAGACAAACTTGTTGAAGCATATTTTGACATATTTTACCAATTTCGCATTTTTACAACATATTTCTTCAATTTCCTCATAATAAGACATATTTCTGTGTAATTTCATAATTGTCTAGCTTACAATCAGTTCTTTTATAATTTATTCTTTGTACTTTAAGGCAATGAATAGTTTACATTATTGATGGCAAGAATAGGAAATTACAAACAAAGAAGTTAAAAGTAGATACAGTCTTTTCTTACCATCTACTACAGAACAATAATACCACCTTTTATTATTCCGCTGACAATCTGCTAACATTATTGATGAAAAATGTTTTCGGTCATTGTTGTGCTGGCACGAGAATCATTGTAAACAAGTTTCAATTGTTCTCATTTCTTTATATTTTTCTTGCTTCTCACAAGGATCAGTCAAAAGTAAAAATAACATTTGGTACATTACAGCCCCTACTCTATCGTCAATAGAGTACAGGAGTTTAAAGATTACTTGTCGTTTGAGCCAGGCACGAATCACTGTGTAACAGTGAGACTAAACGGAATGCCACGGACAGGAACTTGAAAGATTGTAAGTGCATTGTGGAACGGGAACGTATTTAGTGTAACTTGTTCTGCCAAAAAAATTGTAGGCTGCTTTTCAAATTCTATATACTTAAAATACCCCCAAAATGTTGTTTCTGTATTGATTGCTGCCACAAGATGATATGTGCATTGTGGAACAGAAATAATATTGAGTGTAACATGTTCTGACAAAAATTTTGCAGACTTCTTTTCAGATTCTACGGAGTTAAGATCTGCCTCAAAAAGTTGTTTCTGTATTGATTGCCAGATTTACCAGAGCTGTAGTGAGCTGCCAATTATGCTTTAGTTTCCTCAAAGATGTAAATCTGACATAATAGTAAATAGAACTTACGATAATTGCAATGAATCTCACAATATTTTCAGTATTTTTCTACTACATTCTTCAGTTAAAAGAATATGGACTTCATTAAGATCTGTTCTCGTAGGATATCGGTCGAACCTAATATCCACAAGAAACACAATCTAAAAATCCCCAAACATAAAACTGCCACCTATAACAAGTTCTTCATTGTTACAGAGATCAGGGAATGAAACAAACTGGCTGCACCATTGACTAACGTTATTTGCCATCAAAGTTTTAAGAAAAAACTAATGAACTTACTATTGTCGTAACAACTACATTAACCTGCATATGTTAACAATTGCACCTGCACTTGCACATCATACAATGCATACCTAACACCTCCCCCCCCTGCACACACACAATGAACTACTAAAGACTTATTACTTATCTTTACTCCACAGTATATATACTAATCAATTCAATGTATCATTTTATTATTCTATAATTTTTATATTATCTTTATTGTATTATCATGATCAATGTTATTTTTTTTTTTCATTTATTGTATCTTTGACAAGGGTTGGTTGTAAGAATGGCCCACGAGGCCGAAACATGCCTGCTTAAATAAAGACCATTCTATTCTATTTAATACCCCACCCTGACCCTAGTCGATCTTCTCTGGAAGATACTGACTTCCCATATAATGAGAAATTCGAAAATATTGTTGTGTGTATTTTTGGCTTTATTGGGAATATTTCTGCATTTTTGTGACATATTTCTAATTTGTTATGACGTATTTTTCATTTTTTTTAACATTACGTACATTTTTTGCAGTTTTATAGGACATAAAGTCTCAGGCCCTACTGAGCCCCCTCAATAAGATTACTATGGTGAAATTCATGCAAACTTGATACAAACCATGCAAGTTTTATTTCTCTAGATTGCATCTATAATTCCAAACAGCACTATAGGGTAAATGCATACCAAATGGTCCACTGGATGCTTGACAAATATCAAAAAATCATATTTTTGTTGTACCCTTTGTGCAAGGGTAGTTGAAAACAGGCATTACTTAAACTCTGCCTTACACACCATTTCATTCATAATAACTACTATCGGACTTACTATGCCATTCAATTGATGTCATTAATAAATGCAATAATTCTAATTACATGATAGTTTATTAAAAAGTAAATATTTGTTTGTAACTAACAATGTAACTTTGCCTGTTTTTGACTAGCTTCCCCTTGTAACTTTGATATCCTTGGAAAATCAATAACATTTATTTTTTACAGGCACCACTCATAGATTATTCTTTACATTGTAAATATCACATTTTTATTAAGTCCCCCACCAGAAAAAAATTAAAAACGAGCATTTTCGAAGAGCTATAACTAAGAAATAAAACCAGTAACAGAGCTCAAATATTTTCTGTTAAAACTTTGGATGTAAATGTTTCTTCTAAAAAAGATGATAGATCTGATATTACACTACACCATAGTAAAAAAGTAAAATTACTTTGATTTTGTTCAAAACTGGGTATCAGTTTTGACAATTGCACTACACTAAAAAAAAAGGTACAGAACATAAAATTTATCTTGAAATGTACTGACACAATGTTTTTTACACCAGCTTTCTATCATTTTTCTTAGCCGAGTTTTCATAATCATTGCAACTATCTGCAAAGGCCAAAAATGCAGTAAGCTACGAAACAAAAATGGTCACCAAGTTTTAGAAAAACAATGCCTGATTTGAACTACCTTAAATGAGCAACAACAAAAATATGAAAATTTTAAAAAAAATGGTTAAGGAACTTTTTTTTTACTGGTATATATTGACCCCTTTTTCTTGTATGTACGCATTGCTTGCATTATAGAATTATTTTCCTGTAGTTTACAGTTATTACAAGCATAAGAAAACAGTTTTTCTTTGTGACGTTTCATATGGGATAAAGTAAACAGAGCTACACAGCAAGTTGTAGAACACTACAGCAAGCTTTCAGAAAGGATACTTGATAGGAAATTCTACCAGCTAATTCAAGAAGAACAAGTTATATACAACAACAATGAAAGAAGGGAAGCAGTTAATATCACTGGTAAAATAGAAACTAAGAACATTGACAACAGATTATTTATAAATCTTACAGATATTGAGGTACCTGATGAGTATATAGAAATTTTTCAATTCGGAATGAAATTTTCAGTTGGTAGTGTTTATTTACACAAGGAAGATTTTGTGATTTCAATAGAGAAAGCACTGAATTTCTTAGATGATGAAGAGGAAAAGAGAAAATTACGAAGTCTCACACATGATGCTCTTGATGAACGGTTAAGTTTTGAATACAACAGAAGAAATAACAGAGGTCCAAAAAACACAGAACGGGAGAAAGAGCATATAAGGTTGGGGAAAAAGTTCATAGTTTCAAGATCTGGTTGAAAGAAAACGACATTTTCTTAATAAAATCGGACAAGGAAAATAAACCTGTCCTTATCCGAATTAAGGACTATAAAGAAAAATGGAAAAATGTTTCAAAGTAAACAATTTCACAGAAACCTCTCGAAACCCTATAACTAAAATAATAAATGAGGTAAAGAAAGTAATTGAAAGCAGTATCACGATACCAAGAGAAATGAAGAAAAAACTCCAAAAATTCAACCCTGCCGATTGCCTTTGGACTACCAAAAACTCACAAACCGGGAACTCCAATACGACCCATCATTGCAACTTTCACACATCCTGCATACAAACTATTCAAATATTTAGTTGAAAGACTTGCTATAAATGAACAACAAACACCATTCAGTATTAAAAATGCATATGAAGTGAAACAGAAACTAAAAAAAATATTGTTTGGAATAATGAGTATCGTATTGCAAGTTTTGATGTTGAAAATTTATATCCTAGTGTCCCAATAGAAGGTGCCACAGATGCATTACACAGATGGCTTATTGAGATGAAGGTTAACCCAGTAGAATCATGGGAAATGGTTCGATGGTTTCTGTATGTGCAAATTACAATTACTTCATATTTGATGGCAAAATCTATTAGCAAAGTAATGGTCTAGCAATGGGAAACCCAGTATCCGGAATCATCTCCAGCATTTTCCTTCATTACATAGAATCTACAATTGTTAATGCGATAGGTGCGGATATCAAACTCTACATCAGATATGTAGATGATGTGCTAATTATTGCTAAAAATGAGAACACCATCATGGACGTATTTAAATTGTTAAATGAATCACATCCTCGTATAAAATTCACTTGCGAACCCATGAATAACAATGTAATTTCTTTCCTTGAATTATTTTCCTGTAGTTTACGGTTATTACAAGCATAAGAAAACAGTTTTTCTTTGTGACGTTTCAGGAGAACACACGCTCCTTTCATCAGACATTTATTTTCATTTTGACTTATTACAAGCATAAGAAAAACAGTTTTTCTTTGTGACGTTTCAGGAGAACACACGCTCCTTTCATCAGACATTTATTTTCATTTTGACTAGTTTTTCTTTGTGACGTTTCAGAACACACGCTCCTTTCATCAGGCATTTATTTTCATTTTGACTAAAGTCAACACACGCTCCTTTCATCAGACATTTATTTTCATTTTGACTAAAGTTCTCCTGAAACGTCACAAAGAAAAACTGTTTTCTTATGCTTGTAATAACCGTAAACTACAGGAAAATAATTCTATAATGCAAGCAATGCGTACATACAATAAAAACTATTCTTTCCTTGATCTGCAAATTAAGACAACTGACTCAACAATTCAAACATCAGTCCATAGGAAAAAAATTAGCGGGGGAAAAATACATCCATGCCAATTCAGAACATTCGTGTATAACAATGGATAACATATTTTTAAATTTTTTCCTGAGAGCACAAAGACTATGTTCTAATAATGAGGATATCAAAAATGAAGAAGAAAGGCTTTTTAATATAGCAAAAGAAAATGGCTTTCACACTAACAGAATAAAGCAAATCAAAAAACAAGTCGCAAGAAAACTAAAGGAAAAGAGAAATACAGACAAAGATGAAAAAGCTGTTGAAAAGAAATTTGTGTGCATTCCATTCCACAAGGGATTCTCACATAAAATTGCAAAAATTTTTTAGAAGTTTTAATTTCAAAATTGTTTTTAAATCACCAAGAAGTTTGGAATGTACATTTAATGAATTCAAAATGAGAAACTCTCTACCAGATGTGGAAACCATAGGAATATATAATATAAGTTGTTCATGTTCAAAGGATTATGTGGGACAAACAGCAAGGAAAATGGCAATAGGATGGCACGAACACGATTTGGACATTATAAATCTAAACCCAAGAACAGGTTTGTCAACTCATATCATCGAAGAGAAGCATTTGATTAAAAAGAGAAGGGTTTTAAAAAGATTAACGGGAAACACAGAGTTGAATGTCTGGGAAGCTTCGTTCATTGCAGAAGAACACTGGAATAAATTAAATAATGAAAATGGTAGATCCAGTATGGAGTTTTCTTTTTCACAAATGGAGTAAGCCACCATCTTTAAAATTTAATGTAACAGAAAACATCAAGAGACTTTGTGAAAACAATGATGAATTTGAATTACCTGATGATATTTGGGATTCATAATTTTAAAAAAATCTGAAATAAAAATAAAACAGACTGCTTTTTTCACAGTTAAGTTGCTACATTACAACAATGTAACATTGATAACATCCATTATATAACGGATTCTTTTTGTTTAAAAAATTACTAACCGTTGTTATAACTGTATCTTTAGTCAAAATGAAAATAAATGTCTGATGAAAGGAGTGTGTGTTCTCCTGAAACGTCACAAAGAAAAACTGTTTTCTTATGCTTGTAATAACCGTAAACTACAGGAAAATATATTGACCCCATAGTCAAATAGAAAGAGTATCATGTCACTTTTTGTACTACTTGGCAGATCATGGTCACGAGCAATTTTAACATTACAGCAGAGGAGACAGCCATTGAGACTGAGGAGGGAAGGAGAAAAATGAGAGCCAACACTGTTGATCTCTGCTTCCCTCTTGCCCAAACTGGCATGATGCAGATCTGGTTTGAAGCAAACTTAGATGAATTTCATTGTAGATAGTTGGAATCGAAGTTTGCTTTAAGTGCACCTCATGTTCACACACACCAATCACGACTGAATTTACAGTTTAAATTAGAATCCAAATGAACAACCGTGTGTCTCCAATGGAGACAGAACTCTGGACCCCTTGATTACTACTATGCCATTTGTGAGGATTTATGATAACTGGTAACATTTTTCAATATGTTGTCCTTTCAGTGATTTTTATGAAACTTTTCTACATATCTAGGTTAAACTTTTTGCTGTTGCCTTTTACCACAGTGTTCATTATGTAAACTTAGATTTGTATACAAATACAATATTTCCTCTATGATATAGGATTTCTATATTCTCCAAGACTACACACTCGTGGTATAGCTTTCTATACCTATATCACAGGAAGAACAGTACCATCATATACAAATCAAAGTTAAAAAAACTCTCTATGTTAATCGCGACAATTAGAATGAATGACAACATGATGAAATAGATGGTGGGGAAAATGGTATGTTTTCAAGACACATAAGAAGGAATCGGTTTTTAAATAATTTTACATCAATACTTACATTGCATTTACTCAAATCCAATGTGTACTTTTTACATTTTGGACAAATTTTATCTTATCTACATTATAATTTACAGTGCATTGGATTAATCTGCAAATCATTCTCCTGATTCAGTTAGAAAATCACTGAAATCGAAGTCACATTGCATTTGCCAGCTTTATTTTTTTTATTTCTTTATTTCAAGGTTTTGAAAATAGGACTGTGCATTAGATTTGAAAAGATATGACATGGTAAAAAAACATATGACTGAACCGGACTTGACTAAGTTGAGCACCCTCATGTATAATGTAACATATTGATTATATCTTGTAAATTACCAAAATATATGCATCTGTTATATGCAATTTTGCTACGGAGACTGAACCTAACTGCCTGGGAACCACTGCATAAAATTAACCTATAATTTCAGTTAGTGAAAATTGTACATGATCCAAAGCATACCTGGAATTGACATTATAAACCTACACAGAAATTGTGGGAAGGACAGTGGTTGATAAATGTGTGGTAGAGCACTGGTAGGGAAATCCAAAGACAACCAGTCTGATCCCTAGTTGATGGTGTGGAAGGACCCCCACATATTCACAATCTTGGCTATTTGTGGAGATGAAATGATCAGAACCATGCTCCAGCCACCTTTGACTCCTAACAACCTGCATCCATGTATTAGATACTGGGTAATCCTGAGAGTTGCTTTATGCACGGAAAATTGCCAGAAAAATTCCCACCTTAGGTCACCCACCTCAGGAATTGAACTTGTGCCTCTTCATGACAAGTCTGAGTCCCTACTCACTGAACTACTGCAGCTTTCACAGTTATTATGGTATAATTATTAACTTGTAGCAAAAAGCATCATCTGCCACGGAACATATGAAAATAACACACTCTTGATGCACCAAACTACTTCCTGCTTCTTCCCTGGAAGGTAATAAATGAGACATCCTTCTTTCCAGCATAAGAAAATGGCTACACTAAAAACAATGTAAATCAGGGTGAACTATGTAAGCTACCTTCCCATGTACTTCACACCCTTCATTATAAATTATAAAGACAGAAACACAAAACAATTTACAAGAAAACCGAACAAGAATGATACACTACCTGCCATCCTGAATACTCTGATAAATCTTCTTAGCAGTTTCCAAGAAGGCTTCCTCTACATTTTCTCCCCTTTAAAAAAGAAGGAAATGTGTTAAAATAATGACATTACAAAATAATACTAATGATAATTTAACATGAAACATAAAACATTAGCTTAGAAGATCAACCACATCAATAATTAAGTCCTAAGGGAATAAAATTAATAAAATTCACAATTAAGATTTAGATGATGATCACAACAATCATTAAGTTAAAGAGTGATAGTTTTGCACCATGTACGCATTTACTGTATTTCAATATTGTCTGAATGAGCACTACTACTGAAAAGAACAAAACCTAGTACAGGAGAGCATGAATTTCTCCCCACGTTGCAAGTGGAGGCAGTTTTTTAAGTTGATTATTAAGCTAGACACGATCTGTAATAAATATGATGAATAAGTATTTCCAGAATCCAACTTCAAGTTAAAGCTAATCATGTGAAAGTCTCAACTTTTCCACCACAAACAAAATCATCAGCCTGTCCTATTTCCATTCATATGTTTTTTTTTTACATCATCGGAAGCTTGATATTCCCAAGAGAACAAAATAATACTCCCGTAAGCATAATGTTTTCTCCCCCTCCTACAGCCACCCAGCCCACGGACCTCTTTCTCTCTCTCCACCTTGTCACATGGGAAGGTTGGTGGGGAAGGAGCAGTTTCGGGTCCTTGTATTTGGCAGGACATGAAAACTGTTCCTCGTGCTCTTAACTAATAACAATGAAAATTATTTATGCATAATAAAATAACTATAACCGTGTACATATTCTCAGAGGGGAAAAAAACTATCTTTGTTGTTGCAAACTAATTTATAAATGTATAGCACAAGAAAGAAAACCTAATGGAATTTGATTACTGGTTACAAACACGTATCAAGAGTGTTTCACAAATACCCCACTCACAAATGAAGGGGAAATTGATTGATTGATTTGGTGTTTTAAGTTCACTTTATGCACAGTAAGGCTAATCGTCACTGGACGTACAGTTTTTAAGTGGGATCCGAACCACTATGTGCCTCCACCGGGTATCGAACCAGGGACCCCTTGATTACAAAGCGACGATGCTACCACTGCACCATCGAGGAGGCCCTACAAATGAAGGGGAAAAATATTGCCAACTGCTCTGTACAACTGAGATGATAAATGTTCTGAAAATATTTTATGGAGAACACTGTGTGTTTTCATGTAGTTTTTTTCTGATTTCCATCACCTAGTTGTGCTGTAAGATGCCAAGTGCTGGGCTATACTAAGATTTGTGCCTATTGGTCTGCATTTCCTTGTCTGGAATCTTTTGGGAACGTGCCAGGCGTAGTGTTGGTTTCTGCTGGACAATGGCATGGGTTTCTTTTATGATGATCTCAGAGGAGGAGCCTGTGTGGGGTACACTGTGTTGGCAGAGATGGTATGGTCTACGGCATTGTACAAGGCCAGGCTTTGGTGTTTCCTACTTGGCACCATTCAAGTGTTCACCTATTCTACTTTACACGGTTTGGATGGTCCTGCTAATGTAGTTGAGTTTGGCATATGGCCTTGTACATGCCAGGGAATGCAATTTGGGTAAGTAGTATCTCTTGAAGCTTGAATCTCTTTCAATCTGGAATACTGGATTGTGTGCTACTTTTCAGATATTATATGATGGTATAGTTATGCAATTTATCTGGTTTGAGTTCTTGGCTTTGGTCATCTCTGTGGTGTAGGTATCGGAACTGTGATTCTGTTCTTATGCACTACATTGATAGTTGTTTCTCAAGCCTATCTCAGTGATACAAACTATTTTCTCCGGGAAGTTACAAGCCAGCTATCTTCCCACAGTCCAGCTCTCCACATCCTTCAGTGCCAACATACGGTGAAACTTAGAATTCCCGTCGGCCAATGTAAACAATGAAGTGATGCGATGCTATCTATTAATGAAGGTAGTGGACTTTCAAAATTGATTGGTTGCAAGAGCAAAAAGAGCAACGTGGAACCTTCTCCGTACAATACTAGATATTAATTAATTAATCGGAAATAACTATCCAACTGTGCAATGTGGAAACTCAAAACTTCACATAGGTAATACTAGATATTTAGTTGTTGAAAAAATTTCTACCAAGCATTTAAGCAGCATAGTAGCCAAATCTCCAGTTTTTTTGTTCAACAAGGCAATCATGAAATACACAACATAGTACCGCAGTGTTTCTGTGCTGTTATATGTTACTTACGTCTTTGCGCTTGCTTCAACGAACATTAATCCATTTTCCTCAGCAAATTGCTTTGCTTCTTCGTATGTCACATCTCTCTGTGCATCAAGATCACACTTATTTCCAATTAGGAATATGACCTGGACAAGAAGAAAAAAAATAGATAAGCTTCACAATCTATACTACAACATAATTTCCCCGACAAACTATGAAGCTCATGTCCTTACATGTAATAAAATTCAATTTTAAACGACACCCAACCTCATGAGAACAGGTAAAACTTTAAACCCAGGCTTTCAGCCATCTCAAGGTCATACAATCAGGGGAAGAACTTGCAGGTAAGGTGTTCCACTGTGATGCTGGTTTGTCATCAATCTGTGGCTGCATTTGTGCATTAAGTTCATTTCTACAGATAGACTAATCGGGAATGAACCTACAATTTAAAGTGGGATATGAACTACTGTGCAACATGCTTTTTTTTCTAATTGCTATTCAAGTAGATGAGGATGAAGAAACAATCCCTTCCCCATGCACATACCGAACAGAAGATTATACTGGATGTGAGTCCAGATGCCAGAGGCTCATTAGTCTGCAAAATACAGTCCGGGGTGTATTACAAGGAAGGGAGGTTCACACTTAGGTGTCTTTTTCAATTAGAAAGGAGCACATTGCACAGTAGTCAATCATGTGTAGGTGTAATACACTGCATGTAAAAGAATTTGATATTACTATTCACTCTAGATAGAATGAAGATGCCAATAGTGTGTGTTTCAAAAGCTTACAGAAAACTGCAAGATATATTTACATAATTGTTTTTTTCCTTACAAAGCCTTGTTCCTTGAGATATTTATCTTTTTTCTCCTAAAATTGTCTTTCAGAAGGGAGAAATCACTTTTCTGTAGAGTATTCTAGCAAAGTAAAGTATTAAAAAACACACACACACATATACCAAGAGGTGAGACTTCATAATAAAGAAAATCCAGTGTAAATATCTCATATTATTTTCATGTTATACACACTAAAAATAATGGTTGCACAACTTTAGAAACACGTATTTCTACAATGAATCAAACAAGTTTTATCACACTTCTGATCTTTAAAGCAACATAAAATGAAATTAAAAAACTTCTAATGTCATGTGGCAGCAACATTCTAGTTAAAAACAACACAAACAGCACAATACGAAACACTTTATAAAAGTTTATCTAAGCTTTCGACTCCATCTCGGAGTCATCATAAGGGCTGGTCAAAAGATGACGAAGAAGACATGCTCGAGGTTCTGAGTTGAAAGCTTGGACAAACTTTTAAAGTGTCTCGTATTGTGCTGTTTTTAACAACGATATAAAATGAAGTTGT
Organism: Lepisma saccharinum; assembly: GCF_977018435.1. Lineage (NCBI taxonomy): Eukaryota > Metazoa > Arthropoda > Insecta > Zygentoma > Lepismatidae > Lepisma > Lepisma saccharinum. The sequence continues at coordinate 131,604,204 of NC_139229.1, forward strand.
AAATTGATTGATTGGGGGTTTTAAGTCCACTTTATGCACAGAAAGGCTGATCGGGACTGGCCCTACAGTTTAAAGTAGGATCCGAACCACTGTGCCATTGGGGAGGAAGAAGTTGCAAATAAAATTATTTTTGAAAATATGAAGAATTGGTGATGTAATTGTAGCAACAGCAACCTGCATCTAAAAATCACTATTTTTATTCTAAATCAATATCAACAACCTTATACTTCTACTTACAGTACTTGGATTAGTTAAGTTTCTGGTATCGGTGAGCCAGCTACTCAGGTGATTATACGTTGATCTTCTGGTAATGTCATACACCATAAGAGCACCTGCCGCTCCTCTGTAATAGGACCTAGAAAAATAATTTAAAATAAACTGTAAAACAATGACCCTACTTTCAAAACTACATTTAAAAATTAATTCCTCAATTACTGTAGTGGTTATGAAAAATAATATCTTCACGTAAGGTTACCAGATGTCCTATTTTCCTTGGACATGTAATGCATTTAAGTCCTAGGACAGGCATCCAAAAGCAACTTTAATACATTAGGGCTAAGCCAATATAAATGGAGATGTATTGGTATTGACCCATACAAGTGGTGCAGGTATTGGAAAATATTGGTTGGAATTTATTCGCCACTACTTTTGAATCCAAATCCAAAGCAGAATATCTTAAATGTTCACAATGCTCATATAAATTGTTCAATGCCATTTTGAAGAGTATAAGCAAAAGCACAACGTAATGCAACACAAGTACAAGTAAAATTCAGCAACGAAGATAAAGGGACAGCTAGCGGTTAGAATTTCAAATTGGTGGTTACAACACATGTGCAGAAAAGATGCAATGTGATCATAGCACGTCACTCATTCACAATATGAGTCCATTGCAAAAGGCGGGCAATGCCCATCTAGAATGGAGTAAATTAGGCCAACAAAAGTAAATTTACAGAAAAAAAATTGAACATGTTTTTACATGCCTCAAATTCCAACTCATAAAACTTGTATTCGTTCAGCACCATCTCCCTCAAATCGGAATACAAAGCTCTTCCATCCTGAAAATATCCCAGATCAACTACGAACACTAAATACCACCACTAAAACACTGCTAGAAACAACCTTTGTATGCCACACACATTTTGCAGCAACGCCATGCTAAACATTATGTTTATACTAGTTGTCCCACGTCTGAAGGTAACCTCAGGCAATTTGATGTTGCAGATTGTATAGAATAAGCATACACAGAGACTTAAGAACTGAAATTTGGGGGTGTAGCCAGAAGTTCACTTGATAAAGCAGGAGAATGGAACCCTTGGTTGAACCTCATATTTTGCATAGTTTTTGGTAAGTAAAATATAATTGATTTTAGTAAATACTAATAAGAGCTATAACAGAATAACGTGAAATGGAAAATACTAAAATTTTACCTAGTGACGGCTCTAAAGCGTTCCTGCCCTGCAGTGTCCCAGATCTGTAGTTTGATTTTCTGACCAGATACTTCAATAATCCGTGTTCCGAATTCTACTCCAATCGTGTGAGGGCAATCAGCCATAACTATAAACAAAGAAAAGATAAAATGATTGCATTACCAGTCAAGTAAATCAGGAACTAGCTTTGATGGTGCAGTTTAACTTTAATCACCTACATATATAATCATTATGAAATAAAGATTACTAATGCACTAATGTCAAATCATTACTTCCATTAATGTTTCAGCTAATAGTTTTCAAAGCAGTAATTACATTGAGTCAATTATGAACCATACGAACCATTCTTTTTAAATCTGATATTTTTAGGTGTAATAACATCCTTGTCTCTACTCAAAACTGATATTTTATTTTTATCACATATCATCGTTTTTACACGTAGGTGAGCAGCAATTTTTGAATTTGCAGATCTTACATAAATCATAATTATATTTAGAAAGGGTATGCTTAGAGCTATATGACAAAAAGCATCTTAATCAGGATACTATATAGTCTAATCTATTCCATTACAATAATTTCTGTGAATCTTTTACATGGAAAATTCATGAGTAGCGTAACCCAGTCATGGAAAACCTATGACAACTGGCGGTTCGTCGTAATGACCACATGTCAACCCGTAACTGGTTGGATGGTCTCCCACCTCTGCCGAGGCATGTGGGAATGAGACAGAATCATAAGCACTTCTCTCAAGTTTTACCCCTTTAATTGTATGTTTCTAATGTGAGTTTATGAAATATACCAATTTACTATACTCATGATGATGTCCTTGACAAAATTGGCGAAAAACTCTGCCAGACATGATATGATGCATGTGTATAAAATACATAAGAAGTTATACAAGGACCAAATTTACTTACATTTCTTCTCTGTGAACTGATGCAGTAGGCATGACTTGCCTACACCCATATCACCAATAATGATATATTTAAAAATGTATGAATAATTATACGGTCCAGCAGACATATTTAAAGCTAGAAAATAAAGAAGAGAAAAATTAACTTTCTAACAATGTTTATTATAGTACAAAAATCTACTACTTAAAAATCAGTTACTATATTATAAAAGGTGCATATCCTGGCACATTGCATTATTGTCATCCTGTATTTCGCTAAGTTCACTTGGCTTCTTCACGTATAAATTATAAGACAGGAGCATTTACACATTTGAGACTGCATAGTTAAAAATATAAAAGTAGGTATCCATGCGAAGACGGTTAAAACCTGTTGTTCATGTGGAAATGTGGCCTGTGCAACCTTACGATACGTCAAGTGATAATGCCAGTGCCTTTTATAATATTAATGTTAGCTTGTGGTGTGAGCCAAGCTTTAATAATTTACTATTTCTGAAAATATGAACAACAATATATCAAAATGATTAAACTACTCTACTGTCATACTGTGTGTACACAAAGCAAATAAATGCATAAATATGCCTGTGTTGCATATTTTGAAGATTAGCAAATCAGCACTTAAATAATAACTATCTACAAATAATTACATATTGTTTTACAAATGAACAGTGTAAGGTATAGTGGAATAACAAGCAAAAAAAAACAACCTGTGCAGACTTGCAACTCCTTTGCACCATACTCCCACAAGGAGGGGAGGGACAGAGTGGAGCATGCTTTCTTATGGCCCGAGCTGAACAGAGGAAGGGAAAGGTGTGCGGAGACCTTTCGTCGAAGGTTCCTTTCCTTGTGGTCGCTCTATAATACTGGACAATACGAGGGTCACTATTTATATTTTGAGCCTAACAATGAAAAAACAGGAATTTGGCATTGAAAACTGCTTTATTGTTTTTCGAAGTATTCTCCTTTATGGTCAATACACTTTTGCATTCGTTCGAACCATTTGTCAAAGCAGTTTTTCCAATCTTCTTGAGACACCTCCATAATATGGTTTTTGAACGCATCAACGGCGTCTTCCGCCGACGAAAATCGTTGTCCACGCAATTTATTCTCGACATTCGGGAACAAGAAGAAGTCATTGGGTGCCAAATCAGGACTGTACGGCAGATGACCCATCAATTCGATTTTTTTGACTGTTCATAAAGTCGGTTGTTAGACGAGATGTGTGACAGCTGGCATTGTCTTGATGAAGAATGATCCGATGGCGTTTGTTTGTTTTCCGTATTTGACCGAAGACCTCTGGCAAACAAATTGTTGTGTACCATTCAGAGTTGACCGTTCTACATTCCTTTAAAGGCACAGTTGCCACATGACCAGTTTTCCAGAAAAAACAGGCAACCATTTGTTTCGATGTGCTTCGAGTGCGAACAGCTTTTGTTGGATTGGGTTCATCTTGAAACACCCATACAGTCGACTGCTGTTTACGTTCCGGCTCATATTCATATATCCATGATTCGTCAACTGTTACAATCTTATATACGTCTTTTGAAGCACCACGATTGTATTTATTGAGCATTTGTTTGCACCAATTGACGTGAGCGTCTTTTTGAGTTTTTGTCAAATTGTGTGGGATCCAATGAGAACATACCTTTCTCACAGCTAAATGATCATGTAATATTTTATATATGCTGGTGGAACTAATGCCTATGGTTGCCTCAATCTCACAGTATGTCACATGACGATCTTGCAGTATTAGGTTTTGCACAGCATCAATGTTTTCTTGAACAACAACTGATTTTGGATGACCTTCGCGAATCTCGTCGGTGAGCGAATGGCGGCCACGATTAAATTCGTTATACCAGCGTTTCACAGTGGCAAAGGATGGGGCTTCATCTCCAAATGTGGAAGTAAGTTGATCGATGCACTCTTGTCTTGATAATCTACGTCGAAAATTATAAAAAATCATCGCACGAAAATGTTCATGAGTTAATTCCATTTTATTGTTGTCCCGCAATCTCCAAGGCAACATAAACAACACAAATGAAGCTATTGACAAAACATTTGAAGTACGTTATGGTCAATAATGCCAGACGATTCCGTGCAAACGTCAAATCGCGCCTAACTTCAATCAGTGTTGCCAAGGCTCAAAATATAAATAGTGACCCTCGTACTTTTGTTCTTACACAAATAGCTACTATTACTGATGTACAGGTTGGAAGGGTATGATATGCATATGTTATATACACACAGCTATATCATGGACTGGAAGACTAATACTTTGAATGCCCTAAATATCAGTACACTGTGTCACACATTACTAAGTCTATTTCAATGATGAATAATAGAATAACAAAATAAATTATTCAACAATATTAAGCTGAAGTTACACAAAATAAACCTTGCAACATGGTTGCCATTAAGGGTGTGAACAGTGCATCACCACACCAGGCCTCGTGCTTCGAAATATTTAAATAATAGTATTGAAATTTCATTTTTGGAAAAGTGGACCTGGAAATGTGAGGGAATTTCATAATCAAAAAATCCACTTTTCTTCCACTTCTGGCTAATCATGACAATGAGGATAAGAGATGATATGTTGAAATTGATGAAGGAACATTTGCAGACAATACCCATGCTCTGGCTGGAAATCAAACCCGGGACTCCTGGCATTGTAGCATGTTGTGATAACCACTCTGCCATGAAGATCGGCAATGAAACTGAAGAATACTAGTGACTTGCTTTAATTTTTGTTGATTGTAACACAACGATGACATGTTTTGAAATTTGAAACAAACAGTGTGTTCAAGGGAGGCCAATGACAGGCATGGACGTTCGGAGGATTTTTTCCCAGAGAGAGGAAAGCAATATATTTTTCCAGGAGGGAGTGATAATAGTGTTGCCCCGTAAAAAAAACAAAAGAAAAACCACTCATTCAGTTTGAAGTTATCATGTTCCTGCAATGCTCTTGTAATAATTGACATAAACTACTATCACAAATTAAATTATATGTGAAAAATATAATTTTGCATTGACATCCATTTTCCAGGAGAGGTTGTGGTCCCCCTTCCTGGACATGCATGATGCAGGGTTGCTACGATTTTTGATTATGAAATTTAAGGTTTTCCAGTCCAAAATGAAATTTCTCCAGACATGTTTATCATCATGATTTTTGCTTTTGAACCTTGTGTTTTTCAATTAAATATATAATCCGTTAATTATTATGAACATTCACTTTCACAACTTGTTTTTAGCAAATTTCATTCCACACACACACACACAAGAACGTGAAAATTTGAAGAGAATTGTAAAATTACAATAATTGGGTGCTACAATCACGTGCATCTACCTTCAGGCTAAGGTAACAGAGGTACATTATTTCACCAAAACAGATCTCCACAATATAAAAACAGAAAAAGTTTATAAACCATACATACACAGGCCTCCCGATGGCGCAGTGGTAGCGTCGTCGCCTTGTAATCAAGGGGTCCCGGGTTCGATTCCCGGTGGAGGCACATAGTGGTTCGGATCCCATTTTAAACTGTAGGTCCATTCCCAATTAGCCTTACTGTGCATAAAGTGGACTTAAAATACCAAATCAATCCAATCCAATCATAAACCATACACAATTTTTCATTTCCTGGCGGATTTATAGTTTCATAGAAAATGCTGCTTTTTTGCTTACATTTATAAGTACACAGCATCTGGAGAAATTTTTGTTGCATATAGGAATTCTATAGGAAATGCCAACAAGACTAAGATACATAAAATAGACGATAACCTCATCTTCTCCAACCTTTCTGATAATTATGATCATATTGTTAATGTACTTTAGTTAACAAACAGATATTTATACTGTAAGTTTTACTTTGATATTCTTTCTAACATCTATTATGATAAAAGTGAAAATTTATTACAGAAATTCGAAGGAACCATAATTTTGCACAAGGTTAAGAATCATAAGAACGAGAGAAACAAGTTTCTAAACTGAATATTTTTTGGGAGTGGAATCACAAGAACCAAATCCAGAAGTGGAAGTGAACTGCTTGTTCATTTTGCAACTTTTTCTCTTGCAGACTCTAAAATGCATGTAATTTCCAGAGGATCTGCAAAATTCCTTGACATTTCCCTGTTTTCCAGACACGTAGCAACCCTGATGATGACATATATTGTGTCTTACATCACACGAAAATGATCATAGAATGTAAACAGTCAGACACACAGTGCAGTCTTATTGAACTGTGGAGTGAAATACCAAAAAAAAAAAATAATTATAAAATAACACAATAAATACAAAATCATGTAGTGACTTTCATGTAGTTATTATCAAGTCACTTCTTTGGACTGCTTCAATTATCTGAAAATATTGCATTGGTTTGTTACCGCTATTATCGTATGTGTTCATTAGATGCTGCGGTGTCAGGACAAAAAGCGAAGTGCACAGCAACTTCGTTTTCTGGGACACTATCCTCAACAACAAACAACGTCAAGAACTTTGGGCCTCTTCATAACAAAATGGTACTTTTACTAGATATGTTACGTAGAATTAACAAGAAAACTACCGATCACAATACAACTTGTGTTAAATAACTACCCGAGCACGACTGGATGATATCTTGAGAGCAACTGAAAGTTATGTTCCATTGCGACTTGGGGAAGAAGAGAAAGAACATTCATTCATTCATTGTTTTCTGCCTAATTGGCAGGTTTTTCACTGCAATCTCCAGCTTTCCCTGTTCTCTGCCTTACGCTTCGTAATAGCATACGACCCAGTTAATTTAATATCATCCATAAGCTGATATCTCTTTCTTCCACGGACTTTTCTTCCTTCAACCATTCCCTCCAAGGCATCTCTTAGCAGGCAGTTTCTTCTTAGACAGTGTCCTAACCAGTTTCTTTTCCTCTTCTTGATGGTCTCCAGTATAGATCTTTTTTCACCAACTCTTTTCAGTACGGCTTCGTTTCTTACCTTGTCCGTCCATTTTACACGCTCCATTTTTCGCCATGTCCACATTTCAAAAGCTTCGAGTCGTTTCTCTTCATTTCTTCTCAACGTCCAGGTTTCTGCACCATATAGTGCTACACTCCACACAAAACATTTCACTAATCTCTTCCTTAGACCTATGTCCATGGGTCCACAAAAAACATTTTTTCTTCTATTGAAAGCTTCTTTTGCTATTGCGATTCTCATTTTCACTTCTTGGTTGCAGCTCATGTCACTGCTTATAGTGCATCCGAGGTACTTGAAGCTATCCACTTGCTCGATTCTTTCACTGTTTGCTTTCACATTAATATTCCTTGGTTTCCGTCCTATAACCATTGCCTTTGTCTTCTTTACATTAATCTTCATCCCATACTGCTCACAGCTGCTGTTTAACTCTTCTAACATACTATTTATGGTTATTTCATCCTCAGCGAATAATGCCATGTCATCAGCAAATCTTATGCAGTTTATTCTTCTTCCTCCTAATTTGACACCTCCTGTGCCCTGGAAACAAGTTTTCACTATATCTTCTAAATAAATATTAAACAAAGTAGGCGATAGGCAGCATCCTTGTCGTACTCCTCTTCCAATTTCACAGCCTTCTGTCATTTCGTCTCCTGTTCTCACTTTAACTCGTTGATTCATGTATAAGTTGCTTAGAAGTCTTCTCTCTTTCCAATCTACACCAATTTTCTTCAGAATTTCTAAAAGTTTAACCCAATTCACTCTATCAAAGGCTTTCTCCAGGTCTACAAATACTACAAACACCTCCTTTCCTTTCTCTAAATACCTTTCCCCAATGGTCCTCAGTAAACCAATTGCATCCCTTGTACCTCTTCCTTTCCTGAAACCAAACTGTTCTTCCTCTAACTCGCCATTGACCTTCGAGTATAGGCGTCTGTTCAGAATTCTTAGAAGAATTTTTGCTGAGTGAGATATCAAGCTGATTGTCCTGTACTCAGAACATTTTCTGGCATTGCTTTTCTTCTGCAGAGGTACCAAAACAGTCTCCGTGAAATCTTGTGGCCAATCCCCTTTCTCATAGATTTCATTGCATAAGTGTAGTATTTCTCTTTTTCCATCTCCCAGGCATTTGATAAGTTCAACAGGAATTTCATCAGTGCCCGTTGCTTTCCCATTCCTCATTTCTTTGAGTGCTTGCTCAAATTCTTCATTCAGACTGTCTGGGCGATTCTCTTTCTGGTAGAGCTCTTCAACGTACTTTCCCCACACATTCGATATTCCTTTTTTGTCTGTGATTTCACATCCTTCCTCGTCTTCTATCATCCACATTGTTTTCCATTTCTTCTTTTGGAAGCCCAAGCAGTTTACTTCACGATACATCAAGTCATACCTTCCTCTTTTTTCCAGTTCTTCAATTTCTTCACATTTTTGTTTCATCCATTGTTCTTTTGCCCTGTCAGTTTCTCTTCTTAGCTGGTTATTCAGTATCTTGTAATTATGTCTTCCCTCTTCTGTATTTACATTCTTCCATTTTCTCCGTTCCTCCATTTTTTCCAGCATACTTTCAGTAATCCATGGTTTCTTTGCACTTTTCCTTTCCCTGTAGCCTATTGTTTCATCCACTACCTTCTGTAAGCAGCTTTTTATTCCATCCCACATCTCATCCTTATTGTTACAACTAGCTTTAAACTTATTATAGTTTCCTTGGAAATGTTCTGCAAATTTTTGTCTTTCGTCTTCTTCCCTTAGCTTCTCTAAGTGGGGTTTCTTGCTCACCTGGTTTTGGGTTATCTTCTTCAATGTAAGATTGATTTCTCCTATCAGCAAGGTGTGGTCTGAATTAATGTCAGCTCCTGGCAATGTCTTCGCATTTTTCAAACAATTTCGAAATCTTTCTTGTACCAGTATGTAATCTATCTGGTATCTTTTACAATCTCTTGGACATATCCAGGTGTACCTCCTTCTCTTATGTTGCTGGAACAGTGTGTTTCCAACAATTAGGGAGTTTCTTTTACAGAAATTTACCAGGCTTTCCCCTCTCTCATTTCTCTCACCTAATCCATATCTTCCAACTGTACTTCCATCCTGCCTTTCTCCTACTACAGCATTCCAATCACCCATTACGATCATGCACGAACCCTTTCTCTCTTTTTCCATCAATTCCTCTATCTTCTCATAATTTTCCTCCACTTCTTCTTCTGACAACCCACTATGTGGCATATACACTTGAATTAACACTAAGTCTTTCTTCTTTCCTTGAAGTTTCACCATTATAATCCTGTCATCCACATAACGCACTGCTATAACTTTATGTTTCACACGTGGTCCTAGCACTATTCCCACACCACGGTTTCCTTGTTGATCACCTCCAGAATAAAACATCTTGAACTCATCACTCACTATTTCACCATTTTGTTCCCACCTCACTTCTGATATTCCCATAACATCTACTTTGTTTCTTCTCATTTCTGCCTTTAAGTTTTCTAGCTTTCCCGACTGTAACAGGGTTCTGACATTCCACGTTCCAATCCTTAATCTTACCTTCTGTTTGCTACTCTTTTCCCCATCAGTATCCTTTGTCATAACGTGTCCTTCCCAGACATCCCCCTCCCGGACATCCGAATGGGGGGCTAGTTTACGTCCGGAATATTTTGCCTTGGAATGACTCATCACAAAACCAGAAACTTGAAGAAACAATTCTTAATAACAATGCTGATGAAAGATAAACAACGGCCGTTGATCTTTATAGAGACTGCCGCCAGTGAAGGAAAGTATATTCAGCTTTTCTTTCATTAGGATCAATGCTTGACTGTTGTATACGATAACATCATTCCTACATCAATACCTAACATTTGACAAATTACATCACATGACATTCTAAGAGAGAGTGTTCTCAGTGTAGGTTTTGAAAAGGGGTGCCTTTGCACCCCCCCCCCACCCCCCCCCCCCCCTGTATCTGCCCCTGGGTGCAAACATGCTCCCAAGAAAAGCATAAGCAATACAGCTCCATTTGTAATCAGAATACGTACTACAGAAAAAGGAAATCAGCTGTAACAGTTGAATTTATTTTTTGTGATTCCAACCTCCAACCAATTTCCTGTCATAAACTCTACCGTTTAGGAGAGTACAGGCACCTTCGTGATTCCCAAATTTGATGTTATTTCACTTCCTATTTCAATTTCAATAACTACGTAAATGAATAAAAAAATATTTAATACAGAAACAGTAATGGTTCTGAATGTTTAATGATTTCTTGCAAATTTTATAGGAGTATTAGGAAGTATTCTAGAAAAGTGGAAAGAATTGTGGAAGCAGGTTTGAAGCTTCGACAGACTAATTAGCACATTTAAAAGCTTCACTAATGTCAGTTGGAACCAATGTTAGGTTCCACAGACTTGTGAGTTTGAAAATCCATGGGTCAGGGTAACCTTTTGAGTTAGGATATTTCTCCATTGCACTAATCTGAAAGGCATGGCAGGCCATGCGAGTCATGAAACCCTGGCTTTACTGCAGGATAGTAGATAGCCTCGAAGCAAGTGACTAAACGTCATACAGATGGAAGCATGGGATTGGTTACGTGTTTCGAGAAGGTGTGGTTGAATGACAGAAAAAGAGAAAGGATGGAGGTAACGGAACATTGATATCTCTCTGTAAACAGTGACAGGTGACTGACACGAGAAAATTACAAGCATGTGATAAAGATGGAGAAAAACATTTGTGTGAATAAATTTTGATGTATTATTGCAGCTTGCAATCATAGTAAGTAGTTTTACAGTGATGTTTGTAGTAGTTTTATAGCTCTGCTGTTTGTATTTCACCTGCAATTTTATAAACTCTGCAGAATGTGCAGTTTTACAAACTCTGCAAACGGACTATAATTCTCGCTTTTAATGTACATAGTTTGAGTCTGTTACTTTCAATTTTACATTTATTTAGGTTTCAATTTCTGAAGTGATACATTACCGATTGCAGATAGCAGCCATTACTCTGCTGTACTGTGTTAACTCCGCATTTAATCACAGATCTCAGAGGGTAAAGTTGACCGTTCCTTTATTCCCAGCTTACCTGGCGTTTCTGTTGGTGCAACAGATATTCAGCCAATTTGTGGGTTAACTGGGAGTTCACACTTACTCGCGAGTAAATTGGCGTTGGTGCAAACGGACATAAGTAGTATTTACTGGAGAAATTATGATTTGGCCAGTAGCTTATGCAAGCATTCGTGCTTCGCACTGAGCAGCCACTATTAGTGAATTTTCATGAGAGGCTCGAAGAGATTTCCGTGCTTGGGACCAGATGTTGGAAGCATTTAAGGATGTTTTATTAATGCTAAGAGCACTAAACCTGACAACAAAAGCATTTAGAAATGTAATACTTCTTCGCATCCCACGCACGTGAAGTAGATGACAGCAACCAACTCATATCCAAGACAAGAGTAAACAAACGGATGCTTGCAATCAAAATTATATAGGAGTGTATGGAAGGGAAAAACTATTCTTCAGGCAAGGCCCAGTAAGTAATCACTAAAACTTTGAAGTATGTGTTAACAGACATAAATGGAAATCAAACCATGAAAAAATGCTTATGTACCATGATTAATTCTGAATTAAACAATTGGAACTTGGGTCAACAAAACTCTTCTATATTGGTATAGGAAATGTCATGTATGTAGTATAATTTAAATTGCTGAGAAGTGTCCAAGTATTCATGTTGGCACAAGTCAACAAAAGCATCGCTAATGACAGCTTAGCTCTGGAAATAAAAGTGTACGATTTTTATAGAAACACTTCGAATTTCTTGCATTTTCTTGTTATAGCATATTTGCCTACATATGCAAATTGAATATGTTGGATAAATATGTTGTTCTGTAAACTATTTATGTGAAATATTGCATTTTAGAAAGAGGTGTCATATTTGACATTACCATACACTCGTAAAGGCATCTGAAACAGAATCACTAGGTAATGAGATGAATGTTTTGTGATACTATTCTCAATATAGAAGACCTTTTGAGCTAGTTGTACCTGGGAAATTAGGTAATGCAGAAAATATTTGTAGAGTTGTTCTTGAGATGTTATGAATTGATATACTGCACATTATGCTTCCATTATGTAGCACTACCACAAACCTCTCACACTGCCAGTTACAAATGCTGTTTCCTTGTCACGGTAACGGTTTAGACTGTTTCATGAAATTTTTTTCCCCCAAATCTCCTTGCAGGAAGACTAATTATCGTAGAATTTTGGTAATCATTGCCACACAAAATTTGAACCATCCTTAAAGTAATGAGCACTGTTTGGATTTTGAAAAAAAAAAACAACTTAAAAATTAAAATGGCCGCGGTGGCTCAGTCGGTAACGCGTCTGACTACCATGCTTAAGGTCCCGGGTTCGATCCCCGGCCGGTTCAAATCCGGGAACTTTTCTAACGATGGAAGCGGCCCCGGCGCCCACCCAGCGTCGAATAACATGGGTACCTGGGGGAAACCCTGGGGGGTAAAGGCGGTCAGGGGCGTGATGCTGATCACATCACCCCCACTCACGACCGGATCAAGAAAGTGTGGGGCGTTACCCCCACACCCCCTATACGCCTTCATGGCATAGTGCTATACACAGGGGAGCACTTTACCTTTACCTTTTACAACTTAAAAATTACCTTACGCAAGCATGCACACTTCCCATGGACAATGTATTTTCCGTTGACAAGTAACGTAGACTAGTGGGAATTAATGTAGAAGTAAATCGGAACTTTGGTAGAATGCATTTCGGGACTTTATGTTAATGCTAAGAGAACCAAACCTGACCTGCCTAACCTAACCACGAAAGCATACAGGTTTCTTCGAGATGAACTCGGCAACCAACCATAAAAACATTAGCTCAAAAGCGTATGAGGTATAGTGATGTCTACAATGATGATGATAGTAGCACATTATCTACCATACAAAAGTGTTCTTCTGACGTTCCTGGGCCATCAGTTGCAAAACGTATATCAGAATTTGATCTCACACCACAAAATATTAAGCCAGGAACGTATGTTCTGGTTGATTTCAAGGTTGGCACTAAAAGTAATGTTTCGTATAAGTATGCAGGTATCTGTCAGACTGGCTGTGATGATGAAGTTCGCGTGGTATTTCTAAAATTGTATGTAAGTGATGGTAAAATATTTAAGATTGGTGAACATGATGAAAAGTATGTAAGCTATGAACAAATAGACAAAATTCTACCTCCTGAAAATGTGAAGATTATAGAAAACAGGGTTCTGTACGAATTCCCATATCCAGTATGTGTGTTTGAAAATTACCTTTTTAATACAATAACAAAGAGTATCTCGATCTTGCAGCAAGTAACTTTAAAAAATGATGCACTTTAACCATTATTTGTTAGTTGTTTTGTGCAAGTGTAACTGTTTACTTTCTTTGAACATTTGTCTAGGCTAGTTAGGTTTGATGGAGTCAGAATAATTGTATTTCTCATGAGTATGTACATGTACGACAGTATTCTGTAGTTATTTTCACGTTAACAACACACGAAATATTTTGAAGACATTTTGACACTTGACTTGCCACGATTACATTTTCAGATTTACATTACATAGACTTCAAGGACAATTCTCAATTGCTTGGCTTCTTAATCATATTGCGTACGCCTAGTAATTCAAACCAGCGTGTAGTTAAAAGTGTACTAAATAATGATGTTAGGTTTGTAATCATTAGTGCCACACATTTGACAAATACTCAGTCACAAGATGCACACCTTATGAACATTCACAGTTTAACGTAACAAAAACCATAATGTATTACATGCCGAGTTCCTTCCAATTACTTTCGTTACCATTCCCAAACAAACTCGGTTCAGGCAATTTACTATGAATATGATCTTTCGTTGTGAAATCACTTAATTAACTTACGTTTAATAAAAAACACAAATTGAATTTCAGCACGAAACAGACGATTTAGCCACAGAATTTATCTCACTTGAGGAAATAGTACAAATATCACCACAGAACTCATTACGTACCTTATGTAACAGCAATTTTTAATTTCTTAGTGTACACAATTTACTTTAACAAGATGTAAACAATAAACTTCAACAACAATCACGTGAAAAATTGAAAAATATTACACGGGCCAACTTTACACGACAAAATATGGCAGATCGCGGAAGGTTGTCATTACCTGACATGAGCAAACTATCATACAATACAGGATGTTAATAATATGCACTGAATGAAAAATAAAAAGTGTCAGTTATAGTTATAATTAATTCCGCAATATATTTCAATTTGAGATATTATTAGAAAATATAGAATTTTATTTAACAATACTTTCTTGTTTATCGACTACACTTTCTCACAGCTGATTGTGATACATTCCATTCCATGAAGGAAGTAGTGTGTCGTCATCATTCAGATGAGTAGATAATTATCAAGATAATCATCGCCGGTGATAAACTTTCGTATCATTGCTTTTGCAGATAACTGCATTCAAATTGATTGTACAGTCACGGACACTGCTGGCTTGTAATGAATACATCAACTTTCAATGGAATCGTTACAAGTCGGCAGTGTCCGTGACTGTACACGTATAGTTTTTAAGTGTAAATAAAATTTCTGCAATGAGAATTGTAATTGATTTTTGTGGATCGGATTTTCAGTCCGGTTATTCATCAGGCACCTCTCTCAACACGTTAGTGCAAATTGCATGAAATTGCTGTAGGAAAAGATCCAGGCACGTATCCAGGAATTCCTTTCGGGGGGGCTCAACACCATTTTTTTAAGGAGTATAGTAAGAACCTCACAATTGTATGTTCAAGACCAGTGGTGGCAATTGGGTTCCAAGACGGGGGGGGGGGGGGGGGAGGGTGCGGAGGACGTTGCAAGGAAAGTTTACTTTCTTTTGGTAGACAAGAGGCCGTAATGTTGAGGCAAGAAAATAAAAAATAGGGAGCAACTATCCCTTAAATCTTCGCCACTGTAAGGCTGTCATTTTAATCAGAACGTGAAATCGGAACATTTTTTACCACTCGACTCCTCTGTTTCCATGCATTAACATTGTGTGCCGGAACCATCTCAGTATGTGTGTTTGTCCATTTCTTCTCATCTGGCATAAAAACATCTATGGTGTCTTTGAGTGTTTTTACGAAGCTGTTACACATGCACGGGATGCACAATCCACTCGACAACGCGAGATTCAAACTGTGGGTTTTGAACTGGACGCAGACAGTTCTCGAGTATTTCTCTCTGATTCGAGCCTCAACACCACTAACTTGTCTTGTCTTCCCATGTTTGCAGCTCGTATAAAAGCCAAAACCCACCAAATTGTTCAGATTCAGGCCTTAGCACTCACAAGTGTTCAAAAATGCCTGTCACAGCTTCCGATGTCTTGTCATATATCGGCATGAAACGAAGGAAGTCTACTCGAATACAGGTGGATAACGAAACAATTAATGCACAGTGAAAACCCTTCCGTTCCCTTTACGCCTAACCTTAACAAGGCCCTAATTTCCATCCTTGTGACTTGGATTTTCAAGACTTAGGAAGGTTTCAGACTGAAGGGACACGCAATACATGTCAATTGCAATGGGCCAATCAACAGCAACGTTTCACACCGTAGCGACACAAAAGGCCGCACAAACCTAATCTTCAGGCGACACGGTGTGAAATCTCCCTTATTAGGCCACTGTCATTGTTAGGGAACGGAACTTTAGGTGCTAAAAAACTCAGAAATATTTATTTTTTATGTGTCATAAATGTTGAAAATATGTGATAAAAACAGGAAAATATGTGACAAAAATAAAAACATTAAAAACATTTGGTAACAAAAACAAACTATAACATGCATTTTAAACACCTGAAATTAGTTTCTAAATGATTACCTCTTAGCGAGCTATTTTTTGGAAGAGTTGCAGTGGATCAACATAGTTTTTTTCCAAATTCTCCATTGTAAATCTGTGACGATTATCTCTAAAAAGCATCTTATATTGTGAGAAAGATCGCTCCACGTCACAAGAAACAATTCTTGCATATTTGAAGCACGAAATGTCACTAACGCTGAAGTTTTCCAAAGCTTCCTCTTCCTCTACTTCACCTCCTTCCAAAACACATGCAATTTGGCACAATGTTTGAAAACCTTGGTTTTTCCCCAAAAATTCTGTACATTTAGACATTTAGATCCAGTGAGTTCTTTCAGTTTCGTTTCTACTATACGGACTTCACCAATGGAAGCTGCCAAAGTGTTCGCGGACGATTCAAGGTTTCATATGGAATTAGCGAGAATGGACAGATTTGTTGAGATGTATGCCAATTCGACTTTTAAGGAGGGCTCCATCAACAGTTCTTGCAGAATTCTTCTTTGTCGAGATCATTTACAACAGATACAATTTTTTTCAAAGTTCTTGGCATAACATCTGCATCGCGTAACTACATGTGTAGGGGGAAGGGGGACCTCAGGACATTTTTGTTTAAAAATGTCTATTCTTCTAGGCGACTTGATAAAAACTTTCTTCCCATTTGAAACCAGTTTATCGACATTGGGATAAAGAGCTCTTATCTTTTCACATATTCTATGCAACTCATGCGCCACACATGTAACGTGCATCATTTTGGGATAGCTAACGGCAAGACCACTGCATGTAAGCTGCAGCATCTGTCAAAAGAAGAACATTGTCAAATTTTATGCCTTCTGGCCACAATAGCTGCATTGCTTCATTAAAAAGCCTTGCTATCGTTACGTGTAGCCAGCCCCAGCTACTTACAGCTATTTTCTCCCAATAGGATCGTAGGCGAGGTGCCAGAAGTCTGCCAACGAGCGTTTTCAAAGACAAAACAAACCTAGCACTCTCGATATGAAAGAGGTGCGGAGAATAAACATTTTTCCTTGGAGGATTTCGAGGTAGATGAAGTCAATGAGCGATTTTATGTATTTAAAATGAAAATTCGCAAAATATGTATTTACATACGGAAAACTGGAAAATATGTGTTTTTATGTAAAATAAAATTTGCTGTCTTGACATATAAGGCTATGATCAGAATTTTGGCAAAAATGAGGGTCTCTATCTTATCGCAGAAAAAACATTTATTTACCTAAAGTTCCTTTCCCTAGTCATTGTCACCTCGAAGCGAAGTAGTAGCTCTTGTTGACCACAGAAAAAAAATCTCCTCAACTGGTGGGAATGCTCCTCAGTTTTCTTCTCTCTCTTATATTTTCAGTGCTTGTTCACTATACAGGCAACACCTTACAATTTGATATACACAGGACATGTACTATGTAGACATTTTAACGAAAAATCGGTTGAAGTCAAGGATGGCTAGGTGGCTCAGTTGGTAGAGCCCTGATTTGGGTCCTGGTAGAGCCTGCAATTTCCGCCTAAAATGTCTACATATGCAACATCTTCTTCCTTTCTCTTCTCGACATTCATAAAATTTTCGGCTGTCTCTTTATGGTAGTTAAGTGTTTGAATGCGTTTCGAACCCAGTAGGCTTAAACAAAAGTTTTTGTTTTTTTTACCATGAAATTCTCGAACCGAACTTGCACTACACTGAGGCCCCGAAAGTTCTGCTGTCGTCAATGTCTTAATTTTCGAATCACTATTTCTTATAAAGCAACCAGAGGACGCTGGCTGATCTGATCACCAATCGACTGTATGAATTGTCTTACCTCTGAAATCTCATTAACCCATTCTTTGTACAGATCAACCGAAAAATTGAATCCGCGTATTTATATCCTTATTATATTCTAGAACGTTCCGCAGATAAAACGATTCGTTAATATTGCCAGTAGTTGACTTCTTCTCTCATTCAAGAACGTACCCTCTCCTGCCTTCCAGAGATTAAAAATTACAACGAATCGCCCTACGTGTGGCGCTGCTTTGTTGTGCAGGTTCCAAATGCTGACAAGTCTCTACATAGTGCTCAAGTGTGCTGCGACAACATCGAAAGCGTAAGAAAAGTTTATTTGCAATATTATCAACAACAGGGTTATAGAATATTCTCCGTCTTGCCTCGATAATTTTCTCTCTCTTTAAATCATCGTCACAATATTCAAAAAGCCAAAAACCTAATTTTATCTAGTGTAAAATAGAAAATTTCCTGGGGAGGGGGCTCGAGCAAACTCAACCCAACCTTGGATACGTACTATTAACAATAACAGGGTTATAGAACATTCTCCGTCTTGTCTCGATAATTATTTCTCCCAAATTATCATCACATTATTCAAGAAGCCAAAATCCTAATTTTATCTAGTGTAAACAGAAAAATTTCCTCAAGGGGGGACTCGAGCCTCCTGATTCTCACCTTGGATACGTGCTATTAACAATAATAAGGTTATAGAACGCTCTCAGTCTTGTCTCGATAATTATTTCTCTCAGATTTATAAATTTATTATCTTCACATTATTCAAGACGCCAAAAATCTAATTTTATCTAGTGTAAATTGAAAAATTTCCTGAGAGGGGGCTCGAGCCACCTCATCCCCACCTTGGATACGTGCTATTAACAATAGCAGGGGTATAAAACATGCCCCGTCTTGCCTCGATAATAATTTCTCTCCTTACATTATTTTCACATTATTCAAGAAGCCAAAAACCTTAATTTTATCTAACGTAAACTGCTGGGGAGAGGGTCGAGCCCACTGTGCCCCATCTTGGATACGTGCTATTATCAATAACAGGGTTACGGAACATTCTCAGTCTTGCCTCGATAATTATTTATTTCCTTAAATTATTGTCACATTATTTTATTTCACACCACAAGAAACCAAAAACCTCATTTTATCTAGTGTAAACCTAAAATTTTCGGGGGGGGGGGGGGGGGGGCTCGAGCCCCCTAAGCCCCCCCTCTGGATACGTGCCTGAAAAGATCCATAGTTTTCAGTTATTATTAATTGCATATGTCCTCTCTGCCTTGTGTTGGTTTGTTTCCATCCCAGTGACAGTGCCAGAAAAAAAACGAGGGGGAGGCAGAAAGGGATATTTTCTGGGGTACAGTCACAACACAACATACCAAAAAACGTAACAACCCAGAGAGTCATAGGCGTAACCACGATTTTTTTGTCTGGGGGGGAGTACCAGGATAAACGTAACAATAATAATAATATTAATAATGGCATTATTATTATTACTATTGGTAGTAGTAGTATCAAAGACGTTATTATCCGCAGAAATTATGCTAAAGCATTTTTTGGAACAAACTATTTGAAATATTTTTTCAACACCGTCAAGCCCGACCCTGTGGCCGAGTGGTTAGCACATCGCGCTGCGACGCCAAGGGTCCCGGGTTCGAATCCCGGTCGGGCTTGGTTGTTTGTGAATGTCCATTCATCAATTTCATCACTCATCCCCATCTTCGCAAATTAGTCAAGAGGCACAAAACGCGAAGTAAAATAAACTAAAATCAATCAATCAATCAACACCGTCAATTTCGCATTAGCTAATAATGGAAAACAAGCACACAAACAGTATTTTTGAATGACAGAAAATGAATGATAAATGCATTCCTAAGATAATTCTTCTCTTGTGCATATACGTAACATGTATAACTATCATGTGTACAGTGTCTCTCAAAAGTTTTAGGACAACAACATTTTAAACTAGGCAACCCAATTTACACAAGGCGTTGGTGGGTTGCGTGTAGAGTTAGGCTCAATTTCAGGGTTGCCACATGCACAATAGATATTTATAAAATACGCGAAAAAATAAAAACAAGTATTATTGTAAAAAATTATTAAAAATATCACTATTATATCGCAATTGACAAAATTTATTCTCAAAGAAAAAAATAGGTTTTCTGGTATTTCATCGCTGATGAGTCTACAGAAAGGAAAAGAGGTGAGAGAAAACGAGAGGTGACAAAGGAGAGCAGAAAGAGAAAGCAAAAAGAGAAGAGGAAAAGTAGAGGAGAGAAGAAAGAGAGGAGAGAAGAGGAGATTGGAAGAAGATTCTAGGAGAGATGAGGAAAATGGAGCAAAGAAGAGAAAAGAGGAGGAAAACGAGATGAGAGAAGAGGAGACGAGAAGAGGGGAGTGGAGAGTAGATTAATGGAGAGAAAAAAGAGAAGAATGAAAAGAAGAGGAGAAGAGTGAAGTGGAGTCGGAAATCTAAGACAGGAAAGGAGATACGAGGAGTGGGGATGAGTGGGACGGAGATAAGATGCAAGAAAAGTAGGGAAGACGATATGAGATAAAAGCAGAGCCGAAGGAGGGGAGAGAAGAAGGAGAAGAGAAGAACAGAAGGGACTGAAGAGAAGAGGTAGTTTCAGAAAATATCGTCTCAGCGTCAAGAATTGATGCATTGGTTAAATTATCGACATGAAACATTCAATAACATTTTGAAATGTATTGGAGAATGTATTAGATCGGTTCGAAATGCCTTTTGGGTTCTTTCAGAGCAAGATAAAATCTTCCATGTAAGATCTTTGATTTTACCTGCGATTATACCACTAAAAACGTGAATGTAATTTTAATATTTATAAGAATTCTCCAATTTTTGTCCACTTCTCCGTTGAAATGGAGATTTTGTAATTTAACATTTCCCCTTCCCCCATCGTTAATTCCAAACTCAATCATTCCGTTTCACACGGACAATGAACACAATGGGATAGGTCTAAAACTTACGAAAATTTTCTGCCACTGGAAGGGTTTGAACCTACGACCATTAGATTGACAGTCCTGAACGGTAAACACTACCCCACAAGCCTTCGCTCCTGAAGGTAAGTAGAAGGAGCTGACCAATGTGAAATGTAGATGCAACTCTCCTCCTACATGTAATGTGCAAACAATACTTGTTTGTAACAAAGAAAACGAAGGTACTACGACTCGGCGAAAACATTTAATGGAGAATTGCACATGATGAGAACTTTTCATTCGATATTTGCGGAGGTATCCTTCCATTGAACTCGAGTGGGAAAAGGGGTAAAATTAGTATGTAATGAATTGCCACAAATATAAATAGTTATTTCATTAATATTTGTCAATGTCTTTGAAGCAGTACACAATTATCGTTAGAGTATCATAATTCACGGTCCTCCTCCGTAGTCGAGCGGGTTAAGGCGTTCACTCGTCTTGAGATCGTTCGCTGCGGGACGGCGTAGGTTCGAATCCGGCTCTGGTCGGAATTTATTCGGCCTACGTATAGGGCCGGTGGCAACCCACCATCGTGAGGAAATTGGGAAGCTCCGAGTGAGTGAGCGTAACCCGGTCGAGAAGACCTACAATAACGGCTGGGGGTTCGTCGGGCTGATCACCCGTCACCCCAACACTGGTCTGAGACCTCCACGCTATAACAGGTGATGGCGGAACAGTGTGGGAGGGAGACCAGCAGTCGGTAGGTAAGCCAAGGCCCGCCAAGGTGCTACAGAGCTGTGGGGTTATGGTTATCATAATTCACGATCTTATACATGAAAATATCCCTTTGAACGTGTGTCAATTCATTTATTTGTTTATTTTTTTTATAAATTCCATATGCAGAAGAATATAGCCACTATACACTACTATTACAAATAATGTTACCATGCTCTTGTTTGATAGAAGGGGATTTAAAAAAGAGAAAGAAAAGAATACCTTCTAAGGAGGATCGAACCTGGGACCGCAATCAATGCTTTCAAGAACTCTAACCAATACACTACGCCCTTTGTTTCCTTTGGAGCAACAGTTCTTAATTATTCTGTCGCGTCAATATTGTAAACGTTATCCTGCAAAAAGAAGTTCAATACTCTGATATAGCTCTGTACTTCTAGAATTACTCTATACGCATGCATTTGAAATTTTACTCTGAATTTATTTCTTCGTTGTTAGTATATCTAAGCTTGTGAATATATTTTATTTGTATTTTTATAACGGTTACATGAACATCTACGAAATAGTTCCTTATAATAACCTCCGGTTGACTAAGTTGCCAATATAAACAAATGGAATACAGATTGTCTTCGAGCTTACATTGTTAAAAAGGAGCGGATACTCATATTACTATCCCGATACTTATTCAATAAGGTTTCTTGTTTGTCAGACATTATCACTTAAACTATTTCATGTTGAGCTAGTGCCCAACTTGAAATCTATCATTCTTCAGATTCTCTTTAAAATTCGACTCTGGTCACTTGTAACTTGCTGGGTTCAGACACTGCATCGACAGTGGTTTGCGATAAGAAGCGGCCTTGAATAGCGTGAGTCACTTTGAACGCGAGCAAGCTACGATACCAAGCTTGTCTGCCTTTGAAAAGTAAGTCATTTTTTTTCACCGTTTCCGAACGCGATTGCTATTGTAGAAGTATATATTCTCTCAAAAGAGCAAGAAAGGAAATTAGACCAATGTTCTCCCGTCGTTTAAAACCAAATATTATCTATTAAACGAAAAGTTCACGATTGTCACTAAACCTATCTGAGCATAAGGTGGATGTAAACAATAAATTTAATAGAAAGATTCTCCAAAATTTCTCTCGCACTGTCTACGTCAGGCCAGTACCCAGGGGGGGGGGGGTGCATGGGGTCCATGCCCCCTCGAACCATGAAATAATTAAATGTGAACCTATAAGTAACTACGAAAATAACATCGTCGATTTTAGAAATGTGTAAAAATTTCAATTTTGTTCTTACATAAATGAATCTGTTTCTTGCGCAAAAGTCTTCAGGGTGCAATATTGGATGGTTTTAGTTTTTTAATGCAAGGCTAGGAAACGTCCGATTTACCGATTTAGTCAGGACAGTGTGTTACTTTCAATCCCTGTCCCGACTTTTTCGAACTGCAATCGTGATGCGAGATGTCTCTTTATTATTGTTTTTTCTTAACTCACAATTAGACATGTTCTTTATTGTAATAATAATTCCTAGTACGCAACATTTAATTTATAAATATATTATTTTCTAAACATAGAATTATCATGACTTTTCAATGGCACTTGCACTATTTGAACTATTTTGTAATATCTGTCTCTCTTTCTCTCTCTCTTATATATATATAAATTTGGGTCTGGCCCCTTCCTCAAAGAAATCCTGCGTACGGGCCTGGTCTACGCCAATGACAGAAATGCAAGCAATATTTTTATTTATTTTTAACCCATTTAAAGGAATGTGGAAGAATTTAAAAGAAATAAGAAAGGTCGGAACGACTGTTGCTCTACTTTAAAAATGGTTGTTCTTCCAGGAAGAAAAATAAGAAGGATTTCCTCCAGCACCTTAACACAGTGTCCCACGAGTCTCTCTTGATGAATACTGTCAAATGTGAAGTGATTTTATGAATAAAATTTTCCGCCTGTTTACGTCTAACGTTGCGCAGATTTGGTAGTTCGCAAACGGTGTAATTATTTCGTGTTACCTTACGTAAAGATCAAATACATTTCATAAGACTGTTCTGAACACGAGACTTGCGTCAGTAAACAAGCATTTCGTCTGTTGTAGTATCACAGGAAAAGAATATCGTCCTGCAATGTTGAAGCCTCTAGATATTTTCCATTAATAATGTTTAATCACAATAACAAATTTGAAGAAATAACTCGCATTTTCACAACTACGTACCAAAATTCTTGTTTTTCTTCATCACTTCGAAAATAATTTCTCGAAGATATCTGCTATACTACAAGAAAACAATCCAAAATTAAAGTAAAAGTTCAACTACATGTATACCCAACGACATTTACAATATTGGAGAAACAGAATATTTAAAAATTGTTGTTTCAATCGAAAGTAAGGGCGTGGTGTAGTGGTTAGAGTTCTCGGTTGGACTGCTAGAGATCCCAGGTTTGATCCTCCTTAGAAGGTATTCTTTTTTTTAATTCTCCTTTTATTATAAACAAAAGCATGGTAACATTATTTGTAATAGCAGTGCATAGTGGCTATATTCTTCTGCATATGGAATTTATAAAAAAATAAACAAATAAATTAATTGACACACGTTCAAAGGGATATTTTCATGTATAAGATCGTGAATTATGATACTCTAACGATAATTGTGTACTGCTTCAAAGACATTGACAAATATTAATGAAATAACTATTTATATTTGTGGCAATTCATTACATACTAATTTTACCCCTTTTCCCACTCGAGTTCAATGGAAGGATACCTCCGCAAATATCGAATGAAAAGTTCTCATCATGTGCAATTCTCCATTAAATGTTTTCGCCGAGTCGTAGTACCTTCGTTTTCTTTGTTACAAACAAGTATTGTTTGCACATTACATGTAGGAGGAGAGTTGCATCTACATTTCACATTGGTCAGCTCCTTCTACTTACCTTCAGGAGCGAAGGCTTGTGGGGTAGTGTTTACCGTTCAGGACTGTCAATCTAATGGTCGTAGGTTCAAACCCTTCCAGTGGCAGAAAATTTTCGTAAGTTTTAGACCTATCCCATTGTGTTCATTGTCCGTGTGAAACGGAATGATTGAGTTTGGAATTAACGGTGGGGGAAGGGGAAATGTTAAATTACAAAATCTCCATTTCAACGGAGAAGTGGACAAAAATTGGAGAATTCTTATAAATATTAAAATTACATTCACGTTTTTAGTGGTATAATCGCAGGTAAAATCAAAGATCTTACATGGAAGATTTTATCTTGCTCTGAAAGAACCCAAAAGGCATTTCGAACCGATCTAATACATTCTCCAATACATTTCAAAATGTTATTGAATGTTTCATGTCGATAATTTAACCAATGCATCAATTCTTGACGCTGAGACGATATTTTCTGAAACTACCTCTTCCCTTCAGTCCCTTCTGTTCTTCTCTTCTCCTTCTTCTCTCCCCTCCTTCGGCTCTGCTTTTATCTCATATCGTCTTCCCTACTTTTCTTGCATCTTATCTCCATCCCACTCATCCCCACTCCTCGTATCTCCTTTCCTGTCTTAGATTTCCGACTCCACTTCACTCTTCTCCTCTTCTTTTCATTCTTCTCTTTTTTCTCTCCATTAATCTACTCTCCACTCCCCTCTTCTCGTCTCCTCTTCTCTCATCTCGTTTTCCTCCTCTTTTCTCTTCTTTGCTCCATTTTCCTCATCTCTCCTAGAATCTTCTTCCAATCTCCTCTTCTCTCCTCTCTTTCTTCTCTCCTCTACTTTTCCTCTTCTCTTTTTGCTTTCTCTTTCTGCTCTCCTTTGTCACCTCTCGTTTTCTCTCACCTCTTTTCCTTTCTGTAGACTCATCAGCGATGAAATACCAGAAAACCTATTTTTTTCTTTGAGAATAAATTTTGTCAATTGCGATATAATAGTGATATTTTTAATAATTTTTTACAATAATACTTGTTTTTATTTTTTCGCGTATTTTATAAATATCTATTGTGCATGTGGCAACCCTGAAATTGAGCCTAACTCTACACGCAACCCACCAACGCCTTGTGTAAATTGGGTTGCCTAGTTTAAAATGTCGTTGTCCTAAAACTTTTGAGAGACACTGTACAACATATTTTACACATATGCAACATGGAGCGACATAAAATAAGATAATATATATGCAACATGCTAACACTGAATTGTGTGGACATTCAAAGTTTATTCAATACATACAGTATGTAACATTGTTATTCGTACACATAGAATTTCCGAAGAAAAAATGTCATATCTACTAGTAAATATAATCATTTTCATATTTACCTGGAAATTAATGTTAATGGAGGTTTCACCAACAAATGTCAATAAAAATGTATGTTCAAAGTCTATAAACAGAGCATATAATTTGTGTGAAAAGATAAAAACACGCTGTTTCATGCAACATTGTTATTCGTACGGGCAAGAGTTTCAATTACAGCGCTTAGTCTCAATCTTCCTCGCATACAGCGCCACCGCTATTCGGGCGATTTCGTGCAGTTTGCAACTTCGTAACAAGTTTGAACATGCAGGCGCGCTCCCCGTCAAGCGGAATGCTGGCGTAGGTATTGTTGTAAGGCCTATCGTCTATCTATCAGCGTGTTCGAAATGGGCAAGGTGAAGGAACTTAGTTCCAATCTGAAGAATGTTATTATAAATTTGGCCCTTAGAGGTTATTAGTTCGTTAAGAAAAATTGGACAAACAGTCAATAAATCACACTCCAGAGAGGAAAGTTCAACACAGAATGTGCCGAGAAAACCAAAAGAGAGACGGTTGAATAAACGTGATGAACGCTTTATTTTAAAAAGGGTGCGAGAAAACCCCCGACTAATGGGTTTCTCAGTTACGACCGTTAGTAGAAAATGTTGCTGGCAAGATGTCCGTTCAAACTGTCCGACGTGCCTTGTGCAGTGGCGCAACCACAGGGGGGGGGGGGGGGCATTACCCCCAACCTTGGTCGGAAATGAGTTCTAGGGGGGCAAGGGGGGCAAACATTGACGGCCAAGTGTACCTTCAGGGGGCAATTACCGCCAAGAACTTCAAATATTATGCAAATAAAAATACTTTTCGTAAAATTTTCTTGCTCGATTCGCTCGCAATTCCTGTTTTTCTTAGTCTTATCAAGTTCAGAACCGTAGCTAGAGGACGGCGGGAGACGGGCCTGGGCGCCGAACGATCTAAATGAAAGAAAGTTCTAAAATTGATTGATTGATTTGTGCTATTTTAAGTCTACTTTATGCACACAAAGGCTAATTGAGACTGGGCTTATAGCTTAAAGTGGGTTCCGAACCACTATGTGCCTCCACAGGGTATCGAACTCGGGACCCCTTGATCACAAGGCGACGATGTTACCACTAGGGATGGCCAGATCCGGATCCTGGCGGATCCGAAATCCGGATCCGGTTGGTTCCGGATCCTAAAATTTTTCGGATCCGGAACTTTCGGATCCGGATCCGTTTTGCCATCCCACATGAGCTTTTTTGGAAAGTAAGAATGTGTTTATAACATATTGTTACCTGCTAATATACATATACAGGGTGATTGGTAATTCGACCTATTCCTGGAAAGGGATAATACTAGAACACATTTGCAACAAATTTGACCCCATGCACCGGGGGTCGGAAATCAATGGGTTTCGAGTTATTGCAGTTTGTAGATTTTCGTGATATATTCCGACTTGCGACCAAAAAACTACTAATTCTGAAAAAAACTACTACACCCTGCGACATGTTGCTAACAGCTGACGAATGAGTGACTACTGGGGAAAAAATTCATGCCCAAAATTCCCATACCCACAGAAAGAAACAGTCATTGGTGCACACGTTATGAAGAAATTTGGAAATTATTGTTTAAATCGAAGAGGATTACTCAAAAAATTGGTAACACACTTGGCGTAAAAATTACGGAAAACACTTCCTCGTTTCATAAGCTCTCCAAAAAGATAAAAATGTTGTCAACTGACACACGGGTTGGGGAAAAATCTGAATAAAAAGCGCAGAAGGCGCGTTGTAGACCTCTTTGTAAAGTGAAAAGAAGTTGTCGGCTGTGAGAAATAAAGGAACGAAAATGAGTGAAATAATAATGTTATTTACCATTCACATGATTCCAGGTTGTCAGAATTAACTGTTACAAAAACTACAAATCCTCCGGCGTACTTCAGACACAATCACTCGCGTTGACACACTGTCTCTTATGTCTCATTTCTCTCTCTCAACTCTTCTTGGGAATCCACTGGTGTAAAAGTGTTCCCCTGTGCTTAGCACCACGCCATGAAGGCGTATAGGGGGGTGTGGGGGTAACGCCCCACACTTTCTTGATCCGGTCGTGAGTGGGGGTGATGTGATCAGCATCACGCCCCTGACCGCCTTTACCCCCCCAGGGTTTCCCCCAGGTACCCATGTTATTCGACGCTGGGTGGGCGCCGGGGCCGCTTCCATCGTTAGAAAAGTTCCCGGGGATCGAACCCGGGACCTTGAGCATGGTAGTCAGACGCGTTACCGACTGAGCCACCGCGGCCACTTATGTACTGTAGACTAACTATTTCATGTGACAACAAATGTAACAGTCGCATGCTATTGAGGAGGGAGATCCTGTCAGAAGGATGGATTTTTGTCGACTTTTACTACATACCGACACTGAAGACCCCCATCACCCCCTAAGGGTCTAAGAAAATCTAAAGAAAATGCTCACCAGAGAAAATTCTCACTAAATGTGTGGATGGGAATCATCCACAATCATGTGATCGGGCCATTTTTTCTGCCACAAAACCTAAACGGCATTACCTACAAAAACTTCCTAACGGAAGAATTGACGACGCTTCTGGAGGATGTGTCGCTCGCCACAAGAAGGGGTACCTATTATTAACCAACATGATGGCTGCCCAGCCCAGTCTTTACGGGGTGTGCGACAGTGGCTGGACGACAATTATCCCATGCAATGGATTGGTCGAGGCTGCCCGGTTCCCTGGCCGGCGAGGGGTCCGGATTTGACACCATGCGACTTTTGCATTTGGGGTCACATGAAAGAGTTAGTCTACAGTACCCCAGTGGATTCCCAAGAAGAGTTGAGAGAGAGAATTGAGACATAAGAGACAGTGTCAACGCGAGTAATTGTGTCTGAAGTACGCCGCAGGATTTGTAGTTTTTGTAACAGTTAATTCTGACAACCTGAAATCATGTGAATGGTAAATAACATTATTATTTCACTCATTTTCGTTCCTTTATTTCTCACAGCCGACAACTTCTTTTCACTTTACAAAGAGGTCTACAACGCGCCTTCTGCGCTTTTTATTCAGATTTTCCCCCAACCCGTGTGTCAGTTAACAACATTTTTATCTTTTTGGAGAGCTTATGAAACGAGGAAGTTTTTTCCGTAATTTTTACGCCAAGTGTGTTACCAATTTTTTGAGTAATCCTCTTCGATTTAAACGATAATTTCCAAATTTCTTCATGACGTTTGCACCAATGACTGTTGCACAAACTTCTACCCCCTTTTTGCGTAATTTACGAGGATAATAACGTCTACTACTACTACTACTACTACTACTACTACTACTAATAATAATAATAATAATAATAATAATAATAATAATAATAATAATAATAATAATAATAATAATAATAATAATGTTGGTACTGGGTTCGAATCCCGCCTTGGGCTTGGATGTTTGCGAGTATCCATTCATCATTTTCATTGTGCCATCACTCATCCCCATCTTTGCAAATTAGCCAAAAGTGGCATAAGAAGCGAAGTAAAATAAAACAAATCAATAATAATAATAATAATAATAATAATAATGTTATAATAACATTATTATTATTGAAATTATTTTTTTAAGATTATTATTAAAATTATTATTATTATTATTGGTACGTTTATCCTGCCCCGCCCCCCAGACAAAAATTCGTGGTTGCGCCTCTGGTCTTGTGGAAGCATGGATATCATGGCAGAATACCACGATAGAGGCCGTATGTAAATAAGGTGAATCGCAGGAATAGACTTTTATTCGCGAAAGAGCACATCCACAAGGACTAGGAATTTTGGGATAGTGTCATATGGTCAGACGAGTCCAAGATTAATATATACGGGTCAGATGGGTGAAATAGGGTCTAGAGAAAATAAAATATAGACAATGATCACATTAACACAGTTCCAACAGTTAAACACGGTGGTGGGTCATTAATGATTTGGGACTGTATGTCGTTCAAAGGTGTTGGTACCATCCAGTTTATTGATGGTATCATGGATGGTATTATGGACATGTTGAAGAACAATGTAAAGCAGAGTGCCCAAAAAATGGACATGCCGCCTATCTACAGATTCCAACAAGACAATGACAGTAAGCATAAGGCGCGAGTTAACATGAATTGGCTAATATGGAATGTGCCCAAACTACTACAAACACCAGCTTAAAGTCCAGACTTAAATCCCATTGAGCATTTATGGGCAATTTTGAAGAGGCGAGTCCATAAAGCAGGCGTCAAGTCCAAACAAGAGTTGAAAACTGTTGTGCAAGCCGAGTGGAATAAAATAAGCTCTGAAACATGTCGAAAACTGGTAAATTATATGAAGAACAGGTGTCAAGCAGTAATTAAAGCCAAAGGATACGCATCAAAGTGTTAGAACTGTCAGTCAATTTGCTCTGAATATACTTTTTTCTTTTATATTATTAAGTGTACGAATAGAAAAGTTGTACAAAAAATGGCATGTTTCTCTTTCAGTTTCATTTAATTTATTATTGTCATTGATTATACAGAATTTGGGTAAGATTTTATGTTCCTAATGATATTAGTTATTGAATTGTAAAGAAACAATTTCAAAAGAGTGTATTTCCTTTCAGATACTAAAGCATTTTCTTTGAAAATCCGTGTGTACGAATAAGAATGTTACATGCTGTATATACAACACATATTATTTAAATACGTTACATTACAGAAAACAATTATATTGCGAGTGAAGCGAGCAACAACATTTTTAGATCCAATTTTTGCAATTGAAAACAATATTGACTTAATAGCGCGCAAATATTTTCACTGGACGCCATGGGCATTCACTCTTTTACAACTTTTTTCATTTAGATCGCTCGGCATCCATGGCCGACTCCCGCCGTCCCCTATATAGCTACGACTATGAACTGGAAGAAAATGAGAAAAGCAGACAGGTATTGCGAGCGAGGCGAGCAAGAAAATTTTACGAAATTTATTTTTATTTGCATAAAATTTGAAATCGAGGGGAATAATTGCTCCTCTGTGCTCCCCCTGCAAGTGCTCTTGGCCGTCAATGTTTGCCCCCCCCACCTAGAATTGACTTTCGTCGAAGGTTGGGGGGCGATGCCCTTTCTGTGGTTGCGCCACACTCCCCCCAAATTTCAGGTTTATTAAAATTTAGAAGTTAATGTTACTTTCGTTAACCTCCTGGTATCCGAGGAGTAAAGAAGTTCGAGCAACATCAAATAACAATATTTCGATAATGACCTTTCCGGACTGCCAAAGAATACAAAGATAAAGTCTAGACGGAACTGTATCTACTTGATATTTACAGGTCGATAATGTTAATAGACAATTAATATGTACAGTGGGATCCATGAGTATTACCGTGCAAATTGTCCATGACTATTTTCATTCAGTTTTCTCTTGCATCTTATGTGTTATTAAGCGATGGATTTTTATGTTTGGTGGTGCAGAAGTTGTCTGGAGCTTGTCTTGAGTTTTCTTTTAATTCTTGAACCTGTTATTGGGTCAAATAAAATGCACGAACATGGTGATGGACAATTTGCGAGATAATACTCATGGATCCCACTACCAACATCTTTGAGCCTCTCTGCAGAGCTGATTAAGGGAGAATTACTGTATGTTTAGGATTCTCGATTATGCCTGTTATTTCTTTTTCTGCTGTAAGCAATCTACTTGTTACAGATTCAAGATGCTCATTGATAGGCCGAACAACATCATCATGGCCTGGCTTGATTTTTATGTCCACAACAAGTTTCTTGTATTGTTGCACAATCTCTTGTAGCTGGGTGGCAAAAACAGACAAAGCATTTGCTTGATTGGATTCCATGGTCCCTAGCTGTTGCTTGATATTAGCTACAATTTGCTGTAAATTTTCAACAACTGCCAATTTTGAATTTTGAGCAGTAAGATCATGGACTTGTCTTCTGATATCCTCAAACAGGGCATGCAGTTCATTAATATGTTGATTAGTTGGTAGAGTGGCCACTGTCTGAGTAAGTTGTTTGATCTCTGTCTGGATATTCTTGATATCTTCTGATTTCAATATGCGATTCACAGCTCTCTTATTATTTTTAAGTTCCTGTGATGTAGGCAGATTTGATACAGTATTCTGCAAAGATTCAAGTGCCAATTTCACATCATTTAATTCAGAAGCATCAACCACACCACGCATAGCATCTTGGAGCAGGGCTATATCTGCCTGAGTAGGTGTTGATTGTTGTAAAATTTCAAGCTTTGTTTGGATATCATCGATCAAGTGATGAAAATGAGATAGCTCAGATTCAGTGTTGAGGTTTTCAAGTTTTGTGATCTGTTGCTGGACACTGACAAGGGTATCTACAATACCAGGCAGGCGGGATTCTAGAGATTCTTGTACATTTGTCAAATCACTTTGCACTGCTGCTATTGTACCCTCAAGATGGGTTATGGTACTTTGAATTTTTCCAAAATCTTCATATGTTTCAAGTTGCAGCTTAATGTTGGCAACACTCCGAGTTATAGCACTCAAAGCATCAGATGATGGCAAGTTGTTCATAAAATTTTCAAGTGTCTCAATTTTTTCTTTAACCTCGGCTATGGCATTGTTTAGAGGGCCCAGATTAGGTATCTGTAGTGATTGAATCTGTTCTTTTAGAGTGGAAATCACTAGATCAAAATCTTCTTGTGATTTTATGCTTTTGACAATTGTTTGGAGCTGTGTCTGCACATTATTTATCTGCTCTTCCAATTGTTGTTTCAATTGCTCAGAGTTGGTGGCCTGGGTCTTAAATTTGGCTTGAAGAGCTGCTACAGCTTCTTCTAAACTTTGAAAATTATCTAATGTGGCCAAATCAGTATATTTTTGAAGCAGCAATTTGAGTTCTGAGTCAATTTTAAGAAGAGGGTCCATGCATTGTGATTGTAAATTTGTAATTTCTAGTTGAAGACTGGCATTGAGTGTGGTTTGTAAAGCTTGTAAATCACTTCTTAATTTTTTGACTCTGACATCAAGCATCAGAATCTCATCACTGTGATCTTCATGTCTTGTATGGCCAAATATATCATTAGGCATTTTTGTTTTAGTGGTTATTTATTATTGAATATCTGATTCTAATTCTATAAAAAAAGGTATAAGCTTGTCATAGGATCCCGGGACCTCAATATATAAGCAGTTACCAGCAGAAACAGTATAAACAGTGCCAGAAATCATGTTTGAGTGCTTAATTCTGTAAATATTTCTCCCTACTGAAACTTTGACATCACCTTCTGGGGTTGTAATAAATTGTAATTGACCACCTACAGGTAATTGGTAATGATTTAAATTATTGTTAAATATGTACAATGTTTTACCTGTTTTATCATCAACATCTGTAAGAATGCTGTTCAGGTGAATAATTAACAAACCACTTAGTTTAGATATTATATCAGAAGAGGGTTGTGGTGTTGGCAGGTCCATAATAGCCTCTTTTTTGAACCCAAATAAGTTCATAGGCATGTTTATTTATTTCAAATCATGCTCTGTAATTGGGCATTGATTGCCATTTTTCAAATCACAATGACCCCATGGTAGAGTATGTATGCCACATGATAAAATACATCTCTTATCATCATGTGGGTCCAGAGCCACTTTTCTTACAATATTTGTAGTCAATAAGTGATCCACACTCTGAATTCTGCATTCTGATGTTCTGATTGTGCTACATGATTTGAGACAATTTTTGTAATCTTCAAATTCAAGCTCTTTGTCAACAGTTACTCTGCCAATGCCCTTGGCCTTTTTGGCAACAACACCACTACATGTTTCAAAGCTGTACATCTTGGCCCTTAACCCAGCAAATGCCACAATAACATCACCAAGTGTCTCATCTTTTAACTTGCCAGGCACCTTTTTGTTGTGGGGTTGAATATTCAGATGGCCTGGCAATTCACTGGTATCAAAATATTTAATTAATTCAGGCTGTGATATATCTTGATAAATATCTTCTGTCTGAATATCAAGAATAAAACTATCTGTGTCCATGTACATCAGTTTTACACTATCACCATAAATAGGCTTCAACACATCATAATACAATTTTAACATGTGTAATTTGGTCAATTCCAATATCACAGCCCCTACATAAATAGGCTTATCAAACTTAATCTTTGTTTTTTTCATGTTGAAGAGTGCCATATTTTCATCATAAATTCTTCTATAATTGAAATTAGGTTTTGCTATCAATTTTTTGCTCAGGCTGGGGTCAGTAATTATTTTAACATCAGTATGTTTTCTGACATTTTCTATGGTTTTGCCATACACAGAATTGACCATCAATTTAAACAAAGATTTATCAAATTGGCTCATTGCAGATGTTCGAAGCACTGTGTTTGTATCAATATATGGATTCAACCATCTTGAGTGCCTGAACCTCAAAACTTTGCCAACTTTGGTCACTTGAACACCATGATTCATTAGGAACTGGAGGTTTTTGTAATA
The DNA here is from genome assembly GCF_977018435.1 of Lepisma saccharinum. Taxonomy (NCBI): domain Eukaryota; kingdom Metazoa; phylum Arthropoda; class Insecta; order Zygentoma; family Lepismatidae; genus Lepisma; species Lepisma saccharinum. The sequence goes on from NC_139229.1 coordinate 131,638,451, forward strand.
TATGACATAATCCTGTTTTGGCTCTAGAGTCATCATCAATTTCTTCTGTTTAGAGCCAGGTGAACACTTAACCTCAGGAATTGGGGGCAAATCAGAAAATGTGTTGTGTAAATTATCTGGAATTGTCAGATCAACTTCTAAGAACAGCCCATAGTTACTGTCATCAAAATCCTTAAGATCTTCAATATTGAAATCTTCAACCCACTCAAGCCCTGCATATGGCAATTTATCCATCATAGCATAACCATAGAGGCTGTTGGCATCTACATACAGTATATAATTTGATGGCAGTGCTGGATCATAATTGGGAATATACTTGTTATTTGCTCTGGCATATCTCTGAGAACATTGCACCATGCCTCCTCTTATACATTGTTCCATAAACAGATACATGTCCTGATCTTGGATCAGATCCAATTGCATTTTAGTGTTTAAAAACATTGCAGACCATGCTAGGCCTGGTGCACTGTAAAAATACATTGGATCCAGCTTATAATTTTCCATGGAAGATTTTCTGAATGCCTGAAGTATATCAGCTAAGAGAGTGACATCAAGTTTTAAATATGCCTTGTGATAATCACCAAATGTCTGGCATTTTAAATTGTTCCACATCAACTGGGCATGGTGATAATCATCATCAGTGATTCCAGATGCTCTGATTTTGCTGTAAAACTCTTGTTGTGGTGGCAGAGAACACTCATCAAATTTAGAAAAACCTGTAACATAATCATATGGATATACACCCTTCCGCCTAATTAATTTCAGGTCCTGATTTGGAAACAAAGCACATGTGATTTTGAATTGATCATCAGATAATTGACTGGCCAGTGTAGCCAGGCTAGCCGATAAAATTCTGTATGAATCAAGAAATCTTAAGTGAATAGGAACACCATTAACTTTAATTATCTTGCTAATGGCAATATATTTCTCATTATTTTCAGCTAAAATATTTAAATTCTGCTTGTTAAACCCCTCGTACCTGATCAAATGATGAAAATCATAATTAGATGCACCATGGCAAAATATAGGGACAAATTTTGGTCTCTGGATCTTAATATTACAGCTATTACACAGGGCCATTAAGAATTTACCATCTGTATGAGAATGGTGTTTCACCTTGATATTTGTATCTGAAAATTCAGAATCACATACCGGGCATTTTTCTGCATTGTTGAAATCTTCAATCTTTTTCTCTGTTAAAGGCAACATAGGTTTTGATTTTAATAAGATATTAGATGCTATGTTATGGCACTCATTTTCTATTCTATGTGCAAATTTTTTGATGGCATCTGATCCCATGTATAAATATTCTTTACTAACAACACCATCCTGTACAACAACATAATAAAAACTAGAAGGTTCATGTAATTGATATGATGTAATTGAAGATTCCTCAGGATCTGGGCTGCAGAATGCAAGGGGTTTGAGGTTTGATTCAAAATCACAGACTATATATGCTGGGTGTTCCAACAAGGCTTCAAATTTTTTGAATTTGGCATTTTCACTTGGATTAGGCATAAGCATATGAACAGGTTTATGGTTGCCACAGTATTTCAGATGCTCAATTAACTTGTTTTTAGCAATTTCTGCATTCACTTCCCGAACCCCATTTATTATTTTTTGACCATCAAATACAGTCAAACATCTTCTGCACAACTTGAATATTGTATTGGATTTGTCTAGTTGTTTTCTGACTAAAGCTTCAAGACTGTGTATCAGAGTGTAATGGTGTGTGTCATCCCCTTCAATTAAGAGCAGAGCAATCAGAACTGCAGAATCATCATCAAGTGTACTGATTCTGAGAGGTGCTATCAAGCAATTGCCACGGCCAGTAGAACAAATAAATACATTAATAGATAATTGTTTACCATTGATATCCCTGGCCTTTTTTTCAAATTTATCAATATTCTGAACTGACATTGGATATTTTAAGCCCTCCATTGCTTCATCAAAATCATGTTCATGCTGTTTATAATAACTTATTCTCTCTGGATTATTTAAAACTGGATACAAAGCAGATAAAATACACCACAGAAAACATTTCTCATCATTATTTTCTATGTTAACCACGGCTTTTTTGTTTTTGATATTGTCATGTAAAGGCACATATGTGGAACCTTGTAATGGGCTGAATTCAGAAATATTAATATATAACTTGTGTGGAGATCCGCATAGGCTCCATCCTGACTCTTTTCCAGCAAATTCAGATGTTTAATATTCAATTGATCTATCAAACTGCTTATTATTTTGTCTAAATTTGCATTTGAATATAGAGCTACAGTTTCTGTTATGTGGGGCTGTGTAAATTTTGTGCCATTTGGTTTCTTATATTGTGTAAACAATTTGAGGGACAGCTTATAAGAGCCATTTTGTGCATTTAGAATTGCCTGCACATCAGGATTTATACTGTTCAAAAAATTCTTAATACCACATTTTTGCTCTGATACAAACCGGTAATCTCTAAGTTGGCCAGCAAAACTGCTATGGATGGGTTCATAGCGTGGCTGCTTTGCCGGTCTAGCATTAACAGGTGTTTCATGCTTCCTTTTCAGACCAGATGTAGATGGTTGTGGGGGCAATATTGATGACTGTGCAGAACAAGTACCCATATGTTTATATGTGAAATATTCCATGCTATATTTTCTATGGCATTTAGGGCATATTTTTGTGGGTGTTCTGCATTTGTCTGGATTACAATTCCTTTGATGCTTAGCCCAATTGGGGCTGGATACATTCTTATTGCATTGATTACAATGTTTTTGATTTGGCATTTTTGTTGTTGGTTTATTATATAAAATTTCTTGGGATTCAAATCAAAATTCTATGCTTAATAAAAAATATCAGTTGGGTTCAGCAGTGTGCTTTGTATATTTAGTGTGTGTATGTGTGTTAATATTTCTGGCTTTGGTATTTATATAAAATTTCTTGGGGTTCAAATCAAAACTCTATACTTAATAAACCTATGACAGGTTGTATAAAGCTGATAGCCTACATGCACAAAAATAGAATAAGTACAGAAGCACTGCCCTAGCACAAATGCATGTCCTAGAAAAATAATAACCTAATACCATGTGTCATGTATAACAAACTGGTGCAGATATAAACCTTTTGTTCAATATGTTTGATATGAATAAAAAAAAATTCTATCTATTAAATCAAATAGATTTATAATTCAATTTATATAAATTTGCAATATTTTTGTGTTTAAAAAATATGAGGAGCACTGCAACAACATACCCTTACTCTTCAACAACTCTCACAATACTGGCTGATATGCAATGCAAAATCTCTTTATATAGCCTAAGCACGGACCGCATTGAAAACATCTGAAACAATAAGCCAATCAGAATATAACACATCATCACATTATGTCATAACCAACCAATCAGAAAACAACACATCCCTAATAATTTATTGCATAATATTGGGTAATAATTTGTTGCAAAACATGATGCAATAGAAATAAACCGGAAATAGACCGGAAGTGGACCGGAAGTGGGCAGAAATGGCCAGAAATAGACCGGAAGTGGACAGAAATGGCCAGAAATAGACCGGAAGTGGACCGCAATGGCCAGAAATGGCCGGAAATAGACCGGAAGTGGACCGGAAGTGGACCGGAAGTGGGCAGAAATGGCCAGAAATGGCCGGAAATAGACCGGAAGTGGACCGGAAATAAATATGTGTGAATGTGGGTGGATGTGGGTGGGTGTGTGGGTGGGTGTGGGTGTGTGTGGGTGACTTTTTGGCTTAATTTTAGGTGTAGCCAAAAAAAATATCAAGAGGGGCATATTTTTGACAAGCTTATGGACAAAAATCTGGCAGATGCAGCTTTTATAAGTGTAGGCAAATCAATCTGAGGGGGTCATACTTTCACGGGAAATTCCCGAGGGCATTTTTACAAAAATCTTGGGTTAGACAGGGTGCCACACTTGAGCAAAAAACTCATATGGGTATGTTGAGCTTGTTTTAAGTGTAGCCAAATCTGCCTGAGGGGGGCTCATACTTTATCGCCCCAGTAATATTGTATTTTATACTACTGTGCGTATTCTTTTACCGTGTAATTTCGTCGAGAAGTCGCAGTTCGGTGGCGAGTAAACGCAGTTCTAGCGCGGGGCATAGCAGTGACATCTTCGGATGTAGAGCCAGTTCGATCCATTCATGTGGAAACCGGTCGAAGCGGTGTCTTCCGATCTCAGCAGGAGCGCAGAGCAGTGGCGTTGCCGGGAGTCGAACCAGCAGCCTTGGTGATTTGGATGTATTTCCAGGAGACTGTCTCTCATTGGTCCAGAAGGAAGGGTGGAAGAGATGCTGAGTGGGTAAGAATCGACGTGGGTTAACCAGCTCCAGTGCTGAGGGAAGATCGCGGATCTCGAAGTACACTTGTGGACAAAATTAGAGTGAACATTGACTGTCAGTGTCGTGTGATCTTCTAATGAAAGTGTGTTTGTAGTGAACAGAAACTGCGGACAAGTGCTCAGCACCTGTATTTCAAAACTCCTGCCCCTCGTATGCCTGCAAGTGTTGCAGATCCCAGAGTTCAGAGTGCAAAATACAGGATGATACCGGTGTTCGAACCGGTCCGTCGACATGAAGGTATATAAGGAAGAAAGAAGAAACGCATTATTGCAGGGCTCCACAGATTCACAATCCCGGCCTTTGAAGAGATTGAAGCCTCAGGTTTTCACCGAGGTGTTGGATGTCCATTCCCGCCCGAACTCAGCCATCACGAGAATCGAACTCGGGTTTACTGCGTAGCGGTCAGGAGCCCTATCATTTTTTTTTTAAAAAAAATAAAAATAAAGGAATACCCCTATTCGGTGGTATCCCCCGTCATTCTCACTTTCTCCCAACATTCGTACATATCAATTTTTCTTTTTATTCTCGGTTTTCTCATTTTACGGACAACACAAACATCCAAGTCCTATCCAGGATTCGAACCCGGGACCCCTGGCTTCATAGCGCGCTATGCTAACCACTCCGCCACGGAGGCCGACTAGACCACGTCACTGTCAATACAGAACCATCCGAAATTTCTCGACTGTTCAAGGTCCAAAATAATCATAAAATGATTTCCAGGAATGGTAATAATGACTGGAGGACATAGATTATATTCTAATTATTTAAGTGGTCTTAAAGCAAAGTCTTCATTACAACACAGTGCTGTCAGTTGTTTACATAACAATTTAATTTCATCTGTGAAAAATAAAGTGTGAGTTTCGCTATTTTTTTAAAAAAGTTAATATAAAAGAAGTGTACAAATCAAGTTAATTTTACATACTTTATTATTTTATTTTTCGGGAGGAGGGTTAGTGGATCCCCAAACCCCTATTTTCCGCACTATTTACCATCACATGGTAAATAGTTCCGAAACAAACCTAAGTTTACTTAAATCTGAAGTTGCTCGGTGAACGTACAAAGTCTGAAGACAAGGTTAATGTTGAAGAAAGTTATATCACTTTATTATCTTTGAGATATCCAGTCAAAACATGTCAGTGGTTACGTCCGAGGTCACTGGGCGCTGGCCAACCTGGCTTGGTTGGAGAAGTTACTCAATGAGATAACGCATTACTTTGAAAGTAATGCGTTAGTAGCTTGTTACGTTGTCAAACAATAAGCAAAGCAATTTCAACTGAAGTGTGTATAAATGATACAACAGTGGCGTACGATTACATTTTTACTTGAAGAAGCATATCCAGAAAAATGAAGAAAATCAAGAATTCATTGTTTCCAGATGCTACGTTATACTGAAACTGAAATGCATAACGCTTCATCTGCATACTGTTTATTTAACGTCTCTATTACATCAAGCCGGTTTACAACCAGTAGCTATTTGAAGGTGCAAGATGAATGTACTGAATTTCAATTCATCGGTTGCCAAACGTCTTTAATACAACGATAATTAAGGGAAGTTTCACGTTTTGGTGCCGATTACCAGAAATTGCCAATCCATCTTGTCACCAGTTTCTTTCCGTTGAAAATAGTGCACAGGGTCAGCAGAAAGTTTTTGAAGCTTCCGATTTCCACACAACCACACAAGATTGGATATATCTTTTGAAGCGTTTTCTTTCCCTGCAGTCACAATTACTGCGCCGACCTTCCTTTGAAAATAATGACCATCTCTTCAAACGTATCGGAATCAGTTGAATTGTGAATTTTAATTGTTGTTTTAAGTTCACTTTATACACAGGAAGGCTAATCGGGACTGGACCTACAGTTTTAAGTGGGATCCGAACCACTATGTGCCTCCACCGGGAATCGAACCCGGGACCCCTTGATTACAAGGCGACGACGCTACCACTACGCCATCGGGGAGGCCCTTATGCTAATCGGAACTGGACCTACAGTTCAATTAAAGTGGGATCCGAACCACTGTGCAATGTACCTCTACCGGATATCGAACCCAAAAACCATTTATAGAAAACAATTTTGTACCTTACATTAGAGATTCGTGTATAGCCTAATAATGTAATAAATTAATAACGAAATTCATGAAAGTGTAGTCTTAATAATTTCTCTCTTCCCACCCTATTCCGGAACCCTAGTGCATCTCGAAGAAAATTTTCGATACACTGGAACACCATTCCGGCACTGTCCCGGAAAATCTGGGACGTATAGCAACCCTACTTTTGAAGCTCTTTAACTATATTCACTTCACATTCCACACTGCACAATCTACACGCTCGCGCGCGCAAACAAACAAACACACAAATTCACATGCTCGGGAAACGTTACGTTTTAGCCTTGCAAAACATTAAAAAAAAAAAAAAAAAAAAAAATAGCCGCGGCCAGCGATAGAGCTAGTGTTACCAACTATTGTTGACGGATGTATTTATTGACGTACTATAATAGAACTAAAGCTCCTACGTCAAACAGAACATCGACTGACAATGCTTTGAAAATGTTGCCCTCATGTAAAATATGTCATGCGTATGTGAACAATCATATTTTTGTGTATCACTGTATCTACTGTATTTCCAAATTATATTAAAAACCCACAATGTGGCAATGTAGAAAAAAAAAGGCCTGCACGTAGGAAAATTGATCGTGCAGTGACTGACCACCGCAAACTACCTCCTGTCCATGTGCATGCTCACACGGTGTCCACTAAAAACCACAAATAGTACTGTGACTTTCGACACACCCTATATTTATCGGTCATATTCACTTGATAATTTTTCATTCGCTGGCATTAAATGTCAAGGTTTGTGCAGTATCATACGCAATGTTGTCAGTTCGTGAACTCTTGAGTCGCTCTGAAAATCTTCAGAAAGTAGGACTCGGCCTCACAATATTTATAAGAAAAAGAAATGGAACTTGGGAGAAAGGTGATGGTTTAGACAAAAGTAAACTGTGTCACCGCATATTCACGGCCAGAGTTTGCATTGTAAAATTCACACTTATGCTCAGTTGTACGTCTTAAACTTTTCCTTTTTTGCGGGCGGGGTCAACTATGGTACTGCAAGGAAATAAACTTTTTTTTCTTTTGCGTCCAATTATTATAATGAACAGCATCATTAAAATATAAAAACTAATAATGAATTATTCACTTTATCGCATAAATGCCTTTACCACTGTTTCATCGCTGGTTCAATTGATTATCGATTTCTCACTATTATTTCATTTGGCAACATGTATGGTAGTCATTCTCTCGTTAAAAATGTAGTTGACTTTTATAGAATTAATGTTTGTTGGATCTTTATATAACAAATTTCAAAAACAATTCATCATATGAAAAGTATTAGACATGTAAACATTCAAAGCTACATTGTCACTATTTTTGCTACATAAATCTTAAATTTTATACAGCAATTTATGGGGATTAAAACTAAAGCTAATTAGAAGAAAGTCTTGAAGCTTTCCTCGCTACAAATGATGCAAAGATTCTCTCGGGCTATCGACCAGGTAAGATATTTTAATTAGCTTTAATAGAGCTAATTAATTCAACAATAAGCAAGAAGAAGGTAAGTTTGGTCGTCCAATAGAAGAGTTTCCTTACAGTGCTGAGTTATTCTGAAATCATGTACATATATGTCTATCATTTCCTTTTAAATTTCAACCCTTGTACGTACAGTGTTGGATTATAACAATTAAATAATAAATCAATGAGACTGACCAGCACTAGATAAGAATGATTCTGAAAATTAATATTTGACATTTAAAAATTATATTGTACAGGATTGAAGAAAACCGATTTATCTGGGATATGAGGTGTCAAAGACGGGACAAGAAACCTATAGCAATGACCATGACAACTTGGTAGAAGCTGGCTGGTGCCGCATATGAAAGAAAATTCGAGCAAGGGTGAAGAATCGCTGATTTGTGCACACAATGTGGCAACGTATAATGTGCAGTGTTGCCTAGTCCAAACGTCAACCTTCCGTGCAAAAGGAAATAAACAGTTTTCATTCTATATTTGTCCTACAAATATCGATACCATATTCATATCAAGTAGCTATATATCACAAAGACGGACTACAAAACAAATTATTAAAGTGGCAACAGCGTCAAATTCTGCCAGACGCCTAATTTCGTGTTCTCTAAGAGTAGTAACGCTTCTTCACGTTTACAGTAAAAAACAAACTGAGCAAACACACAATAGCAAGCAGGCCCGTACCCAGGGGAGAGGCAT
>NC_139229.1:132255377-132299217 GCF_977018435.1 Lepisma saccharinum
GGTAAAAAAAAAAAGCAGTTTCAGGTAAAGAAGATCCCTGAAAAAACAGAACAAGTTTGTTTCTTCCCTCTCTCTTTTTTTTGTGCCCAAGTTGCTCCTTCAGTCTTCCTTTTCATTATTTACTCGTTATTTTCCCCGATTCGCATTTGTTTCCTTGTTATAAACTGACCACTTCTCGCCTCGTTAGGTTCAATTTCATCCACGTTCCTTCTGTTAAAATATTGACAATTTTGCTGCAGACCCCTTCGTCTACGTAAACCATGCTCGGATTAGAATGAACGAATTCACAGTCATCGGAGATTATGCCTTCTCCTCTTTTCCTCTCTCAATCCTTCCAGTTTCCAATTCTTCACTCTTTTTTTTTTTTTAACCCATAGTTCCTCGGTGTCTAGCTTTTTCTGGCACATAGTCCATCTCTCTCTCTCTCTCAGCATTAGTCCTCAACAGAGAACGTATAATTAATGAGCACGAATTTAATGAGAGCTTCGTGCAAACTCCTCTCCCCCCCGTTCCCAAACTCATCTCATAGAAATGCCCCCTTCCCCTCCCCCACACCCGACTCTCCTCCCTCTCCGCCCAAAGTCAACTCAGACTCATCTACCTGATGACCGTGGAGTAATACAAATTGCCAATTTGGAAATGGGAGTTAAGCCTAACTGCGCTCTCTCTGTTAAGGTTTTCTGACTGAACGCGGTGTACTTAAGTAAGAAGTCCAATTTACGCAAAACCTTCACCTATCCCCCCCCCCCCGTACACCCCCTTCCTTCATCCTTCAATAATAGCAGTTCATTATTCGCCACGTAATTCTGTTTTCATTTTTTTTTTTTACCATCCCAAACAAGTCCGACACAGATGTAATGAAGGCAACGAATAAGCTCCTGGACAAGATTTTCAGTTTTTCATTGGCGCCGGTTCAGATACATTTGGTAAATAAATTCCCCTAGAGTGGTAGTTGAGTGGTCGATTCATGAACTCTCCTCTAAAACGCTCAGCGTTGGATTCCAGGCCTTGGTATCTTTGGGAGTTTTCCTTGTTATACAAAAGGTATTTATCCATATTTTTTCTCCAGCTGCGGGGTGTAAGTTCGTATAGGCTATAGGAGACTATGAGGGAAAATTAGTCCCAAATAAAGGAAATTTGGGCCTTTGTGAACATCTTCAATGTTTAGTTTGATCTCGCTTCTGCAGACGACGCGAATAAGCGACAACAGCATACAAGTGACGTCACGCTCAATGACAGGGACAGCACAGTTGCATCAAACTCCGTATAGTTACCGTTTCAATGCCGTACACCCAACTCCAACTACCTTTCGTTCCTCTTGGATTGATTGATTTTGTTCATTGTACTTTGCTTTCCTGTCACTTTTGGCTAATCACAAAGATACGGGGATGAGTGATGATATCAGTGGCGGCTGGTGGTCTGACTATATGGGTGGGCACTTCAGCCTCGCGTCCAGAAGAGGTGTTTTATCACCCCTCTCAAATACTAGCTCCCATTTTTGCGTCCATAATTATGCTAAATGTATTGGCAACCCAAGTTATGACCGACCACCTTTTACTGAAAATGAGGCTAGGGGAGAGTTTTATTTCATGAAAAATATTTTAAAATATTAATTTATACAAATTTGAAATACCTCGTTTTCCGAAAGAAGATCCCTCAATTTACGATGATGGGCCTCTACTTCGCCAGACGATCTCGAATGGAATGGGATTGCAACACTGCATCGTGAACACATCATTAGCAGTGCGCGTAAAGCCTATAATACTGCAAGCCACAGGCGCCAATCCCTTCTCTCTCCTTGCGTGCTGCAAACAGCGGCAAACGAGCACAATGCGACGTGTGCGAAGACGAGCAGCTAGAGACAGCACTAGCAACTTGGAAATACGCGTACATGCTAACAGAACCAAACCCGACCTGCCTAACCTATCCATGTATACATATAATAGCTTAAGTAGGCATAATTTGAACTGCCTAACATATTTACATGCTTACTTAAGTTATTATATACCTGCGTGGATAGGTTAGGAAGGTTAGGTTGGGTTCTCTTAGCATGTATTTCCAAGTTTCTAATGCTGTCCCTAGCCGCTCGTTGTGCGAAGCGAACGCACCTCAGACTGCAGGCGCTCGTAAAACGAGGCAGATGTGGTCGCCGATGGAGTGTGAGAATGTTTGTTTTGAAGGAGATAGTGTTCAGTGAATAAGTAGGGCTATAATAAAAAATAATTACATTGAAGATTTATTTGGGTGTGCACGTGCGAATGTGCGAATAGTCAGGAGCAGCTACTGGATGATATGATGACATCGATGAAGGAACACTCACAAACACCAATGCCGGGATTCGAACCCGGGACTCCTAGCATCGTAGCACGCTGTGCTAACCACTACGCCACAGAGGCCGGCTCTCTGCTCATGAAGAAACAGCACTAGTATCAGAGCTAAACCGACGTTTACGTGAGGAATGCCATGTCAACTCTTCCACACAGATATCCAGATCACAGTGAGGAGAAAATGAAGTTGATTCGTGTAATAATATAGCCAGTGCTCCCGGTGAGGACGAATGCTGGAGCTTGAGGGGGTGGGGGATATCCCTTCAGCTAGGTATATTTACGCAAAGCATCTCCCAACTGTTCTCAACCTTCTCCACAGCTGACCCCTATGCTCGACCAAATACTCCCCCCCAAACCAGCTAACAATTTCCACTTCAGCTTCTCCGTCGGGAAATCCGTACGGAGAAGCATTTGTTGCGTGCAGTACCCCTAAGGATGGTATCGAGAACAGAGGAGACTAACTTTCACAGAGTATAGAAGTCATTATGGAAAGTAACTTTTCTTAATAAGGTCTTTGGCTGTTTGACGCCTGATCTGATATAGAATAACGGAATTTTATCCTTAGCATATAGGCTATGCAACCACGCAATACACGCTAACAATCCTAAGTAATGCATTTGTTTCCTAATAACTGTAAACAAAATATTCGACTTATCTGTAAATATTCCGGAGACGTCCGTGGCGGAGTGGTTAGCACAGTGCACTACGACGCCAGGAGTCCCGGGTTCGAATCCCAGTCTGGGCATGGGTGTTCTTTCTGAATGCCCCTTAATCAATTTCATCATACCGTCACTCATCCCCATCGCCGCGATTAGCTAAAAGTGGAAGATTAGCGACGTTCAATTATCGTAAATATTCAGGTATGTACGTGGAAGTTGCAAACGGTTGAGGTAAAATTTTTCAATATCACGCCAAAGTCTCGGTTTCGTCTCGATTTTACAAAAGACCAGTCTCGTTCTTACCCTCGTCTCGAAAGATCTGCTCTCGTTCTCGTCTCGATTTTTAAAAGAGCGTCTCGATACAAACCCCTTAACACCCTACCATCCTACGCAGCACATTTCCGAAGCATTAACAGAAAAACAGGCATACATCAAATAACCATTACCGCCTTTTACACATTACATCATGTTACTCTACTGTGCATGTATAACTACGCCGTAAATTAAAGAAGAAAGCCTTTTGATTCGCCTCCATAACAGGACATATTGATTGAATGCCTCCTGAACTGCGTCCTCTAATCCCTTTTCACTTGGAAGAGGTTAGTCCTCCCATCACGGCGTAGATAACAGAACAACCCATTTGTCCATCGTCCAAATTAATACCTCCCTCATGCGCCTTTTTTACGAACCATACCGGGAGTAGTAAAACAGGATATTAGTCGTTCCCTTTGCACGATTTTTCCATAGCCTTTTTCTCCCCGGCATCCACCTTTTTTATTGCAGATTCTCGTGTTGTTAATTAAGATTTTGCTATCCCGGAGTAAATTATCAACAGCTGTTCCCTTTAGCTACAATGTTGTGGCGTGAGAAGTGACCATTTTTCCCCTCCGTGAGGGTGGAAGGAGGACAAGAACTTTCCTACCCTTATGCATTTTCAGGTCTGCTTCCTGCTGTTCAAAAAGGATAGATCAACGAATTAGAAAGTATAGAGTGGCAGAAGGGATCTCCAGGCTGAGGCAAATGGAAACTCCGTCCGCCTTGATATGAGTTACCGTAACGTCAAAGTCCCGTAAGAGAATCGAACATGGAACCCCTTGATTATAGGCAGCAGATCGCAATGAAATTTTGTAATGGGAAGGGTGTCAACGTAAATTGGCTACGTGGGTGCTCTTTATACAGGGTGTTTCCGTGAAAATGTTATAAACTTCCAGGGAGGAAAGAAAAGCATCAATATGAGATAAGGAACCCCTGTCCGGAAAAGTCTCGTTCAGAAGTTATAAGAGTTCCAAAACTATTGTGACAAGAAGGGTATGGAACCCACAAACTTGTATTGGAACCCCATAAAAAGGATACAGGACCTCACCTTGAGAAACTATGGTGTTTGTTTATGGACATAAGAGAAAAGGAAGTTCAGTCCGAAAATGCCCCCGTCAACAATTATAAATCAAAACCGTTGTTGGAAGCTAGAAGGTTCTACGCAATCCCTTCTTCTGGCATGCGAAATTAGCACAGTGGCTCCGGTCCTACTTTACCTGTAGGTCCAGTCCCTATTAGCCCATCTGAGCACACAATAGTCTCTACAAAACCAAAGTTTAACCAAAATTTGGGATGGTTATGAAATTTGAATGAAAAAAAGATCTCTGTTTGCATTGAATAAATCAAAGGCAGTGGAGAAAAAAAGACACCTCGATTATCGAATGCCCAGGTGTCGGAGCGTAGCATACGTGCAGTGCTGCCACCTCTAGTCAAGCGCGAAACTACTTCCAAACAGCACAAGGAAGGTTTCTAATTGGCTCTAACCTCTTAAACGTGATTCGTTTATACCATTTTCTTGAAAATGGCGCCTATAGGTAAGTGTAAGTCGTGTTACGATCACCGCTACTGCTAAAGAACAACTTTGCATACGTCGCATATTAACAGGCATGATAGATTGACATTTGACGTTCCCCATATGTTTGTGCTTGAAACCTGTTTCAAAACAGCTCCGGGGCCTCCTCGATGGGGCAGTGGTAGCGTCGTCGCCTTGTAATCAAGGGGTCCCGGGTTCGATACTTGGTGGAGGCACATAGTGGTTCGGATCCCACTCTAAACTGTAGGTCCAGTCCTGATTAGCCTTTGTGTGCATAAAGTGGACTTAAAACAACAAATCAATCAATCAATCAAAACAAAATGTCTTACAATAACAGAACTTAAGATTGGGAACAAGTTCATTCATCAGTTCTTCTAAAAAAAATATTAGCAAAGTATTTGAACGACGAAAGAACTACAACGCCTAAGATAGAGAGTCATCTGTTAGACTGCTGCTAAACTACTAGAAAGTTACATACTATGTTTCTGCAGGCGTCTTGTTCTCCACAGTCTTTGGGATAAACCTTCCGGCCGATATCCAAACATGATTCCTCGATACGCCACTGAGAACAGTTGTTGAACCAAGATAACGTCAGTGCAGAAAGTAATTGAAAGCTGCGAACTACCAATACCGCACAGGAAATCCAAAACCCGAGCCTGAACTGTTGTTGCGTTGCAACTTGGAGAACGCAGCCCCCTCCCCTCTTTTCTCTCGCTTCTTTGAAATTTATTCCATGTCCTAACTTCCAATTAGCCACTGAAAAAATTGAGTTTCCAGTTTGGTTCACAACCCCTTCATCTTCCTCCCCATCTCGAAGCCATTCTTCTCGAAGGGGTAATAGCAACCTCAAAGGGACAGGGACAACCGAAACTCAATAAGGTCTGCGGAGCCCTCCGTCCGTAGGACGCAGAAGGAACAAGTAATGTTCAAGTGTTGGCTAATATAAGGTTTTCCAGTTGAAACGAAAGGCGTGTATTAGGGCATATGTGAACAAAGTATGTTATCAAAGGCGTCCTCAGATATTTTTAAGGGAGATTAAATCCTTTGTTATAAAATTGAATTATCAATTTTATAACAAAGGGCTTAAAATAGTAGAAATAGTAATAATGATAATAATATGGCAATCAGTATTACAAATTAATAATGATAAACTTGTTGACAATTGTTATTGCCATAATTGGGGAGGAAACAACACTAGATGAATGTACCATATCTGGCACAACTGCTTCTCTTTATTTTCCCACATTTGACACAGTTAATAAACTGAAATGCATAGTTATTCTATTTTGTTTCTTTTAAACATTTCGCTCAAGAAAAATATTTGAACTTAAGTGGAATTTTAGTGTGAACTCTGGCATAAAAATATTATTTTTGGTATTTTTAAAATTCATGAAACCATTTATTATTTGGATTAAGCAGCAGAATCCGAAAACATGGAGCTAGGACCTTATTCCTGTATTTTGCATTCAATTTTTGGGGTGAACCCCCTTCCCCCCCATTTCGGTGATTATGTTGGATTACTTATATTACTTACGTTTTCGACGTTTTTAAATATATTTAAACGAATTATGTCTATTTCCAGGATATTATGCTGTCTTTGGTTCCAATTTATAAACGATGGTCCTTGTGGCATCAAGAAAAGGTTAAAATCTAATATTTCCCGTCAAAATTCCCATACACAGTGTACACGTAATGACATGTAATTGTTTCCCAGACACAACTGAATTTTCAATTATGTTTTTGTGTATGGTCTACAGCGCAATCCCCCCCCCTAGAGTGCGCCATTTCTAGATATGCCACTGACTAGTGTAGTTCTGCAGCAATCGCATTGACTAGCGCAGTCACCCCACCGCTGCTTGCAAAGCCTGATGGGAAAAATCCAGTTTCGAATGCAGCTAGCTATCAGGCCCAATCCGACCGCCTTTGTAATCCTTAATAACGAACCACAACAACAATGAAGGAATATTGATTGTTCATCACTTGAAAAAAGCTTTTGCAACAAAAACAACAATAATAAGAGGAGGGAGGAGATATAGAAGCATCGATTTAAACATTTTAACCTAATTTTCAGACCACTACTCCACTGACATTACTCTCAAAATTAGAGTTGATCTGTCAGGGATTGTAAGTAATTTGATAACGTCGGCGAAAAACGTCAAAAAACACGTCATAGAAGGGGAAGAAGGGGGGAGGGGGCAGATCCTAAATGAAGAACAAAAGAGCCATTAGCACTTTGCATCAATATATATCTGAGGATTAATGAAAAAATGCTGGGAGACAGTGGCTTGTAGTTAGGTTTTTGCGATATAAAATATCGTTAAAATACAATTTGTTGACGGGGAAGGGGGAAAACGCCACTGTAATACCTACACAAAAAAGATTGACACATTCGAATCAATTGCTTTCGCGCGCGGAATTGTGGGAACTAGTGGCTAATTTTTAATCCTGTTTAATGCCGTCATTAAATTTGCCTGATGGGAAAAAAAATTGGACAACGCTAGCTGAGCATGAAAGAAGGATATAAACAACAAAGTTAATGATTCTCCAATCGATAGGTGATTTTTTTAGCAATTAATCTTGTCCGCTTCAGCATGAGTCACATTTAAGCCGGGAAATTTTTCATGATTCAGCCGCGAGATGGTGCTGGAATTTTATTCATGGTTGAGGTGGCACGCGCATGCAATGCACTTGTGAGACAGAAGTATTGCAGCGAAAAGTTTGAAGGAATATTTAGAACTATACTCTTGGACATGAAATAGGCGGGTGTCGTAATTCGCGCTGTTGTAATATCGGTACAGGTGCACCTGCTCCTAATGCATTCCCTTCAGTTCGGCAATATATAATGCTTGAATTAGTCATAGCCGGCTACGATCCTTGGAAGGATCGTAGAGGGCTATGAATTAGGTAATGTTGGATGGAGGTCGTTGCCACAATGTAAGTGAGAACCAGCGATTCTTAATTCTCGGTCGCTTAACTTTTCACATATGTGGCAACAACGCACTTCCGCACAACCGCCCCATTCCGTTACCGTTACCTGTAGTTCATTCAGTTCAATTTAGAAAATGAGCATCGAAAATGTAGACGCAACAAATGCTATCAAGTGAGAACAGGGGCGGAGGAAGGGAGATATTGGAACCTGGCAGTCTTTGGTGGTCCACAACCATAGGCCTAAACGAACGGCCATTAAATTAGGCGGGTGGCAGAAATTCGCGCTGTCGCCACGTCAGAGCACAACCCCGTGTGTTCGGAGGTTTAAGAGCAGTCCGACGTGTAGAAATAGGACTCCGTTTCTGAGGCTTATAACGAACTTTCAATTCACACCATCACATGCTCTGTATCGAATGGAACTCGAAAGTGCCCCAGATAGAGGTCGGTCTGACGCTCGAACTAGCCAACGCAGCACGGTTGACGTTGCCACACAGTGTGCGGGAACCAGCTACTTTTGTCACGCTCTCGCTTTGCTCTTCCCATATATGGCACCAGCGCAATTCTGCCCAGTCGCCTAATTTCATGTCCGTGCGTTTAGTAAAGTGTGTCATTTGAGAGAGGAGCACAGTAGCCAGTAGGAGACATGACCATCCGATCAACCCTTCTGGGTCGGAGTGTCACCGTAAGAAATTATTCTACCATTATATGCATTTGACTGTGAAATTGTTGTTCCTAATCCGTAATGGCAGCCTTTAGTGTAATTCAGGCCTGGCCAATTGGCCGCTCATCCAAAAGAGCGCGCCGCATGCATATGTGGACTGGAGAGTGAGCAGAAGTTGCAGCACTGTCCTGGAGAGAGTGAGAGGTGCAGAAGTCTTCGTAGGTCACGCTCGTGCAGTGGGAAATCTCTCGGCATTTGATTGCTGAGTAGCAGTGCAGTGTAGCATTGTAACAATCGCAGAAGAAACAGGAGATAGTTCTGTGAAAAGTTGAACGCGACCTCTCAACTGCAGTGTGTAGGCGGGAAGCTCGCACCGCACGGACCACTTCCTGAACTCCAATAGCGCTCACACCTGGTGTGCGCCAAATCTGGCACAAAAACTCAGTGATAGCTCGATTAAGGCTGCAGAAAGCACTTCTAACATTAATAGATATTTCTACGGAGTAGATTAAATCAGCGAAGCCTAACGAAAATCTTCAATGAACATAATGGGTGAATTGGCAACAGCTAAAATAATAATAATAACCGTTAATGTGCCACTGGTTGACAAAGACAGTGTGTCTGGTAAAACATGAATCCAACTATGTCAAAGAACATTCTGACACATACATGAAGTATATAAATCTTACACTCCCTGTAGGCCTACTTAGAGTTGGATAAGTTAAACTTACTTAACGCGTTACTGATAACGTTACTTTGCTCCCGAAAGTAACGCATTACTGTTACTTCGTCATACAATAAGGACATGCAAGGGTTTACACAAGCATCATATCTGTTCTTTGCAGTGCATGTTTTCCCAATGTAAATCTACATGCACGAGTTTTAAACAAAACAATAAAGCATGTTTTGACCCAACAAATAGATCCTCCTAGTTCTGAATTTATCAAGGTAAAACAAGTAGCGTAAAGTAATGAAGTACCGTTACATTTACTCTTGTAATTTCGAATTTCGGTACAGCGTTACTAACTCAACTCTACGAATGAGAAATAAGCTTTTATCTCACGGTATGGTATGTCAAACATCAATCTGGTATAGAAATACGGCGCTATACGGGACAAAGAATACGAGTTCTTGTTCTACAATTCCATGAACACAGACAATTTTTCGGAACAAACCGTCCTTGTAAATGTAAGACTGCGGAAAGTACTTTTTATTTTTCTCTTTTCTTACTTTTGTAGTGATATATATATATTTCAAAAATGGTACCATGAGAGATAATATAAGGGCTGAAATGAAGAGAGAGAGAGAGAGAGAGAGAAAATAGAGAAGAACAAGCCGAAACTTTCTGCGGTTTGCTTCACGAGCATTGGTCGTCAGAATTCCTCGTTTTGTATGAATGGAACGCATATACACACACATTGAAAGCTACAACAAAGTTCGGTAAAGAGCTAAACATTTTCGTAGGCTTCTCTGTAGCCCGCTACTAACTCCTCTCTCTTTGAGAATGTTAATTGAAGTTAGATGAAAAGCGAAAGAGGAGGTTAATATACACCGAATGCAACTACTGACGGGAAGTTCGGAGGTCAGCATTTAATGAAATGGATACCAGGTGGGGTGAAAGACAGTGCGGGTGTGTGGGTGTGTGTGTTAGTTGGGTATCTCCACGCGAACACACACACTAACTTTTTCATTTTTGATTCATTCGTTGGACTTTCGCTACACACGGTCACATTAGCTTTGTGCAGCGGACTCGATGGGTGAACGAAGTGAAGACAAAGTTGTGTTGGAGATTAGCGAGATAGCAGAGACCCAATTCGTCAAGAAGTTTTAGTAAGGTTGTGTGTGGGAATATAGGTTTTTCTACCTCCCCTAATTCATTAAGTTGTGCTAATAGGATTGGATACCTCACTACTGAAGCAATATTACTGTATTTTTTTCTGTTTGAAGTATATGAAAAAAAAGGAGGGAGTATAAACTTTCTGTGGTTGTCAGTCCACTTCTCTTTGGTGTTCCGTGGAAAAGTTCCTCGATCACAAATAAAGATAACACGTATAGGAACTCTTGAACCTGTATCGGACATGAGGGAAACTTTGGGATTTGCCATATTAGAGAGAAGAAGAAGAAAACAGAAACACCACACATCAAGAAACTTGACTGTCTTTTCTTCTTCTTCTTTTAATCTCTCTCTCTCCCCGTGTCTTTTCCGAAAGGTAGAATCGAAACCAGAAGTTCCCGGGAAAAGAAACGGTAGTGGTGGCGCTGTGATACTAGCAGGAGGATAGCAAAAGGCTTCACTACACGTCATTAGGCTGATTGGCGAGATTGAAGGCTTCCCAGAAGGGGTGGAAGGAGGGGGTTGTATGTTTTGGAGATGGGCTGGTCTGGAGAGAGGTGGGAAAAAGGAGGGAGATTGGCGGAAGGTTGGGGGAATAATTTTCTGAAGTGGTCCGGGCCGGACTTGGCTTTTAGGCCAGTGACATTTCATATCAGTAGGAAAGCAACGCTGCAACCCTAGCGCCAGCGTTTATATGGGCTCTTGATGAAATTACTATTCCCCCCGTCTCCCTCGGTTGCCCCTTCGCCCTTGTCAGATCACCTCCACTTACCGGATTGGCTTGCCTCGGCCTTTGCCATCTGACCCAAAACCTTCCGGACACTTCCAGCGGAAGACAGTTGTCTACTAGTTCCCTTCTTTCTTCTTTTCCCGTCTTCTATCTACTAGTCTCTTACCCCACTTTCTCTTACTTCTCCGCTGAGTGTATTGAAGTAATATTCGATAAGAAATTTGGTTCGATGATGTTCATTACATAATCTTGCATTCGTGAAAACTAAATCAATTCATCTAGCGATTCACTGACATTGTACGAAACCAAGATTTATAGAATAAAGGCCGAATCACACGGACTGAAATATCAGTAGGAATGGCCTAGTTGGCGCTGAACTGGCTACCTGGGTGAAAATCATGGCCACCGGGCTGGCTGCTCGACTGGTTTTGAGGAACGAGCAATGTTCTATTTGCTACTGGCTTTCCTCGACTGGATTCTGTGCCAATCAGAGCGAAGTTTGGCCATTTGAAGATAATCTGTGGCCTAGCCAAAGGAAAGGTTTTTGTCTGTGGTTTCCGAGCGTTATGTTTTTGTTCACTTCTCGACAAAAGAAAAAGTAACAGAGATGATGCGCATTCGTGTTCAGTTAATTAGGTATTTATGCAAAGCGATGAGATTTGTACATGACAAATATAATTAGGCGATAATGAAAATCATTATTAAAATGTATTAAACGTTTGATATATGTAATTGAACAAAATGTTTTTTTATGAATGAATCCTGAGAATCTCATGTATGAATATGCATACCCGAGTTCATTAAAAAGCTTGTTCAGTACGCATTGATTACCGTATTTTCCTTGGAGCCAATTTCTAGTCCACACTTTTATTTTTTATTCTTTAATAACAGCAGTAATTCTCCTACAACGTTCTTCAAATCGCTCGTCCATCCTTTTAGACTGTCTGCTCTGCGCAATGTCTTATGGGAACAAAAGTCTATCGACAAGTACGGTAACATGTATCGTGAGAGGCGAAAACTAGTAGTCATCCAGCGCCAACTAGTTCATTCCTACTGGAAATCCAGTTCCGTGTGATTTGGCCTTAAGACATGGTTCGCTAAAAGGAGTTCGAGATATTCATATAATTTACCTAGTTTTTAACGTTAAATTGAATGATATAGGTTATACTCAGAACTTTGTTATCGTGATTGTTTTCTGGTTAGAAATAACACTTGTTGACACGGACTTGATAGTTCCTGACCAGTAATAGTAACAATAAAAATCTAATTCCTTTCCTCAGGGAGAGGAGTGGGGGTTGGGGGACTGCTATTCCTCACTACGTTAGGACCAAATGAACGAATCAGATCGTAAACCCTTACTCAATGTTCAATTGGCTCGATCAGGAGCAGTGAAAGGAAAAAAAAAAAGGACTCCCCTTCCCGTCCGAGCACAGCAGGGGGCGCTGAATACGAATCAGATCTATAATTCGAGAGATAAACTGAGGGACTCCCTCCCTCCAAAAATTATGCAGATATCCTTCCGATGACTGAAGCCAGCATTAAACACGATACATGTCGAAGGGAAGTGTTGCCATCTCAGAAATTAATTAGGCAAAATCTTGGTATGTATCTCAGCGCTTGGCTGGTCATGCACGTTTATCTGTAGAGGACCGACCCAAAGTCAGAAATATTCACTTATTTCACACAGAATGAATTCACATACAGTGAGAACAGAATTCGTACATCATTGTTTTAAGAACATTTACTGATCAATACTGGCACGAATTTGCTTATGAATTCAAATCCGGTTTGTGTTTTAATTTTTATAAATTTGTAAATTTTATAACCAAAAAGAGAAAAAGGACAGACGTTAGACATATAGCTTGCACGGTGTCAATTTCTACCTTTCTCTACTAATACCTTGAATTTTAACTGCAAGCAAATATTTAGGCTTAGTCGGTAAGGCTCCACACGTTCTCGATCTATGCCATGAAGGTGGTAGTGGTTGTTGTTACAGTGGAAGAATTCGAATCGACTGCCATTGTGAGGTCTTGATACTTAACGCCATGTTCCCAGGGTTGATACTTCGAATCTCAACCACAAGATGGCATTACCTCTGTTTGGCAACTAGCACGCGCCTGTTCTGCGCTCCCCCTCAGTTCCCTTTGCCTTATTTCCATGCCAGTACGCATGAGCGTAACATCGGACATAACTGTGAAAGGGGGCAAAATCGAACTTGAGAGTAAACTTTGGGGAGTCAAACTTGAGACATAATTTTGAGGGAGTACAATCAAATTTGAGACTTAAGTTTGGGGATGGTCAGAATCAAACTTAGGACTTTGTGTGTGTGTGGCGGGGGAGAGGGGCAGATTCAAACTTGGAACTTTGAGGGGCGGGGGGCGAATCAAATTTGGGACGTAACTTCGGGGGACAAGTTTTCCATCCCATAAAAACAGCACCCAGGACTATATAGCTTAATGACTTACATTTGTGCAATCATAAAAAAAATAATTTTCAATACTTTACTCCTCGGGTTCCAGGAAGTTAACAAATATCTTTCACTTTTAAATTCAGTAATCCAGTATGTGTTCCCAACTACCTCCCCCCTTCCCCACACAATCTTATAATTTGGAAATCAGAAAATACAAAACACTGATCTCGCTCTCGTGAAAGAAAAAAAAATGCGTATTGTTAGTAGGATGCCCATCGAGTTGGTGCTACTGAAGTTACTACACGAAATCTGCTCCTGAGGGAATGATCGCCGCTGTTCGGCCTGAAGTGGGGGGGGGGGGGTCTCGCCCTCTCCTTCTCCTACTGTTGCTATCGTTTCCCATGGAACCGCCGTCACTTGGAGGACCCGAAGCTGGTTTTAAGTGCCTCAATTTGGTCGCCAATATCCCGTGTCATCCAATCATTAGGTAAACGATCTGGCGGATCGATATGAAGGCGGTTCTTGCACGGATGACTAACAGCGGAATCCCTTGCGAATTGAATATAAACACCAGCGCAAGTTGGAGCTGCGTTTACGGAGAGTAATCGCCATGTCGGTAGTTAATCGACTCGCACTTGAGGGTATTAGGGACGCCATCAGAGGTTTACTCACGGGAGGAGATGTGCAAAGGCAAATTTATAACCAAAATAACCTTTAGTTTTGCCCACGAGACGAGACGAGACGAGACTTTGGTCTGTCTCGTCTCGTCTCGTGGGAATGCTGTCTCGTCTCTTGTCTCGTCTCGAAAATATTCGTTTGTCCCGTCTCGTGTCTCGTCTCGAAGGGTTCTGTCTCGTCTCGTCTCGTTTTGTCTCGTCTCGTAAAAGTAATGCAGGATATTATACCAACAAAAGTTATAACTGGGAGACATCACAAAATATTATTCTCGAAAATGGGTTAAACCTGTAATCACTTTGCTCACTGTAGCTATAGTGAGAATAAATATCATACCTTAATCATAAGAACATGAGTATATCAAATAAAGTTTGTTGATTATCAATAGCTAGATAATGTATAGAATCTGCCTTGCTTTTCTAGCTCCCATCATTCACTCTTTATCCATCGTACACGTAAGGAACTTTCAGACAGAAGGCACACTCGACAGGCGACAAGCCACACGGGGGTTTACACTGAAGTGACAAGCGACAGGATCCACCTCCGTTCCGTCTATGATAAAAGTATTCACCGCACGGGCAGTACCAACAGATCGAGGCGATTCTACGCTCGATATTAAGAAAACGACCCAATTTGAGCGACACGGAAGCGACAAGAGACACGTGGTGCTTCGATTCGGAAGATTACGTTTACTGAGGGTTCGTATCCAAGCAAAACATGTTTCTTGCTTGTCGCTTCTCTCCCGTGGCTTGTTCAATGTGACAAGCGACACGTAAGTATCACACTAAAGCAACGAACGACAGGGACACTTCAGTTTATAAGCAAGCATTCATCGCGCATGCGCGGATAACAACCCTCGCGACTATACACGGTATCCAGAAAACGGCCTAAGCAGAACAACAAGCAAGCGACAAGCGAGACGTGGAGCTTCGGTTCGAAGAGTTTCCTGTGAGGAAGATTTCTTCACACCAAATTACAGGCGACAAGCGACACAAGTCGCTTGGAAGCGAACTTTCAGTAGTCAATGCAACCTTTCGAACAGATGTCTTGTCGCCTCGGTCCGTTGTTCACGGATGCGGGGTGAAGGTTTTCCTTCAGACTGAAGGGGATTGTGTCGCTTGGGTGTGAATTATACGTGTCGCTTGTCACTTCGGTGTGAAATTTCCACAAGATAGCTTTCAGGTTGAAGCGACAGGTGACAAGCGACACAGGGTTTTCGCGCGTTCGATTGGTGAAATCCTGAAGCGACATGTGTTACGGGCCGCGTGTCGCTTCGATGTGAAATCTCCCTTAGTCTATAAGCAAGCTTTCACTGTGAATTCACTACCAACAGACAGAGGGGACACAATGCACGCTATTAAAAAACGGCCCAGTCCGAACGACACGCAAGCGACAAAGCAACACGTGCCGCTTGCCGGTCTAGTCGCTTCCATTCGGAATGTTGCATTTATTACTGTGGGTTCATTTCCAAGTGATACTTGTTGCTGTCGCATGTCGCTTATTACTCCTATGACTTCAGGCAATTTTATGTTCGTTACGTCAAAGCAGAGTATCTAATTGGACTAGCTTTTACTAAGTTTTTAGAGCCGCTGTGGTGTAGTCGTTAGGGCGTCTGACTGCCGGCGTCTGACCCGGGTTCGATTCCCGGAGTGGGTGAATAAAGGTCTGAATTATTCCGCATTGTCCCTGCATAAAGCAGCTCCGGGGCTCAACAGTCTCATATCAATGGGTGCAATCCTGGAGAGCAAAAGCGGCCGGAGTGTGATGCTGATCACTTCGCCTCCAAAATGACCTTTCTCCCACATCCCGTAAATGTGCCTTCATGGCACTATGTTACAAGGTACCAAAAAAGTTCTTGTCGTTCTAGAGCAGTGATATACAAAGAGCAATACAGTGGACGGTTGCGAAGTAATCTCCATCAGCATCCAACACCTTGCGCCAACGTTCCTGCAGCTGCACAATACCCTGGTGATAAAACTCGGCGGGCTTGGATGCAAAGAAGTCCATGAGTGCGTTCCGCAGGTCTCCCTCATTTGCGAAGGATCTTACACGGAGGTGGTTGTCGAGGGAATGAAACAGGTGGTAATCTGTTGGTGCAAGGTCCGGTGAATATGGTGGATGGCACAGTGTCTCCCAGCCAAGTTGCTGAAGGGTCTTCCGGGTCCTCTTTGCCACATGTGGTTTGGCATTGTCGTGCAGGAACAGCACACCATGCCGGCTCCTTCTGCCGAAATGCACGGTGCACCCTTTGCAACTGCTGAGAGTAGAGGCCAGCAGAGATGGTCTGACCAGGTGGAAGGAGCTCGTAATGCACCACTTGCCGACAATTCCACCATACAGAGAGCATAACCTTTCGTGGGTGCAGAGGTGGTCTTGAGGTGTGAGGAACAGGGTCACGTGGCGACAAGCAATGTCTGGTACGCTTGGGAGTGTCATAGAGGACCCACTTTTCGTTACCAGTGAGCAAGCGATCAAATATGGGTGTGTTCAGGTGCCGAATGAGCAACGATTAACAGGCTGTCACTCGTTGTTCCTTGTTGGCTGCCGACAATGTGTGGGGTACCCACTTGCTTAACTTGTATGACTTCCCTATCCCATGCAGGTGCAGTCTGACTGTTTCAGCGGAAACATGGAACCTTTCTGCAAGTTCATCACACGTTAGACCACTGTTCTCCTCGATGGCTGCTTTCAGGGCCTCGTCATCCAACACATGTGGTCGTCCACTGCGAGGTTCATCCGAAAGGCTCACATCTCCCGAACGGAATTTCTGGAACCAATGCCTGGCAGTGCGTTCGTTCACGGCATTCTCCCCAAATGCCTGGCAAATGCGGCGACTTGATGCGGCAGATGACAGGCCCACTTTAAAGTCATACAGCAAACACACGCGAACAAGCTGCTTCGATACCTCCATTTCTCTTCGACACTGGACGAGCTATGACCGCTGTGTGTGCGCAACGTGCCTGTATTACTGACAGTCGATGGTCAGACTAACTACCGATAGCTTGGCAGGCACGTGTGTCATTTCGAGACGAGACGAGACTTTTCAGGAGCCGTCTCTTCCCGTCTCGAAAACGAGACGAGACCGGTGGTCAGTCTCGTCCCGTCTCGAATTTTAGAAAGGCTGTCCCGTCTTGTGTCTCGTCTCGTGGGCAACACTGATAACCTTATATTTGGCCACTATGCCAATAAAAACATTTGGAGAAGGTATTATGTTGCATAGAATTACAGAGTTTCAACGAAAAATAACAGATGGAGCTTTTACTCTGCCTAAAATATTTTAAACTTTTGTATGTGTGTAGCAAATAATCAATCCCGTATGCTAAAGAGTAATGCAATTATAGTGATAATACAAGGTTAATTTAAAATAAGACAGAAACAAGAATATAAAGCAAATAAAGAGAGAGAGTAGGCTGAGATTCTCGTGTATGGTTTTAAAGGAATAGCCAAAAAAAAAAAAAAAAGGGATTGAGACGAACGTTTCATGTAAGCATGGAGGTAACTACATCGCAGTTTTGGTGACAAGAAAAATCTCGGATATCGTGTATATAGTCGCGAGGGTTGTTATCCGCTCATGCGGGATGAATGCTTGCTTATAAACTGAAGTGTCCCTGTCGTTCGTTGCTTTAGTGTGATACTTATGTGTCGCTTGTCACATTGAACAAGCCACAGGAGAGAAGCGACAAGCAAGAAACATGTTTCGCTTGCATACGAACCCTCAGTATACTTAACCTTCCGAATCGAAGCACCACGTGTCTCTTGTTGCTTCCGTGTCGATCATCTCTTAAAGGCATTTGCCTAAGCTGCATAAGAGGACGTCTCAAACTTGAAACTTGTGGCAGAGTGTAGCTGAGACGACAGAAAATCTACTCCATTAATCTGGTGCCAGACAAAGAGAAGTATTTTCAAACTAATAAACTTTTGTACACGAAAACAATTAGAATCATGAAGGAACTAAACTACATTATAATCCACGAGTTGATTGATTTATATGCACACATACGTATGTTTAATCGAAGATTTGTCCTTAGAGTCCATAAATACATTGTAACACATTCGTTCATTTAAAGTGCATAAGCTAACATACCCAATTATTTATACTTCCGAATGCCTTTGTGGTGATGAATGTCCCTTAAGCTAATGATATGTTGCAACTATTTATTTATTGAACTCAACAGGTACATACCTAATAACAGAAGGGATATATAGTGAATACAGTTACATATATTTTTGTATAGTACGTATATTTGTGCTTGCTACTTTATCATACCATTTCATTAGTGTTAGTAGTGGCTTTACTGAGTTCCCTTAGGTTCATAGAAAAGATGTCAATGGTGTTATTCTTGATTAGCAATTTATTGTAACTGGTGCACATTCTTCAGAATGGAGATTTCTTTTCAATTTCCGATCCAGCCTTCTTTGGAAGAAAACTTCATTCTTCAGCCTAGTTTTCGTCGACGTAATTCGAAAAATTAACCGAGCAGAGTAGATGCTGAGCTATTACAAAGCTTTGTAAACCGACATTCATATAGGGGAGAGTTGCCGAAATTGGACCGTTACCTTTGTTTTTGTCTATAGACGAGTATTTGAAACACGTGAGTTGGCACTACTGGTTGGCGTCAGTGCCATGTACAAATGACTGAATGGTCAGTTAACTAGAGACGTTGGACGAAGTAGGAATGATGTTATTGTGTTTCCATTGTTCGTGTTGCAATTATTGTGCTTCGGATCTTAAGCTCTTGTGTAGACTAGGGGTAAGTAATCAAATGTCCTGCAGTATATTATAAAAGTGTCATTCATTAACCACTAACTACATGTGGTAAAACTATGGTTTAGTTGCGTATGTTGGCGTAGCATCATATTTTTATTAACGGGGTATAATTGTCTAAGTTGGACCACCACATGTTTCCCAAATTGGACCGGGGAAAGTATGGGCTGTGGACAGAGATGGAATTGCAAATGGCTATAGCAGCATACAATAATGGGGACTACGTTCAATCCAAATGGAGAAAATCCTTGCCGATCATATTGTCCAATTAGAAGAGTGTTTTTATGGGTTGACCATTAAAGATGTCCAGAAATTGGCCTATGATCTGTCACAAAAATATGGAATTGCTAATATGTTTAATCACGAGACAAAGATGGCTGGAAAGAAGTGGTTCTACGCGTTTATGAGAAGAAATTAGCAACTATTTGTTCATCAACCAGAGGCTACCTTATTAGCAAGAGCAAAAGGATTCAACAGAGAGAATGTAGGGCACTTTTTTGATCTTTTGGAACGATGTATCGAACATTTTGGTTTTACAACTGGCCGAATATTCAACTTGGATGAGTCGGGTTTCACCACAGTCCAGAAACGTTCACAAAAAATTGTAGCAAAGAAAGAAACATCACAGGTAGGTGATATTACAATGTGGAGTAAATACCACAATGGTGTGTGCAGTGAGTGCTGCAGGCATACATACGTACATGCCTTTTGTGAGCGGTCCAACCTATGCAACCTGTGGTCCAAGCTAGGAAACCAGTTGCCCATAATGGACCGATGCCACTACTTTCGTTTATGTACCCTATTATATTGGTTCCTGCATTTCTTGTTGAAATACATATATGTAGTGCAAGCTAATAGTTTGTGCTTCTCATACCTACAGTTTCGTTCTTTTGCTGTGTCTTGTTTTTGATGCAGAAGTAAAATACTACCAACTGGTCCAATTTCGGCAACTCACCCCTATTAGGTTGTCATAGTGTTCAAATGTGGGGCAAACTTTCTGAACTTTGTATTTTGAAAATTCTAAGAAATCTGGATTGGGCTTTTTCAATTGCTTCACTGTACTTTGCTGTTGCTGGGTCTGTATTATTTTTGTTAGAGGATTAAAACTCCCTCATTTAAAGTATGTTATTTTATTGCATTCAAAATTCAAGAAGGGTACGAGTTTTTATGACCGATCTCTTCAATAAAATACTAGTAACATTAACTCACTTTTATTTCTAGTTCAGAGAAGAACGACAACCCTGTACCAGTCTTATTCTGATAGTCTGTTGTGAGGATGTTTGGTATGTGGATAGTTGCAGCATTTGGAAAGTTAGTTATTCTTTAACGTCCAGTTTCTTGCCTCCAAAAAGTAACTCAGGGTTACTACACTTTTTGAAATAAAACTCATATTAGTCTTTCTTGTAAGTTACTTTACTCTAGTTCTGGTAAACTTGTTGCATGCATAGACTATAAGAGAATTGATATTTTCTATTAATGACCATTCATTTTCTGAGAGATAATAAAAGTCAATGTAAACTGTTATATCTGAAGAAAGAAAAAACGACATCACGCAAAACATTTGCTCATAAGAAATGTAGGTATACGAGTATATGAGACGATTAGTTTCATTTTCATTTTTTTAGGAAACTATAATTTTTCCATTACTGTTGAAACGCTCAGAAAAATAAAGTACTTTCTGGCTGCCTTAGCCGAGACCATGGACGGAAGTGCGCATGCGCCAACCGGACGCGTTCAGTGGCTAAATAGGGGTGACGGAGCTTTGGACAGGAAGTGGGTTCCTTGAAAATCGTCTGCTGTAGAAACAGCAATGAAGTTTCAACGTAGTAACATCGCCGCCAAAATACATACAGAGATGTTTACGAATTAAGTAAGGTTATGTAAGCCAGCCATATACTATATCAGCACAGGAAAATATTCATATCGTCACATTAGTAGATAAACTTGTTTGTAAACCAGTAGCTTTATTTTAGATCATTCAATTAAATTGATCTTCTTAGTAAATATTATAATTAGCACAAATGTACACAACATTAATCAGGATAGTATTCAATAATAATAATATTGTTGTATATAGTATTATAAATATAAATGTAGTAACTGAATGGCTTATGACATTTTCTAGCATAACGAGGGTGTTTTGTAGGATGTGCAACAGGGGGCAAAACGTCCCAATTTTCCTCATTCCACTTCGAAACGGTTTGTTGCGAATTGTAAGAGCCATCACAAACACAACACAGAAAGCGGTAATAAACACAACAAGCGAACCCACGCAAGCGAAATACCACATGGTAGTTTGGCGAGTGCTTCTCCCTGCTTCCCCTCTCGCGTTTGGAATCGTCCTTTCCGGGTAGTTTCGTCTTCCTTGGCCGGACTGTAACGTTCTGTTACTTTCGTCACTAGTCACATGAAAAAGTAACTGAGCTACATTTACTTAAGCCTGAATCACACGGAACTGGATATCCAGTAGGAATGCTCTAGTTAACGCTGGACTGGCTACCCATTTGCTAGTTTTCGCCTCACACGATACTTGTTACACCGTACTTGTCGATAGTCTTTTGTTCCCATAATGGCGGCCGCGTGAGATGTAAACAACGTATCACTTCACACTTTTAAAATACGATAACTATTCAACCGAGATGAATATCGCTTCGTATTAAATGGTTTTAGGTAGAGAAGAATGGCGCTGATTAAATACATACTTTACAACGTTTACTGTACACGTATGGAAGAATATTTTAGCATTTTCAATTGTAAACAACACCATGCACACACCATAGACGGTGTAAGTCGACGTGCCTCTCGTGCTGTATGTATTTTACATTGTAATTGGAACAGCTAACCGAAATGATCCATGAAATGCTTTGGTGTAAAACTGTAAAGTACTATCTCCTATAAGATTTTTGGAAGTATTTACGTACCATTTATTTTAACAAAAAATGTTAATGGGAATGCTTTCGTGTAAGAAGAATGTTGTAGGAGAATTACTGATTTGTGCTTTTATTAAAAAAGGAAAAGTATGAAGTAGAGATTGCCTCGAAAAAATAATAATATGGTAATCAATGCGTACCGAACAAGCTTTTTAACTTGGGTTTGCATACATGAGATTCGCAGGATTCATTCACAAAAGAAAAAAGTTAAACATTTATTAATACACTTGTAATAATAAGGATTTTCATTTTCAGCTAATCATATTTGTCACGTACACATCTCATCGCTTTGCATAAATACCTAAATATTAATGAACTGAACTCGAATGCACTGCACATCATCTCTTTACTTTTTTTTTTATCGAGAAACGGAGAAACTATAACATAAACAGCTAGTACTCGGAAACCACAGACAAAAAACGCTCCTTTGCAAACTGACAGATTATCTTCACATGGCCAAACATTGCACAGAATCCAGTCGAGGAAAGCCAGTAGCAATTAGAACATGTCCTATTCCTCCAAACCAGTCAAGCAGCCAGCCAGGCAGCCATCACATCCGGGCAGGTATCCAGTTCAGCGCCAACTAACTGGATATCCAGTTCCGTGTGATTCGGACTTTACTTCAGAAAGTAACTATTTGCACTTACCGTCATTCGAAAAAGTAACTGTTGCAGGTAATTCGTTCGTTCCAAAGATCGAATAAATCACTGGATAGCACATGCTAATTATAGAACGGTGGAAATTTCTCCTTGGTATTCGAAATAATTCAAGAATAAATTTATACGTTCCGCGAGATCCTATAGGCAAAACAAACAAGAAAGTAGTTATATTTAACGAAAGATCTGTGTATAGATAGGGCTATGTAACGCTACGACTGAGAAAAAAAAAACATTAGATATTTATTTGTTAAAACCTCTATATGAGACATTATAATTAAAGCCCGGATGTTTAGATTCTATAAACTGTTTAAATGTCAGGCAAAAATAGCCTAAAACTTTGCAATAAAAATTAAAAGGTTTATAATACGCATAATGTATTGTGAGAAAGTGCTTATAAAGGGATAAAATGACAATGGTCAATACATTTGTCATTCATGCTAAGGTCGAAATGGTGACAATTTAGTATTTATGCGAGTTTCTATGTTTCTCACCAATTTCATTACATTTTGCACATATTATGTAGAGAACACAAATCGTAAATTCATTATGAAAGATATATGTGTTCAGTTACTTTCTGGTAAAAGTGGCATATTATGAATACAATAGTGAACCACACATAATGAATGATGATAGATACATTGAAAGTTATCTCAGTACTAATTTTTCCCTAACAATTTTTCAAAACACTAGTTACATATCAAAGGTTGTGTCCCACCCCCAAAAAAATCCAAGCTACGGCCCTGGGTTCCAAGAAAATTTGAAATTTGCTTCTGTAAAAGTTATCAGTTATTCACAGGCTACTATGAAGGTCTAATTTCAATGATTTTGCAACAAATGCAAGAATGCAACGTCATCCAAAGCTGACATTCTTTAACAAGCTTGTTTTTCTGTGCATGGAAGAAATTTCAGCCACCATCAACTTACGCACCAGTGGAGAGAATTCTAATTTCCAATCCTCATTTTATTTTCTCTTTTCCTTTCAAAAACAAAGCAAAACCGAAACTTTTGTAGAGCACCAAGTGTTCAATTCCCAACATTCCTTCCCCCTTTTTTCTTCTCCCCCCTTCCCCTCTTCATCTGGACATACGAACGACGGAAACAGATGACGTTCAGTGCTAATGTAGATTACTGTCAGCGCAACCAGTGCCGGAGGAAACTTTCGGATTTACTGAGTGTGACTCATCCAATTTGCTTATAGCTACTCGGACAAGGCAGCAATTCTTATAATTAGTTGGGACATCGTCTGTCATTCTCTGCTAATAAAATATTCCCCGGCTAACTCGAATAAAAATAGCAGGGCGGGGTTTCGGAGGCAGTTCCCGCAACCTCTCTCTGGAGACGCATATAAAGTTATTCAATTCCCCTTAGCTTTCGGGTGGCTCCACTTCCCGTTCGCATCGACAGATGGCTCTGCCTGTAATCTACCCGCGATGAATTAGAGAGGGATGTTACGTTACGGCTCCGTCACGGCAGAAGTGGTAGGCAATTCCCAATCTGCAGAAAGACTCGCTGTCTTTGTCGCCTGTGCTAATTTCTATCTGGATAATTGAACATGCCTTTTAGTGTACCTTGAAGAGAAAGGCACGCTGCTAAATTCTCAAGGATCCTCTGTAAAGGGAAGTTATATTTTATAAGCAGGGAACGGATTTATGAATATTAAACATTTTGTCGGGCTGCTAATATCAATGTCATTTTTTTTTCTTTTTTAATTGTTGTATCATATACATGCAACATCTGTCTCGCCTGAATACTCTGAATTTGCTTTAGAAGGGACAGACGTTTGGAAAACTGCTGATTCCCGCAACTTGTATTTTGTGAGTTCGTCCCCAATATCCGCAACGCCTCATGATGAAATTGATGAACACTCACAAAGATCACCCATGACCAGGCCGGGATTCGAACCCGAGACCTCTGGCGTGTACTATCTTTGTGAATCGTGGTATGTAAGCTCGAAAAATGTCCCACCTGACATCATCCATCCCGAGAATCGAACCAGGTTCTTCTGTGTGGCAGTCAGAGGCACACGACTCACTCCTCCTTGTGAAGTTTAGTTCTGGAGCTACATTATTTTCGGAACATTCCTGTTCACATCTCTTGCGAATTGGAAGCGAGTCTAAAATGTGACGTTGCAGAGACAGCTCCGCCCACACCACACTACAGTTCAGGCACATGCGCAGAAAGCTACTGTACATAAGCGTAGGCCCGCTTGCTAGCCTCGAAATTAAATATACACTTGTTGTGAACTTGAGCGAGCTCTAGAATGTACACACAAGTTCATGGTGTACTTTTACGTGGTATAATCCAAAAGTTCGGGGACTCGGCTCATAGTTCCTATGATTTCAAAACAGCGATGCACAATCACCTTCAAAGTAATCCCCTTGGATGATGATACACCTTTGCCAGCGCTGGAAGCCTTGTTTTGCCACCTCCTGTAATGCCTCCTGCGATGCTGCTTTCACCTAATTTTCTGACGCGAGACGACGCCCCTGTAGATGGCATTTCATTTTCGGGAAAAGGTAGTAGAGGCGAATATGTCCGGTGAATAGGCAGGTTGTTCCAGCACAGACGTTCCATGTGTGGCTGTAAAATCAGCGACGAGCATGAGCCTGTGGGCACGCGCATTATCATGAAGAAGGTACCATTGTCCACTTTGTCATATCTCAGGCCGCTTACGGCTAATGGACTCCCGCAAACGACGTAAATATCCGCATATACGTAGATCCTTGTCTATTGTTCTGCCTCCGGAATTAATTCTGAAATAACAATTCCTTGAGAATCGAATAAAACCATGAAAACTCGAGAACCGAGATCGAAGAAAAGGAAAAGTCATGCGCGTGGTTTTCTTTCATGGTAAATCATGGAACGTCTGTGCTGGAACATCTCGCCTATTCAATGGACTTAGCCCCCTGCGACTTATACCTCACCCCCATGAAACCTATCTAAAGAGGCATCGTTTCGCGTCAGAAACCGAGGTGAAAGGAGCATCGCAGGAGGCACTACAGGAGGTTGCAAAACATGGCTTCCAATAACTCTACCAGAGTTGGGAAAGGTGCATCGTCGCCCAAGGGGGTTACTATAAAGGTGGTGTTTAGCTAAGGGACTATGAGCAGAGTCCCCGAACTTTTGGATTGTATCACGTAAAACAATGTCATTATGCAGGGTATGTTGACAGCAATATTATTTTGTTTTAAAACTGGCAGGGCACGGGGGGTACCCAAGTTCTTATTGGGGGGTTGCTCCCTGGCTTCTATGATTGATTGAATTGTTGCTTTAAGTCCACTTTATGCACAGAAAGACTAATCGGGACTGGGCTTACAGTTTAAAGTGGGATCCGAACCACTATGTGCCTCCACCGGGACTCGAACCCGGGATCCCTTGATTACAAGGCGGCAGCGCAACCACTGCGCCATCGGGGAGGACCCTGGCCTCTATGCTTTGTCCACAATTTCTGTAAAGTTAAATTGAGTGCCAAAATAACAATAAATTGAATCCTTCCGAAAATAAAATAGGAAGTGTTGATGATTTTTTTTTTGGGGGGGGGGGGGTTGTATAAATCACTGCCTGACCTCACCAGAGCTTCACCACCGCTTTTCAGTCCGACCAGTAAAGATGATGCGCAGAAGCTTCAGAGACCAACAGGAAAAAGGCAGATTCTCTTTTGTTCAATTTAACTCGGGGGCGAGTCGACCCACGAAAACCAAAAGGCTCGCTAACAAAGCTGGCCAATGGAGCTTTTCACGGCTATGAAAAGCGTGGCCAATCGAAACCTTTTCTTCGCAGGTGCGTTACATTCCTACAATCAAAAGGAGGGTGTAAAACGAGACGAACGGCAGGGGGTCCCGAAGCCGAGTAGCCAGACAGGTTCTGAGTTCATGGCCTTGCGTTCGTCAATCAGGGAGGAATTCATTCGGCGAGCTGTTTGCATTTCTCCGCCGGACGGAGGCACAATTTATGGGCCGTTCCAGTGTGTAAAGAAATCAGCTGGTGTACAGGTAGAGAGGGAAAAGAAGGGGGGGGGGGTCAGAATGGTAGCATTTGTGTGTGTCTAGATAGTCAAGGTGATCCTGAAGAAACTTGGTTGCTATGCTGTTCAATTCCGCAGTCACTCCTTGACATTCCAGGAATTTCTATCAGAAACTGATGTTTTTTAATTGTTTGAGAAGAGGGGAGGGGGGAGGAATGCGATACATTGCTACGTACACAGAATACTCTATTCGACAGATTCTAATTAAACCTTGATTGGCACTGGTTTAATTTGGTTACGTCGCTTTTCTGCCACTTTTGGCTAATCGTGACGAGTGGCGATTAAATGAGATGGCCGAACGAACGAGTGGTGGCCTAAACCGATGAGAATTACGCACTATTTTTAGAATTCAATTCAAACTTTTCTCAACATTCACCCTAATACTG
Organism: Lepisma saccharinum; assembly: GCF_977018435.1. Taxonomy (NCBI): domain Eukaryota; kingdom Metazoa; phylum Arthropoda; class Insecta; order Zygentoma; family Lepismatidae; genus Lepisma; species Lepisma saccharinum. The sequence goes on from NC_139229.1 coordinate 132,282,215, forward strand.
TGCATTTAGTTCCTAACACTTCGATAATGTATCCTAGACATTTTAAAAGCAAATTTTACACCGCGGTGTAGTCGTGTAAAACAGAGAAAATTTGTTTTGTCCGACATTTTGAGAAACACACAAATACTGCGGGGGTGATTGTGTATGTGTGCGCGTGCAGTGCTATTCTAACAGTAGCTCAATGTGCTACAACTCTCGTCAGTCTTACATCCCTACATAGGGCTATAGTTATATCGTCTGATATTACTTCATTACACAAAAAATACTAACAAGGGAACCTGAAATGGAAAATTGTTGTCATTATTACCATTGTCGTTTACAGGCAACCTGGCATGTTATGCAATAAGAACGGATTTACACTGTGTTTTGGGTTGACTACTTGTTAGGATCAGACGGATGATTTGATTTCGAAGCTCACTTTGCTGTATTACTTACGTTTAAACACCAACAAATTTTTGCTCATGACTGTACATCTTCATTCTTCTACCATATGTTGATGGACACACAAACCAGCGTTGCCTACACTCCTTACGTTGTACATAAACATTGGATCTACTTGCACTCAATCCTTTATTCAACAGCTTACATTTCTAAAGACTCCTAAGTTTAACGAATCGTCTATGAGCTATTGTCTTTTCGGGGGAGCGCAACAACGTGATGACGATCTCCGATCCACCGTCCCTGATGAATGGAGTCCTGACACTCAGTTCGACGCTCAGCTTGTACCTTTTCATCCCATGTGTTTGGCCCATGGATTTAGCCGCGTTTTTCAAAGCACCGAGAAATCTTGAAGCAACGTCTCTCTCCTCTTCTTCCAATGGGCTTTCAGCGACGTCAACGATGTCCTCCAGTTCCTCGAATTCTATTGGAGCTTCGTCGTTGTTGCATTCCATGTCCAACGTACATATTATGGCCATTTTCCCTACAGGTTGTACGTACCTAAATAAATGAAATGATGTTGATTTACCTAAAGTATTCTTAAACACGGAACTGTCCAAGGATCCGTCTTAAAATGTAAGCTATGATCTGGCAACTTAATTTGTATTATTTTGCCGTTGACTCACTTTCAACATAACTGTGTATGATAGTAATTTGTAATAATCCTATCTATTTCCCCATCTTTACACCAGACGCTAAATATTTTGCCTGCAAACACACTCCACTATTGAATCCAATAACATATTTTGCAAGTTCACATTTTTTAAAGAATGACAACAATATTATCTCATTGTCAACTCCACTGTCTCCAAACACTGTGAATAGTCTCTGAAAGTTTATCTTTCCTGTATGTACAGTAACCCGCAATAAAAAAGAAACACCTAGATCTTGAAAAACTCGCTTACGTGCAATGCGTTGTCTGTGTTGCCTAACTATACGGCGATGAGCAATTTCGGTCATTGCCGTCGAGTTAGGCAACACACACAAAACAGAGTTTCAGGATGTAAATTGGCCCATTTTTATTGCGGGTGACTGTACCTACCTCAGTTTTATCCACACTGTCCCACATACTGATAAATTTTGGTATAATTTGTACTACATGGTTGCTTGTAGTTGTAAGCCCTTACCGCATTCCATATTCGTGACAATATTCCTAACCTTTCACTATGCGAGGGTATAAAATCAACCCAAAATTTGAACTGCATTTTTTCACCATTCCTCTTACTTTTCCCTCAAGTTTCCCTTCATTATCGGTAAAAGAGTGGCGTGGGGTTTGCTAACACGACATTTCTCGTGGGTTTAGCGAATACACCTAGAACAGGCAGTGTGATACGTCAGTTTAGCGAACACATTTAGAACAGGAAGGGAGATACATTGGGTTAGGAAAGACATTAGGACAGGCAGAGAGATACGTGGAGTTAGTGTGGGGGGGAAGGCTCCTCGTTTGCGATGCCCAGGGCCATGTGAAGCGACTGTGTGTCGGGTTAGACAAGGACAGAGCATTTGTGAGACAGGGGCGTACAAAAAGCTTGGGGAGATTGTCGTTCTATCAGCATCAGAATTACCACTGTCAGTTGCATCGTTTATCTATAGTAAACTTGTAAATGTTCCACAGACTTATGAATCACCCGGTATGTGATTCATGTATTCTTAAAAAAATAAAAAATAACCCGTGGCGCAACAGCCCTTCGGGGCCAAGGCCTGCCTTCGGATTGCCGGCCTCAATTCCACATGCCTCAACGCAGAGTGGCGATCATTCAAGCAGTTACGGGTGACGTGTGGTCAGCACGGCGAACCCCCAGTCGTTGTTCGAGGTTTCCATGACGGGTGGCGCTACTCATTTGTAGCTCCCCAATTTACTCACGTTGGTGGATAGCCACAGTTTCCATCTCGGGAGAAAAGTTGTCGCGCTTCCCTCCAGAAGACCTGAATCAGCGTTCATACTGTAGCCCAAGCCCAAAGCCTGGCGCCACCGCGGCGGGACATGTGTTATACTGTTAATAAAAACTAGTCGCATTTCCAGCTGGCGGCTGGGAAACAGCGAATCAGCGAACAGTTGAATTTTCTTCTACTAACATCGGGAATTTTCGGGTCACATCGCTGTTAGCGGGACGAAACAAATGAGCGTCGGATACACCAATGTCGCCAAAGGTACTGTAAAGGGAGAGAGTTCTCCGACAACGATATCGTCATCACCAGAAATCAACAGGGTTTAATGGTACAACTGCACACGTGGTCCTACACAATGGAGTTTCCGGAATGACCACCCTAAGGTCGGTATGCAACTGGAGAAAATAGGAGTACGCTTGCAATGTTGCTTCGCGAGAGCGATGGTACATCTACAGCTTTTACTTTGCAACGAAGTTTGTTTACAGCCATCGAGCCTAACACCACCGAAAATGATCGGGAGACAGAAAGAGCCAGAGATAGCCACGACGGTCAGCCGCCAGCGGGAAATGCGACCCGTATAGCCTCACAATTAACGTACACCTTGTGGCACAGAGCAGGGAATATAAGAACGAAACGAACCTTCGGTAAGTTTTGGTCGTCTCGACACCTCCGCTCACGACTTTCTCCTCCTTCCGACTGTATATTTTGAATTCCCTCAGGAGGAACCGGTCAAAGTCTTCCCTCCTCCGGTGCATCCCTTCGGCGTCCCACATTTCCTTGAGAATGAAGAACAGATTGTTCCAGTGGACATTGTTGCGAACGTAACGGTCAAAGTTCTTTATCTCGCCAGATAGCGCGTCGGTCGGAAAAGTCTCGGGCACCGAGTCGATCGTACTGACGTCGTGGAGCTCATAGTAACCAACGACTCGGGAAGACTCCTCGCTGCTCGTGGTGCACAAGAACAAGTTACTGCTGGCGCAACAGTTCAAGATATCGACGATCCTGGTTCCAAGGGGCGTCGAATCTTCAACGAGAGGTTCGACGTACTTCTCGAAATAGTCCATGAACTTCTCGGTCTTGAAGTATATCCGAGAAGTGATCACCGGTTCCAATTGACGCACCCTAGACCCACTCTTCACCATGTGGTAGACCTCGTCGAAGTCGTCCAGAAGATCACCGGCAAAGAAGCAGCACGCACCTACTTTCACGTATCTCCAGCAGGTGGCAGCAACCACCCTCATCTCGTAGCGAACTATCTTCAGGGTCTGGTACCCGTAGAACAGCTGGATCCTTCGAGCCTGGGTCTTACCTCGCTCCGGCAGCATTTCGTCTTTCAAGATCGACATCTGACGATCAATCCTCATGCTCACCTTGAGGAAACCGTACTTGAGAACGTTGGCTGAAACCTCCCAGAATCTCTTGCACACTTCACGCATCTCCCCTGCACGGCTGTAGCTGAGATACCCAAATATATGCTCCAGAACGCCTGTCGGGAGCTCGAGGATACTTACTGCCCTCATCCTTAAAGGGCAACCATTTCCATCTCGTCCTCAAGGCAACTAATGAGAAGATTAATTACTATATTCAAAACAGAAATATGAATTCGCTCGTCTCTCTGGTATTTCCAGGAGACGATTGTCGGTTGTTAATTATTTCCAGATAATTGCCCAGCTTTCTTGTCTCGAGACTTCATTTCTCATTGTTGGGAGTTAATTGTTCTTAAATTCAGCATGCTTTTATTGTGTTTCAGGTTTCCAAAGACGCTTTCGTGAGAAATTCACTTCTAAAGAGTTCGAAATAACTGACAAACAATGGTATGCGAGTACAATTAACAAGGAAAATATGCAAAATCAAACAAACGAGGAAAACAAGGCGTATATTAGTTTTATATTAAATTGTTCCTTGAAGCAGATTAACAAATAGGCCTATACATAGAAAAGCTATAGTCTAGACAATATCTAAACACACACCACAGACAAGTTAAGTTTTAGCGTAATCTTCAAGGAATGGGTTTACGTTCTGATTTTTTTGGTGTTAATTACTTTCAATGCCAAAGTTATGTCGGTGTCTGTTATTGGATTGTACCTAGGCATGAATACAACTGAAGCACCCATCAATTTCTCAGTCATTGGAGCAAGCAATCCATTTCGTATGAATAAAAAGTCTGAGAACCTGCTCACACTTTGAAATCACCAAAAAGGAGCACGACGTTAGAAATTGAACTGGTGCTCATGCAGACAGACATACTCATACCCGCACATGTACAGTCACCGGCAATAAAAACGGGACACCTAGATCCTGAAATGCTAGTTTCCCTGCAATGCGTTATGTGTGTTGCCTAACTACACTCAAACACACACACGTACACACAGATCTGTCTGTATACCTTTCAAAACGACGACACCGGGTAGAAACCTACAATTCGAGGACATTGCTAATTGCGTGTAGTTGTAGATAACGACACTGTGTGTGAAAGTGCGCGTAATAAGCTGAGAAAGTACGAATATTTGCGTTCTGTCACAGTCAAAGTTAGGGGAGTCTCTAGATAAAAATCGAAGTCGTGGTATGCGAAGAGAGGGGTGATTAGCACAGCTCCACACTCATTCCAATCGGAACACCTTGCAAAGGTAAAAAAAAATCCTCCAAAATACACAGTCTACAAATGTTAGCAATTATAACCCTTCTACTCTTTCCAGTACGCAAATAACCTCCCCCCCTTTATCCCTTACCGGGCCTCTCCTCACCTCTCCACTCTTTGGAAAACCAAGTTAAGTCCTTCGTTATCTTCGCTCTTTCCTCTGCCGCTTCCACAACACACACACACGCGCGCGCTGTAGCTGCCTGCCTTTTGGCGCTCTAAAAACCTGTCGTTGCTGCGATCACAATTTCTCTCCTCTAATTAACCGCTCTTCATTACTCCGCTAATGAGGCTAACGGCAGGCCCACGTTCGTTATAAATGAAGCTACGTCAGAGGGGTCCAGGACGGAGACTTGCAAATTACCTTCCGTCTCTGTGTACGCACTGCCCCGTGCACTTGTGCGTGAGTGCGTTTATCATGGCTTCATGTTGTGCGTAGGAAGCTACCGTGGTCATCCGTCCCGTTAACAAAACTCGTCATCTCCTGCGACTTTCCTGGGCAAGATTAACTCAGGAAAAGGACGAAAGTGGCGCTAGTGTTCGTCGTGTGTATACATAAACACCGCCGGAGCTTGGCCATAGAATCAATTACGACCTAGGCCTGTGTGTTAGTGAGAGGGTCGCGGAAATGGAAAGGATTAGCTAATTAGAGCGCAGCTGAGCTCCGTTTAAAGTAAGAGGCAACCGTCAAGCGTTTTGCGCGATATCAAGTACAGTGGCGTGGCTAGGAATTTCGTAAGGAGTGGTATGACACCAAAGGATCTTATGCCGTCCCCTTTTTGGCATCAGACGTATATTTTGTCATCTCTTCTTGTACTTTTTGGAGAGAGATGAGGACTGGACTTGAGAATGTAAATCAAGACAAGATATGGACAAAACCTCGTAAGAAAAATTCTTACCATGAATATTCGTGTGACCGTCTGCACTATAACAAATGTTTCCTAGTTGCAGTTCTTTTGCGATGTTTGTTTCGATTACAACTTTTCAATCACTGGGACATAAAAATAAGAAAGAAAAACTTCACAAGTCAAGTAGTAACGTGTTCCAACTTCGTTTTAGCAAGAAACATGAAATCTATGAAATAAATAAAACGCATATATTGACTTGCATGCTTCATATTTTCTACTCTCACTCTCTCGTAATATTTTCAATAATAGCGACTGTAATCCTTTTCAAAACTGTGATTGTTATGTACGTCTCGTGAAAATGTTGTCAAAACTAACCAATACGCTTTAGATCCTACCAATATGGACCCTTGTTCCGTGTGGAACATTGCAAACTGCAATTTTGAATTTTATTTACAAATTTGAAAACTATGGGAAATGTTATCAGAATAAAACAAAACCAACGAAAATAAGCAAATCAGGGTAGTTTTAGGGTTGAAATTGAAAATGGGTCTGGTCAAGTTCACACTCTGTCCATCTATTTATTTCGCGATTAAATTGGATACAATTAGAAAACTGACGAAACATTTACCAGTACTGTCTAAATCCCGTGTGAAATGTTATTTGTTTATTCGGCCAATCAATTGGGTAAATTTATTAAAATCAATCTATTTGGATGGATGTGGAAAGTGTGAAGTTGGCCGAACCCATATATGGTGAGCAACAGAAATTGGTCAGGCCAACTTTACAGCGATGGCTCGAATGCTGGTCTGAACGTGGATCCTGCTTTTTTTTTAGTGTCGGATCAGAAAAATGTCGTCATGCATTCTGAACGAAAAAGAAAGTTTTCAGAAATGTGACGCAAAGCAAGACAAACATTTATAATTCAAATAGAAACTGGTAGACTTGCGAGGCAGGGGCCGCCGTTTTTGAGGACACCGAAATGTCAACCTCTTCCACTCAGTACACCCTGGGCTGCACTTTGCAGACTAACGAGGCTCTGGCGCCTGAACCCACGGCCAGAATAATCCTCTGTGGGGCTCGTGTTGTGGCCTGTCCATGTGTGGTTGTGATTGCCCTTTCACCAATACCATCTTATTAATTTTCATCCGCATCTTCGCGATTAGCCAAAAGTGGTAGAAAAGCGAAGTACAATAAATCAAACAAGTAATCTATTCTACAGGGTGGCCCAAAAGTCCCGCATAATAGTTTATTTTAATTATTATTAATTAAATTATTATTTATGGTTAATTTTATTTGTTGCAGGTAAAAAATGTTGAAGAGCGTGTGGAGATTATTCTGCTCTGTGGAAGAGAGGGATACTCCCAGAGAGACGTTGCAGCACAATTCAATCAGATGCATCCTGAACGACAGCCAGTGTCGCAAAGCACTGTGATCCGAATGCTTGATAAATTCAAGAAGACGGGAAGTGTGGCAGAAGCACCCAGATCTGGACGCCCAAGCACATCAACAGAGGTGGAGGAAACGTTAGTGATGAAAGTAGTTGCGAGTCCAAAGAAATCAATTCGCCGAACCAGCTTGGAACTGGGTGTTCCTCGAACAAGTATTCATCAATTCCTAAAAAAGCAAAAGTTTCACCCCTACAAGTTGCAGGTGTTGCACCACACGACAGATGATGATCCAGACCGTCGTGTTGAAATGTGCACTTGGTTTCTGGTACAGTTGGAAGAGGACGAAGAGTTTCTATCCAAAGTTATGTTCTCAGATGAAGCTAACTTTTACGTGAACGTTGAGGTACCCGACAAAATGTACGCTACTGGTCCGACGAGAATCCACATTGGTTTACCGACAACAAACAACAAGGAGCTGATCGCATCATGGTTTGGTGTGGTTTGTGGAAAGACCGAGTCTTCGGACCTTAATTTTTTAAAGATACTGGCAAAAGTGAAAATTAAGGCTGGTTACATTGGTCGAGTCAGCGGTAGAGTTACTGGGACGAGTTACTGGCCTGTCTGCTCGACTCGACCCTTCTATGACGAGTAGCTGTTTACACACTTTCTACTACACTCCAGCAAAGTGGGATAGTAGCTGCAGCTGTTTGGTGCTCTTTTCACAGAATGAACCATCGACGTCGTTGTGAATACAATAATGCAAGGGGACATGTCTGGAAAGAAAACCAATTTCTTTGATATTTCTATTTTCGATCGTTCTTGGTTGTGTAGATGTAGAACGTAAATTACGTATTTTTAATTTTACTTCTCCTACGCCAAATACATCAAGTCTCATCTACACTTAAATCATCACTCCTATAATCGACACAAATTCCATGGAAATTGGACACTCACGCAACACAGACTCTATTCTGTCCTCAGGAAGCGTTTACATTGACCGAGTGGTCTCTCGAGTTTACGCGTGAGTGAAAAAAAATATCGATGGGAGAGGAAGCAACTCGGTCCAGTCGCAGTCCTCCGTGGACAGCCACTCGACTGTCATGACTACTGGAACAAGTACTGGCTCCAGTACTCCCCCTAGTTCTTTACACGGGAGAACATGAACGAACGCCTACAGCTGTGTTTCAACATTGGAAGCAATCATATTGAACAAGTATTGTAATATAAGTTGTTATTACTGTAATGCGGGACTTTGGTGTATTTTGTATCAACATCCAGACTGCCCCTATAAAATTCTCGGATAACATCCATGGCGGTAATTTTAATTGCAAATAACCATAAGTAAAATTAAATTAAATGACAAAGTTTCCAACAGCCGCTCATTATTTATATCCTTTTTCCTACTCCTGCATCTAGCGTCAGGGCAGAGAATCTACCAGCAGCTTCGACGAAAAAACTCTAGGCATTGGCACGGAAAGTTTGTGCATGCTGCAGGTGCAAATAAAAGGAAATAATTCTACAGAAACTTTTTTCTTTCGGAATTTGCAGAGTGGTTTCGCAACTCCAATATTCCATTTGCCCCGTCAAGAACCCAGTATTGTCAAAAACGCGACTTACACATTGTAATCGGCGAAATGTAAACATTGGTTGTCTCATAGTGTAACTAAGCGAAACGCAAAATGTACCGGAGTACAGAGAGAGAATTGTCTGTAATACATTTTTCTCCCGTTAAGCAGCTTGTTGTATTTTGTTTTTCAGTTCCGCTTGCAATCTCCCTCTCTCTGTTCATTCTTGCAAAATGAAAACACACATTTCAGTTCCCCCGTTGTTGATTTTAAAAGGAAAACACATGCTGGGAGATTTTCAAAAGATTACACACGAAACGTTATTTGAAGTCTGTCGAATTTAACGAAACGAAATCCACAATGGCACATGTGGTATTTGCACAAGGGTTTTTCCCCCCCTCTTCAAATGAACTTTACGCGCTTCAGATCCTGGAAAATTGACGATAAACAGAGAAATGTTATAAAATTTGAATCAACCAAGCTTGTGTGAACAGAAGCGCCTTTCAACCACAATTCTTTTTGTGATCTTGCATACGTTTGTCTAATTAAGGTATCGTTTTCAGGAGCGAGCCAGAAATTTAGATTTTTTTTAAAAAAAAAAGTGCTGTAAAGATGGGCACAATGGTGTTCCCGGAGACCCCGTGGTGCAGGGGGATAAAGGTCCCCGCACGATTTTTTTTTTTCTCAGGGAGGGCAAATTAAGATTTCACATCTTGTCCACTATTTAAATAGACACTGGATTCGCCTTGCGTTCTTTCCATAAACGTCTATCGTTCTTGTTGACGAATAGTTCTTCTCTTTTTGTACTTTTTCACGATGCACAGATGTCTGTAGAATCCTTCCAGGTAGTACCATGAAAAGAAATTAATACCTCTGGGGCTGACGCTATATTGAAATTGAAGACCTTACAATAGAGCTGGAACAACGGACACAGCAACAAATTTGGATATCATACAGGTCCATTAATTCACTTGACATTATACAATAATTAAATACGTTTGCACGCACACTGATGAATACAAAAGCCCACATCCGACAGGCTAACTGAAAATGTCCTTCCCGCTGCCGCGAACGGACATGCACCATGCCGCTGTGTTATGAATATCGCACTCCCAGAATTCCACTCGCTCACAAGAAGTTCCCAGCGGGAGTGAAAAGAAAACAAATGAGGAGCGGAAAGCAATACTATATACAATCTTAAACAACAGATATCAGAGACCACTTAATCTGAGGTCCTTCATGGTACCTCAGATTCATGTTTTTACGGTGGGTGGGTCTAAGGCCGAAGCTTTGGGCTCCTGCTACTGGATGCGTGGTGGTTCGAGTCTCCTGGCGAGAAGGGGGGGTGACAATTTTTCCTGAGATTTCGGCCTGTGTATGGGGCTGGTGGCCATTCACCATCGTGAGGAAATTGGTGAGCTACGAATGAGTAGCGTAACCCGGTCACAGAAAACCTACAACGACTGGGGGTTCGTCGTGTTGACCACACGTCAGCCCATAACTGGTTGGATGATCTCCAAACTCTGGGAGTGAGGCCGGCAGTCGGTAAGTACACTGACCATCACGGACTGTTACGCCATGGGTTATTATTATTATTATTTCCCTACAATATGTATGCGTACGAGCGGCTAGCGACAGCTTTAGCAAGTTAGAAAATATACAGCAGTAGTACAGCAAAGAGAATTCCACGCCCGAAAATGAGGTATAGTGAGGTACACAGTGTTGCCAACCTCTTACTCGAAAAAATAACCAAGGTTTTTATCTTGGTCTAACCTAATTTGAAGCAAGGAGCTGGCAATACTGCGAATCTCACCGAGCCTCATTTTCTCGCAGTGTTGCTAACTCGGACGAGGCGTAGCCTTTTACGGTGTATGTTAATGGTTTGCTCTCGTAAGGCATGAGCCTTATTTTCTCGCAGTGTTGCCAACTCAGGGCGAGGCGTAGCTTTTTACGGTGTATGTTAACGGTTTGCTCTCGTAAGGCATGAGCCCTATTTTTTTGCAGTGTTGCCAACACCTCACTCGAAAAAATCACCAAGGTTTTTGTTTTTGGGTATAAACTAACCTACAATGAGAGAAAAATGGACAGAAAAAGCTCTGACATTACTTTTTAAGCTATTTTTTACCCTATTTCAAAATGTTGCTTTTATGCTAACTTGTTTTTTGACCTATATTTGAAATGACTTACGATATTTTCCTATAAGGAGGCTGTTTTTTTACTGTAAGCTCTCTTAGTGTAATCTACTACGACCTGCTAATAGGCTTCTGCTCTCAGCGTAATCTGTTTTACGTACTAAACTAATCTACAATGAGAGAAAAAATGGACAGAAAAAGCTCTGATATTACTTTTTAAGCTATTTTTTACCTTCTGCAAATGTTGCTCTTATGCTAACTTATTTTTTGATCTATTTTTTATTTTATGATGTTTTACGCACTAAACTAGCCTACAATGAGAGAAAAATGGACAGAAAAAGCTCTGGCATTATTTTTTAAACTATTTTTTATTCTATTTTAAATGTTGCTCTTATGCTAACTTATTTTTTTATTTTTTTTATTTTACGATGTTTTATGCACTAAACTAACCTACAATGAGAGAAAAAATGAACAGAAAAAACTCTGATATTATTTTTTAAGCTATTTTTTATCTTCTGCAAATTTTGCTCTTATGCTAACTTGTTTTTTGACCTACTTTTGAAATGACTTATGATATTTTCCTATAAGGAGGCTGTTTTTTTTTACTGTAAGCCCCCTCAGTGTAATCTACCACGATCTTGTGCTCTCAGCGTAATCTGCCACGATGTGTTTTGTTTTTTAAAACTCTCATGTGTGATCTTCTACAATGTGTGTGTGTGTGTGATAATCAAAATTTATTTTTGTTAAGGAAATCCCTGGCCCCTGCTACGACCTAACGGGACCTCTTCTATGATGTTTTGGGCCTTCTGCTATAATGTTTTTCTCCTCATGTTGCAAAAATTGTATTGTAGCGGTATTTGAAATCGACTGTACTGTGTAGTAGACCAATCAACTCGGTTCTAAGCTCGAAAAGTGGGGCTCAGTGGGGCTCAACCCACCCCAAGAAAATTTCACCATGTGATTTTTCACAGGCGAAACTAACCTACCAATAGGAGTTGGCAACACTGACTAGTTGCTTCACAAACCTCTTGTTTTTTAAACATATGATATTTTCACAGGCGAGGCTAACCTACAAGTTACAAGTTGACGGCGTAATCTTCTATAAGATGATAAGTATGCAATAAGATGAAGAAGATACTAACTGGCAATAGCGGTGTTAATGTTTCCAGCTTTCTACCCCCACCCTCTTCTTACCGGACCTTCTCCCTTATGGTGCAGTGGTATTCAAGGATTCGATACTTGCACAAGTGGTTTTTGAAACTGTAGGTTTAGCCCCGATTAGTCTTACTTACAGGGGGCTCTTGTAAATGGCACGGGTGAAAAAACATGCATATTTTTGTTTTTTCCACATGTATGTATGTATGTAATGCGATTTGTGTGGAGGCCAAAATTTTGAATTTACGGCTTAATTAATCTGCATGAATGCTTAATGTTTTGATTTTTTTTATTTCTAGTTTGACATGAGATACACACAATTTTATTTTTTTGAAGTACAGTTAATATTACCTAGTTCGGGTTAAGCTGTAACATACAACTAGCGATCGACACGACACACAGACAGAGAGAGTGTGAGCAAATTTAAAGTGCGATCTATTGTGAACTAAACTAACCTCACACACCCACCCACATATAGTTTTACAGGTAACTCAAAAAGCAGAAAATAGTACATAGCATGACAGGTTGATCTATCGTAAACTAAACTAACCTTACTTGCCCACCTACATATAGCCTTACAGGTGACTCAAAGGCAGAAAGGCAGCTATATTACTTGTAAGGGCCAACACACAAGATCTATTGCAAACTAAATTAACCTACGACATAAGCCATGGACACATCTTCCAGATAGGGTATAAGCAACTCACCTCTTGTAATTGTATAACGGGGGAAAATTAACCTACAGCTGGCAACACTGTTTGAGTTGCTTTCGACGAGCCAAACTTACACTTTGCAAATAGGCTAAAGCTAATTTTTTACAGCTAGAAGCTTGAAACATATACTCTTGCAGAGTATGCCAACTTACCTCATGTAAAAATATTACCTAGTACGGTTAAGCTGTGACATACAACTAACGATCGACACGACCACCTGACACACATACGGAGAGAGTGAGACAGCTTATATGCAATATATTCCTACACATGTACTGGGTTTTAAAAGGTAACTTGCAACAACTATTTTACTCACTCTCTATCAAAATCTCCTAACCACATGTTTTTGATACTTGCTGCCAGAACATGGTGGTTTTAGACTGTAAATTCAACCTGATTATTCTATTTGTGCATGATGCCTGCATTTGGAATATTTAATTCTTGGCATACGGTATTTTGCGTGCTCCAGTAACCTTGTGCTTGATTCACGGAAGCTATGACGCGTATTTCCTGTTTTGCGAACATGCGAGAATTTTTCACAATAGATAATATATTGCAAGAGCGAGTTGTTTGTGTATATAAATCTAGTTTTGGAAATGGACATGAATATAATGTCAAAAATTATTGCATAACTTAAAAATATTGATATTTATTGCACTAGCAAAGGTAAATGTGGAATGCCCCGGCCCCCTCAGCTGTTAGGTTAAACAGCATAAATATTTTATTACTGATAGCAAGCATTCTCATATCCACAAAACAGATCTAGTAATGAGCTGTCTTGCAAGTCTCCCGAGTGAAGGAATATGATGCCACTATAAACTGCAAACAAGATATGCAGTCCCTCGCATGAGATGTATGAGGCTTATGAACCTCGACCTATAGAGTTGTACAATGGATGTTTTTTTAAGCATAGCGGTATGTTTTTTGCTTATTTTAATGTCATCGAGCGTGCATGTAAAGAAGGGGAGAGAAAAAAAAGAGGAGGGGGGGTTATAACGGATAATTCATATTTCGATTTCAATATTTTTGCTAGTCACGATTCACCTGCTATCTAGAAGGACACTGGACGATGGCTAAAAGCGAGTGAAGGAGAGAAATGTTATTTTTTTTTATTTTTTTTGATTGTGTGTGATGAAATAGTTTTAGATAATAATAGTAGGCTAATAGAATTGTAGAAAACGGGTGTATGGTGATGCGAGGCTGAAAGCAATTTTGAAAGCAGTCTCGGGCATTTTTGCGTTCAGCCAACAAGGAAAATGCACATGGAGGGCGCAACGGTATTGTCCATGGATGGTTTTTCTGAATAAACATACATATTAGTTTTTGCAGTCTCCAGATGGGATCGGAGTTTTTGTTTTGGTTGGACAAGGGGTTCAGATAAATGCATGGACATCAAAATAAAAGAAAAAAAATTTACTCCATTGCTCACATGTATTGAGTCTTCCAATAACACACCTCGCGGGGCGTACCTACATGTATGCAAAATATAGTTAATGTCTTATTTCTCGAACCTGTGGTCTGTAGATTTGTTTTTGTTGGCAACAGAAACAGAAAAAATGGCACCATGTTATTGTATACTGATATGGGTGTACTGTAATCATAACAATTTTCTAGTTAAAAATCTATGTCGAAAAGCAATGTTGGGTGACTTGTCTGTGTTGGGTCTTATTAACAACTTCACAGCTGTACCTGCACAACTCATCGACTACAAGGCAACAATGTTAGGAAATGTGTGCATGGCTCCGAGAATACAATTTAAAATTACTAATGTGGCATGAACCCCCTCTACTTGTGTGTATTTGAATATGCGAAAATTAGACACTTTGAATAATCGATGAGAACAATCACAAAAGCAGCTTGCACCTGTATGACGTGTTCAAACTTCAGATGATTTTTGTTAATCTACAAAAGCCAAGTGCAAACGGAGATCACTACGAAAATTGGGGGGGGGGGGGGAAAGAAGGGAGGCTATTTTGGCTAATGGCAACGATGAGGATGAATAATGGTTGTTTTGATAAAATTGACGAAGTTAATATGCCTAGCCTAAAATAAAATTCAACAATTAATGTTAAACATTTGCCACTCTGAAATGGCGACGGCTATCATCATAACATGACTTGTTTCTAACCTGTCTATATTGGCCCTCTCTCTACCCCTCCATAAATTTGATTCGAAAGGCACAATCATTCCAGTTCTTGAATAAGACTCGCATATGCCCTCAGAAAAAACAAGAGAAGAAATAAATAAATCAAGTCATGTATATTCTTCATCCCCGAACTTTCTTCCACAACACTGCACGAAGCCTCGAGTTTCGGATATTGTTGTTGTGCGACAGGATAGGATAGATGAACCGTATGTTTACCGAGGACCAGACGTAATCAAACATTTTTTTGAAAAGATAGTTGAAGAGGTTGAGACTATTGGCAGCCTCTTACGCGAATTGAAACCAAATGCTCCCATTATCCAGCTATGAACTTCAATCTTACAATAATATTGAAACGTGTCCGGTGTGCGATCAAAGGTTTTACCGACGAGAACCGGAAAGTAATTTCATCATAATTATTTTACCGGAAACTACATCGGTGGAATCTGTAACATAATGTATTCATGTATGTGTTTGACAATCATATATCACTTACTAGAACAATTTTCACATTGTTTTCACTACGTGAGATGATATTTTATTTACATTTGCGATAAAATAGAGGTTTGGGTGTAATAACAGTTTTTATTAATTAATTTAGAGATGCATTTTTTATTTGTTGAGTTAATGATTAGGTTAATTTGTTATTTCTTGCAAAAAAAAGAGGGAACCACAGCTGAAAGAAAATACACAACTTGTATTATTGAGGTCAAGAGTTTGTGTTAACATCACTTTTTGCATACATAGGCTAATCGCGACTCGGGATATGTTTAAAATGGAATCTGAAATATTGATTATGCGACCTGACTGGAACTCGGAATAGGACACACTGATTACAAGACGTCGATATATTACTATTTGGTAAGAAATTGTAGTGTTTCAATTCACACACACACACACTCACAATTTAAAACAACTAAACTGATCGTAGGCCCAACTGGCGGCTGGCATACACAACTATCCATCCACCAGTCGTCTTCTGGAGCGTGTGTTTCGATGAGTGTCAACAACCTCCATTGTGAAGTAAAATTTGTAGGGGTAACATCACTCTCCAATTACAATGTTGGCAAACTTTTCAATTTTATCGTAAACGACGACAAAGGTATCGGCTACCTGATCAAAATTATCAACACGCTGCCTCCGAGATTCTGGAACGTTGCCGAAGGAAAGGGACTCGTGAACGACATCATCAACAAGTTATTTTTCGAGATATATTTACCTGGCTACCAATACTGCGGACCGGGTACCAAACTTGAGAAAAGATTGGAGAGAGGAGACAAGAGTGTGAATCCGTTGGACGCGGCATGCAAAAATCACGATATTGCTTACAACACGCACACGAATTTGGATGCACGTCACGAAGCAGACAAGAAATTGGAGCATGCTGCTTTCAGGAGGGTCATGAGCAGAGATGCTTCTTTGGGAGAAAAAGTTGCAGCATTGGGCACCACCATCGCCATGAACACGAAACAAAAATTTGGATGGGAAATCCTACCTAGAGTTATCTTTAACTGGCAACGAGGTGATCTTGGTCAGCACGACGAACCCTCAGCCGTTATAGAAGATATCTGAAACCAGCTTACACCAGTCACTCATAGCCCCCCCCCCCCCAATTTTCTCACGATGGTGGGTTGCTACCGGCCCTATACGTAGGCCGAATAAATTCCGACCAGAGCCGGATTCGAACCTATACCGTCTCGCAGCGAACAATCTCAAGACGAGTGAACGCCGTAATTCGCTCAGCTACGGAGGAGGACTCTCTCTCTCTCTACTCTTTCTCTAATTTTCATCATCATTGTTAAAATTAATCCAAGAGAAAATATATATTTTGTGTTGACATGGGAAATATGCAATAAAAAAATACATGATCAATAGTTAAGGTCAAAATCTGAATAAACAGTGAGGGTGATACACGCAAGCTTCCAGGCATGTGATTTACACAGAATTAAATATAAAATGAGAGATGGAAGGTTTTTGTTACTATTAGAATTTAAGGACGGAAAATATGTACAGCAAATGAATACTACGTTTGACTAATTGTGAAGATGAGTATCACAGTACGTTTTTTATCGTTCTTATATAAACGTTGAAAC
>NC_139229.1:132299317-132502715 GCF_977018435.1 Lepisma saccharinum
CTAATTGTGAAGATGAGTATCACAGTACGTTTTTTATCGTTCTTATATAAACGTTGAAACGTTTAAGAACGTATAAGAACGTTTACCGAAACGTTTCAACGTTGTTTTCACGCAGCGTTGAAACGTTTCGGTAAACGTTCTTATACGTTCTTAAACGTTTCAACGTTTATATAAGAACGATAAAAAACGTACTGTGATACTCATCTTCACAATTAGTCAAACGTAGTATTCATTTGCTGTACATATTTTCCGTCCTTAAATTCTAATAGTAACAAAAACCTTCCATCTCTCATTTTATATTTAATTCTGTGTAAATCACATGCCTGGAAGCTTGCGTGTATCACCCTCACTGTTTATTCAGATTTTGACCTTAACTATTGATCATGTATTTTTTTATTGCATATTTCCCATGTCAACACAAAATATATATTTTCTCTTGGATTAATTTTAACAATGATGATGAAAATTAGAGAAAGAGTAGAGAGAGAGAGAGTCCTCCTCCGTAGCTGAGCGAATTACGGCGTTCACTCGTCTTGAGATTGTTCGCTGCGAGACGGTATAGGTTCGAATCCGGCTCTGGTCGGAATTTATTCGGCCTACGTATAGGGCCGGTAGCAACCCACCATCGTGAGAAAATTGGGGGGGGGGGGGCTATGAGTGACTGGTGTAAGCTGGTTTCAGATATCTTCTATAACGGCTGAGGGTTCGTCGTGCTGACCAAGATCACCTCGTTGCCAGTTAAAGATAACTCTAGGTAGGATTTCCCATCCAAATTTTTGTTTCGTGTTCATGGCGATGGTGGTGCCCAATGCTGCAACTTTTTCTCCCAAAGAAGCATCTCTGCTCATGACCCTCCTGAAAGCAGCATGCTCCAATTTCTTGTCTGCTTCGTGACGTGCATCCAAATTCGTGTGCGTGTTGTAAGCAATATCGTGATTTTTGCATGCCGCGTCCAACGGATTCACACTCTTGTCTCCTCTCTCCAATCTTTTCTCAAGTTTGGTACCCGGTCCGCAGTATTGGTAGCCAGGTAAATATATCTCGAAAAATAACTTGTTGATGATGTCGTTCACGAGTCCCTTTCCTTCGGCAACGTTCCAGAATCTCGGAGGCAGCGTGTTGATAATTTTGATCAGGTAGCCGATACCTTTGTCGTCGTTTACGATAAAATTGAAAAGTTTGCCAACATTGTAATTGGAGAGTGATGTTACCCCTACAAATTTTACTTCACAATGGAGGTTGTTGACACTCATCGAAACACACGCTCCAGAAGACGACTGGTGGATGGATAGTTGTGTATGCCAGCCGCCAGTTGGGCCTACGATCAGTTTAGTTGTTTTAAATTGTGAGTGTGTGTGTGTGTGAATTGAAACACTACAATTTCTTACCAAATAGTAATATATCGACGTCTTGTAATCAGTGTGTCCTATTCCGAGTTCCAGTCAGGTCGCATAATCAATATTTCAGATTCCATTTTAAACATATCCCGAGTCGCGATTAGCCTATGTATGCAAAAAGTGATGTTAACACAAACTCTTGACCTCAATAATACAAGTTGTGTATTTTCTTTCAGCTGTGGTTCCCTCTTTTTTTTGCAAGAAATAACAAATTAACCTAATCATTAACTCAACAAATAAAAAATGCATCTCTAAATTAATTAATAAAAACTGTTATTACACCCAAACCTCTATTTTATCGCAAATGTAAATAAAATATCATCTCACGTAGTGAAAACAATGTGAAAATTGTTCTAGTAAGTGATATATGATTGTCAAACACATACATGAATACATTATGTTACAGATTCCACCGATGTAGTTTCCGGTAAAATAATTATGATGAAATTACTTTCCGGTTCTCGTCGGTAAAACCTTTGATCGCACACCGGACACGTTTCAATATTATTGTAAGATTGAAGTTCATAGCTGGATAATGGGAGCATTTGGTTTCAATTCGCGTAAGAGGCTGCCAATAGTCTCAACCTCTTCAACTATCTTTTCAAAAAAATGTTTGATTACGTCTGGTCCTCGGTAAACATACGGTTCATCTATCCTATCCTGTCGCACAACAACAATATCCGAAACTCGAGGCTTCGTGCAGTGTTGTGGAAGAAAGTTCGGGGATGAAGAATATACATGACTTGATTTATTTATTTCTTCTCTTGTTTTTTCTGAGGGCATATGCGAGTCTTATTCAAGAACTGGAATGATTGTGCCTTTCGAATCAAATTTATGGAGGGGTAGAGAGAGGGCCAATATAGACAGGTTAGAAACAAGTCATGTTATGATGATAGCCGTCGCCATTTCAGAGTGGCAAATGTTTAACATTAATTGTTGAATTTTATTTTAGGCTAGGCATATTAACTTCGTCAATTTTATCAAAACAACCATTATTCATCCTCATCGTTGCCATTAGCCAAAATAGCCTCCCTTCTTTCCCCCCCCCCCCAATTTTCGTAGTGATCTCCGTTTGCACTTGGCTTTTGTAGATTAACAAAAATCATCTGAAGTTTGAACACGTCATACAGGTGCAAGCTGCTTTTGTGATTGTTCTCATCGATTATTCAAAGTGTCTAATTTTCGCATATTCAAATACACACAAGTAGAGGGGGTTCATGCCACATTAGTAATTTTAAATTGTATTCTCGGAGCCATGCACACATTTCCTAACATTGTTGCCTTGTAGTCGATGAGTTGTGCAGGTACAGCTGTGAAGTTGTTAATAAGACCCAACACAGACAAGTCACCCAACATTGCTTTTCGACATAGATTTTTAACTAGAAAATTGTTATGATTACAGTACACCCATATCAGTATACAATAACATGGTGCCATTTTTTCTGTTTCTGTTGCCAACAAAAACAAATCTACAGACCACAGGTTCGAGAAATAAGACATTAACTATATTTTGCATACATGTAGGTACGCCCCGCGAGGTGTGTTATTGGAAGACTCAATACATGTGAGCAATGGAGTAAATTTTTTTTCTTTTATTTTGATGTCCATGCATTTATCTGAACCCCTTGTCCAACCAAAACAAAAACTCCGATCCCATCTGGAGACTGCAAAAACTAATATGTATGTTTATTCAGAAAAACCATCCATGGACAATACCGTTGCGCCCTCCATGTGCATTTTCCTTGTTGGCTGAACGCAAAAATGCCCGAGACTGCTTTCAAAATTGCTTTCAGCCTCGCATCACCATACACCCGTTTTCTACAATTCTATTAGCCTACTATTATTATCTAAAACTATTTCATCACACACAATCAAAAAAAATAAAAAAAAATAACATTTCTCTCCTTCACTCGCTTTTAGCCATCGTCCAGTGTCCTTCTAGATAGCAGGTGAATCGTGACTAGCAAAAATATTGAAATCGAAATATGAATTATCCGTTATAACCCCCCCTCCTCTTTTTTTTCTCTCCCCTTCTTTACATGCACGCTCGATGACATTAAAATAAGCAAAAAACATACCGCTATGCTTAAAAAAAACATCCATTGTACAACTCTATAGGTCGAGGTTCATAAGCCTCATACATCTCATGCGAGGGACTGCATATCTTGTTTGCAGTTTATAGTGGCATCATATTCCTTCACTCGGGAGACTTGCAAGACAGCTCATTACTAGATCTGTTTTGTGGATATGAGAATGCTTGCTATCAGTAATAAAATATTTATGCTGTTTAACCTAACAGCTGAGGGGGCCGGGGCATTCCACATTTACCTTTGCTAGTGCAATAAATATCAATATTTTTAAGTTATGCAATAATTTTTGACATTATATTCATGTCCATTTCCAAAACTAGATTTATATACACAAACAACTCGCTCTTGCAATATATTATCTATTGTGAAAAATTCTCGCATGTTCGCAAAACAGGAAATACGCGTCATAGCTTCCGTGAATCAAGCACAAGGTTACTGGAGCACGCAAAATACCGTATGCCAAGAATTAAATATTCCAAATGCAGGCATCATGCACAAATAGAATAATCAGGTTGAATTTACAGTCTAAAACCACCATGTTCTGGCAGCAAGTATCAAAAACATGTGGTTAGGAGATTTTGATAGAGAGTGAGTAAAATAGTTGTTGCAAGTTACCTTTTAAAACCCAGTACATGTGTAGGAATATATTGCATATAAGCTGTCTCACTCTCTCCGTATGTGTGTCAGGTGGTCGTGTCGATCGTTAGTTGTATGTCACAGCTTAACCGTACTAGGTAATATTTTTACATGAGGTAAGTTGGCATACTCTGCAAGAGTATATGTTTCAAGCTTCTAGCTGTAAAAAATTAGCTTTAGCCTATTTGCAAAGTGTAAGTTTGGCTCGTCAAAAGCAACTCAAACAGTGTTGCCAGCTGTAGGTTAATTTTCCCCCGTTATACAATTACAAGAGGTGAGTTGCTTATACCCTATCTGGAAGATGTGTCCATGGCTTATGTCGTAGGTTAATTTAGTTTGCAATAGATCTTGTGTGTTGGCCCTTACAAGTGATATAGCTGCCTTTCTGCCTTTGAGTCACCTGTAAGGCTATATGTAGGTGGGCAAGTAAGGTTAGTTTAGTTTACGATAAATCGACCTGTCATGCTATGTACTATTTTCTGCTTTTTGAGTTACCTGTAAAACTATATGTGGGTGGGTGTGTGAGGTTAGTTTAGTTCACGATAGATCACACTTTGAATTTGCTCACACTCTCTCTGTCTGTGTGTCGTGTCGATCGCTAGTTGTATGTTACAGCTTAACCCGAACTAGGTAATATTAACTGTACTTCAAAAAAATAAAATTGTGTGTATCTCATGTCAAACTAGAAATAAAAAAAATCAAAACATTAAGCATTCATGCAGATTAATTAAGCCGTAAATTCAAAATTTTGGCCTCCACACAAATCGCATTACATACATACATACATGTGGAAAAAACAAAAATATGCATGTTTTTTCACCCGTGCCATTTACAAGAGCCCCCTGTAAGTAAGACTAATCGGGGCTAAACCTACAGTTTCAAAAACCACTTGTGCAAGTATCGAATCCTTGAATACCACTGCACCATAAGGGAGAAGGTCCGGTAAGAAGAGGGTGGGGGTAGAAAGCTGGAAACATTAACACCGCTATTGCCAGTTAGTATCTTCTTCATCTTATTGCATACTTATCATCTTATAGAAGATTACGCCGTCAACTTGTAACTTGTAGGTTAGCCTCGCCTGTGAAAATATCATATGTTTAAAAAACAAGAGGTTTGTGAAGCAACTAGTCAGTGTTGCCAACTCCTATTGGTAGGTTAGTTTCGCCTGTGAAAAATCACATGGTGAAATTTTCTTGGGGTGGGTTGAGCCCCACTGAGCCCCACTTTTCGAGCTTAGAACCGAGTTGATTGGTCTACTACACAGTACAGTCGATTTCAAATACCGCTACAATACAATTTTTGCAACATGAGGAGAAAAACATTATAGCAGAAGGCCCAAAACATCATAGAAGAGGTCCCGTTAGGTCGTAGCAGGGGCCAGGGATTTCCTTAACAAAAATAAATTTTGATTATCACACACACACACACATTGTAGAAGATCACACATGAGAGTTTTAAAAAACAAAACACATCGTGGCAGATTACGCTGAGAGCACAAGATCGTGGTAGATTACACTGAGGGGGCTTACAGTAAAAAAAAACAGCCTCCTTATAGGAAAATATCATAAGTCATTTCAAAAGTAGGTCAAAAAACAAGTTAGCATAAGAGCAAAATTTGCAGAAGATAAAAAATAGCTTAAAAAATAATATCAGAGTTTTTTCTGTTCATTTTTTCTCTCATTGTAGGTTAGTTTAGTGCATAAAACATCGTAAAATAAAAAAAATAAAAAAATAAGTTAGCATAAGAGCAACATTTAAAATAGAATAAAAAATAGTTTAAAAAATAATGCCAGAGCTTTTTCTGTCCATTTTTCTCTCATTGTAGGCTAGTTTAGTGCGTAAAACATCATAAAATAAAAAATAGATCAAAAAATAAGTTAGCATAAGAGCAACATTTGCAGAAGGTAAAAAATAGCTTAAAAAGTAATATCAGAGCTTTTTCTGTCCATTTTTTCTCTCATTGTAGATTAGTTTAGTACGTAAAACAGATTACGCTGAGAGCAGAAGCCTATTAGCAGGTCGTAGTAGATTACACTAAGAGAGCTTACAGTAAAAAAACAGCCTCCTTATAGGAAAATATCGTAAGTCATTTCAAATATAGGTCAAAAAACAAGTTAGCATAAAAGCAACATTTTGAAATAGGGTAAAAAATAGCTTAAAAAGTAATGTCAGAGCTTTTTCTGTCCATTTTTCTCTCATTGTAGGTTAGTTTATACCCAAAAACAAAAACCTTGGTGATTTTTTCGAGTGAGGTGTTGGCAACACTGCAAAAAAATAGGGCTCATGCCTTACGAGAGCAAACCGTTAACATACACCGTAAAAAGCTACGCCTCGCCCTGAGTTGGCAACACTGCGAGAAAATAAGGCTCATGCCTTACGAGAGCAAACCATTAACATACACCGTAAAAGGCTACGCCTCGTCCGAGTTGGCAACACTGCGAGAAAATGAGGCTCGGTGAGATTCGCAGTATTGCCAGCTCCTTGCTTCAAATTAGGTTAGACCAAGATAAAAACCTTGGTTATTTTTTCGAGTAAGAGGTTGGCAACACTGTGTACCTCACTATACCTCATTTTCGGGCGTGGAATTCTCTTTGCTGTACTACTTACAGCCAGTAGCGATATTATGACTTCATGTATCTATTGTTGCTGATCAAGCTATACTAACGACACTAAACCTAACCTACCTAACCTATTCACATGCTTATTTCTGCTATTAGATGCACACGTCATTAGGCTAGGGAGGTTGAGTGCTATTAGCATATATATCTCCAAGTTGCTATGACTGTCGATATCGGCTCGTCACATACACAGTTTCTTAAGGTGACAAACTTCACTTTCATTCTGCGACACTTCCTTTATAATTTCTTGTACTGCGTTTATAAGCTAACTTAAGAAATATCTCGGTACGATTCAAACAGCATTAACTTAATCATTTTGAAAAATTATTAATTATGGTGCCCCTGTAGCTACCAATCTATGGATGTGGTTCATTGCTTGCTGCATTATAAGTTTTTGAAAAGTTATTCCAAATTGCCTCATCAAATTTCAAAACTCTTTCCGGTATTTACAAAGTCTCTAAAACTCATGCTTCACGAAGTAGATAAAACTTGGTGTTGTATAGCGCTTGCTTGCACTCTTATCTGTTTAAAATCGCTCTCGATAGATAAAACGTGCATTCCGGAAGAAGAGCGGGACTACTTTCCTCACAATGAGACAGTATTCGTTCGCATTATGTGCTTACGGCGAAATCCGCGCCGCAAATTAGTTCAATAACTATGAGCCCACGCGTCTTTCCTTAGGTGGGAGATAAGTGGAGCCACCCAGCGGCGTTTGCCGGAAACTCGGCTCGTCAGGGTTTTATTTCCTTGCGTCTCCGAACAAAAGGAGATAGTATTTTATAAAGGGGGAATCTTGGAAAGGGATGATGGTGGGTTTGAGGACGGGAAAGGGGAGGGGGACTACGACGTAAAAAGGAGCGCAAGGGGGTGGAGGGGTGGGGAGGCCTCCTAATGGTGTAGTTTATTGTGAAGGAAGATTTGCCTAAAGCTGTGTATTAATGAGCTGTACTGTTAATGAATCAGCGGACTGTTATGAAACGTGAAATGACTGCACGTAAAAGACTTGTGGGTCGTAATTAAAGGGTGCTCAAAGAGAGGCCCGCCGCGCGCATCGTGTTTTGGAAGTGAGTGGAAGTCTTCAGGTGTAACGCTGTTTAGTGTTGCACATGTGGGCCGTGACCATGGGCGTCCGGAAGGGGGGGCCGTGGCCCCCCCCCCCTGGAAAATGAAAGTCAACCAAAAATGATGTATTTCACACATATAATTTCATTTTAGCCAGAATAATATGTGTTAATTATTGCATGAACATCATAAATTCAAATTTAAGCAATGTTTATTTTAGAGAACAACACTTTTTGGAGAAAATGTGCCTTGTTTGGCCCCCCCCCCCCCTGGGAAAAAAATACCTTCCTTGCCCTTCCCTGGAAAAAATCCTGCGGACGTCCATGGCCGTGACTCATCAAGCCAAAAGGGTAAAACCATAATCAAACATCGAACAACGTCACTACTTACCCATTGCATGTTTATCACAGTCAGTGGCGCAGGAACGTTTTTCATTTGGGGGGGGGGTTCAAAATTAGAGCTCTATATACACATGCGCGGATGGATATATATGTGTGAGGGTGGAGGGGGAAGCATTGAAAATGCCATTTTAGAACAACAAACATGGTTTTCCTGTTCTATAATGCAAAATTTGCACACATAGTTTTTATTTAGAATTTTATGGTTATATTAAATATACGATTTTTAAACCTGTTGTAAATCTTTGTTCTCATTCTCGTATCGGTCAAAAGTTTGTGAAAGTTTAAGTTCAGATAGGTTAATCAGGAGAGGATCTAAGTTTAAATTGGAATTGGAACCACCAGTGGCGGCGATTAGGGGATGCGTGGGGACACTTGCACCGCCACTTTTTCCCACTTTTGCACCCACACTATGCTATACCTTATCTACCAACGGAAAGTGAACTGTCCTTGCCCCCCCCCCATTTTGAACACAATCGCCGCCACTGGGAACCACTGTGCATGTGCCTCTTTCCTGGATCGATCTAAAGGCTGCTTGAGGGACGAAGAGGCTCTTTATTTCGCCCCAAATCATGAAATTTATAGTATAAGCAATGTATACATTATCTCACAACGTATAGAGGTCATTGCAGCAAACATTTTTTCTTAATAAAGTTTTTTCAGCTTGATTTATAATTTCTATGCTGTGAACCCTAGAAATGCGAATTTTATCCTGAATATATGAAACCAGGCAGTACGGCCTTACAACTGTAACTGACTGATTAACTTTGCAATTACAATAAACAAAATATATGACTTATTTGTCAATTATATGTCTGATTAACTCGCATAGTTACGTAAATTCGAGGCGAAATTGAGAGGAATCCGAAACTTGTACGTATCAGCACCATATTTATTTTCAACATAATCTCTCTAGATAGGTTTAACTATACTTTTCCAAACATACCCTGACAAATTAAGAAAAAGAAAATCGGTGAGCTCCCTCAGGAAAACTGAAGAAATTAGCTGCTGAATGCTAAATATGACATACTACGATGTATTTCAGTCTGTGGTTTACCTGCGGTGACCATTTATATAGCGGAAGCACTGAATAAATAATTTTTAAATAAACAATAGTACATCAAGGAGCAGGCTTGCCTTGATAAAAACACAGCATTTTAGTCTTTCTCGGGCTCCTCTCCACACTTTCAGGGAGTCTAGGTATCCTGGGAATTATGCAAAATTCGAATTGCATGCCGAAGCTGTGCTTCGGTACCTTACCTTGTATGCACGCCACTGGTGGTTTCATTCTATTATGTTTCATTATTCCAAGTTGGCTCTATAAGTTCATAGAAATATCTGAAAATTATTTATTTGTTAAAATTACATGGTACTTTTGGTGCATTATTTTTTTTTTATTTCAGGGCAAAATGAGGAAAATATGAATTCTGCTTATAATGACGGAATATGAATATTATATATGAACATTAATTTATATGTTTCGAAAGTATTACAAATCCACATCATTTGTGACAATTGCATCAGAGAGGGGGAAAAAA
This sequence comes from Lepisma saccharinum, assembly GCF_977018435.1. Taxonomy (NCBI): domain Eukaryota; kingdom Metazoa; phylum Arthropoda; class Insecta; order Zygentoma; family Lepismatidae; genus Lepisma; species Lepisma saccharinum. The sequence continues at coordinate 132,309,057 of NC_139229.1, forward strand.
GGAAGTAACTTTTGACCAAGAGTGACTTGAAAAGTGAATTTTGGTTATTAAATAGTTAATGTGTTTTACTTTCTTATGGTTTTATGGAAGTTAGAATACAAAATGTTATGCTCTCTCTATCGTCCTTGGTGTCAAGATCATGTGATGCGTGAGTCTCATTTGATTTTGTCCATAAATGGTAGGTGCAGAAAATCGGCATCAGGGAATTGCATTAAATGCAAGAACAGCCACTTATTTCTCCATTTTACCGTAATTGTGTTATGTGTAGAAGAACGTCGCATGACCACATGCCTAAATTGTCGAAATTAGGCATAGGTATGTATTTTGTTGTTCAGTTTTGAACGTTGAATACTTTGACGACTTGATAACATTTTAGAGTATGTTAAAATTTTGCCATGATTACCTACTCATTTTCTGTTAAAAGGGAGCTCAGAAGAATGTTTCTCATTTACTCATTCCATGTAACATTTATTTCCTGAAACGTATTGTAGAAAAAATTCAAATTTTCAAACTTTACCGTATATATCGAAAAAATGTAACTATCTTTATAGTGGAAGTATATAGTGTCTGAAAATTCATTTTGAAAAATTCGAAAATGAAGCTCAGCGCTAATCTCCTGAAGCATATTTATATATATTTTCTTCCAATCAATTACTTCTTTAGAATTGTGTACCCCCTACACATAGAAGCTGAAGATTAGTTTCCTAAAACCAAACTTTATCATAATCAACCATTTTACACTCATTTCCATGCCCTTAGAAAAGTTTTCCCGCAGTGCAGATCAAGTGAACTAGTTTTACAGTGGTTTTAATTCTGTTCGAAAGGAAAATAATGTTTGAAAACAAAAAAACTTTTTGTGTTTAGCTACTTAAAAATAGTTTCATTGAACAGCTACTAAAACAGTTTCTTTGAACAGCAGCACCTTGCTCCTGTCAAATTACGTGGGGGGGGGGGGGGTACAAGGGGTACAGCTTGGATCATGGATTTTGGGGGTACTGTACCCCCTTCAAAATCGTACCCCTGTACCCCCCCACCCTTCCTGCACCACTGATCACAGTTCTTATAAAATAACAATCATTAAGCCTGGGGTTTTCATGACACTGTATATTTGTTTGTAAGGGTTAAATGTTCCTGAAGCATGCAACAATTTATGTTATACAACACTAATTAAATGTTAAATGGTGCTCAAATTGAGGACTGCCGTGCTCACCGTGTTTTGGAAGTCATCAAGGTGTAACGCCAGTTAGAGTTGTAGATGTATAGGGTGATCCGAATATCTTGTTACCCCTACATAACAATTTTCAAAGTTACCGGTCAAGAAGGTCAAAATAACTTTCACCATTTTCTTGACACAATTTATCTGCATGTCCTGTGTGAAATTATTATCTATCTCCGATGGGCCTCTTTGTTAAATCTTGCAGTGAAGTCACATTGCACTTCCCTTATTGTGTTGCTGGTCCATACACATGCTGTTCACCATTCATCCACACTATAGTTACATCTGCCAGCCATGTGAAGGCAGAGAACAAATTTAATTAGTTCCACTGTGATAACCACCTGGAGGTAACAGGACATACGGACCACCATGTAGGTTGTGATATTCAATATTTGGTCATTTCTGTGCGATTCAGCATAATTTCTTAAACAATTTTCGATCATATTGAGCAAGGTACAAATAACTTTCGAATCGTAAATCTACACTACATAAGTTGTTAATATAAAGGTACATCATTGACCTTGAAGGAACAGCTTAACTGGGGGATTGAACTCTCAGATGCGGCATTGCTAATTTTTTTTTTGGGGGGGGGGGTTGGTGTGATGATAAGTTTGAGTCCCTCGGAATTTTTTTCAGTTAAGACTTTAGAAGTGTAATGTAACCTCCAATAATGCATATTTAATACATTAACAATATAGTTAAATTTATGATAGTATCAATTTTCATATGCAGGTTCTAGGATCAGTACCCACGATGATTATTGCGGTTACGAAGTAAACGTAACTTCAATTTGTTTTTTTCAGTAAATAACTCAATTTACTCTTAACTGCAAATAAGCATCTGTGGTAACACATGAAAATAATCAATGCGTCGCAAGGTTTTTTCTTTCTCGCAAAGCTATTGGTGTTCCTGCCTCTGAACTCGAAAATTGAATAGAAACATTTTGGAGGAATTGAATCCGTGACTCCCAGCGCAAAAGGTGAGAGCGCTAACCATCTGGCTACGCAGGATCCTGCAGAATTTGTGACTATCGATATGAAACTGTCACTTTGATTTACGATTTACGTGCTTGTAAAATTGTACGCCATGGGAGAAAAAAGTAAAAAAGGCCTTATTGGAAAGCTTCAAGCATACATATATTATTCTTCACTCAATTTTCTTATTATAATGAAAAGGGTTTATCGTGTCAGACATTTGCAAGTGCATCTCGAGAGCCGAGACAAGGCTACGAACGAGTCGTGCATTTGTCTACCTTCACCTCTAACTTCATCTCGACCTTCACATCAATTTTCGGAAGCAGCGAGCTTAAGAAGTGTGTAAAATATGCTGACGCAGCGAAAAGCACTTAATGCTCTCGTCTCTAATGAAAACGATTAAAAGGTTCGTGTCGCCCCCTTTTATAGCGACGGCCAAAAGCGTGTAATTCCTTATCGGCGGACCACAATGCTAACTGGGCACCTCCATCGCCTTGCAAATGGGTTCTATAGAAACCACTCAGCTTTCCCAATGAGAAATTCAGTGATCTTGTCAGCAAGGACAAGCCTCGAGGAAATCTAATACCTCTTCAGTGTGAAGAGATGCTTCATAACATTTTCCCGCCTTTTTGTTTGGTCTCCACCTGTTGTGATTCAAGCCTGGCGATGAAAAAAGCCCACCCCCACCCCCTTTGGCTCTTGTAGTCAGGGTTGCCAAATCATCTCTCAAGATTTATAGCGCCAATGTGAGCCTATATCTGATTTTGGCTTCCAAAAATGTCAATATTGTCGTATGTCGTTCGGATTTAGTTTCAGAAATATGAATGGAATGTACAGTGGCGTGCATTCAGTGTTGCCAGGCAAATTGAATGACTTTTCTCTTGCACTGTACATGATTTTAGGTAATGAAATTGATTGATTGATTTGCTTCATTTTACTTCGCCTTTTGTGCCACTTGTGGCTAATTTGCGAAGATAGGGATCACATGATGAAATTGAAGAATGGACACTTGCAAACGTCCATGTCCAGGCAGGAATTCGAACCCACGACCACTGGCGTCGTAGCGCGATATGATAACCACTACGCCACGGGGGCCGGTTGGAATGAAATTAACCTGATGCTGGTACAGCAACTTGCTTGATGTTGTTTTGTACCAGTTCTTGAATCTCATATTGCGTAAAACAATGTGAATAAACATGGTGATGGACAATTTGCCTCGTGCTCGTATTATTTATGTACCCCACTGTACAGTTTGTAATACCTAAGAAGATGGAAACTCTAGAAACTGATGTTATTTTTTCTTAATGCAGATTTTTCAACAGTTATAATCATTTAGGTCAATATCAATCATTTCCCACGCTCCTGTCACCGTCTGGCGAGCCAGGAAATTCACGTATTTAAGACAATATAATTTTTCAAATCCGATATAAACACGATATTAGAAATAAAATAATAATGTTTAATGTTTATCTGTTGTACGTGGCAATATTTATTACCCTCTGCTCAATATTCCCGCCACAAATAACATGGGCTAGGCGCCGATAAGTGCCTCAGACAAGAAAGATCTTCCGCTACTCTGTGCATTCTCGTTGGAGCACTTGGCACAAATACGCTATACAAGAGACAGAACAACACACAATCCCACACATGGCAGTGGCGCGAAAGTCTATTAAACTGGACTAATATAAAGATTAAGAACACAAGAACTATGGAAGAAACATTTTCAAGAAATAATAATAAAAATGCTTTGTAAATAACGGTATATCTGATGAAAATAATGATTTAATTAATGTAGTCTATATATTGTTTTTAAAGTTTTATCTTTAACAAAACTCCAGAACAGAGTAAAAAATGGAGCGGATGTTGTAAATCCATACATATACCTACATATAAAAAATGGCACCGAAGACATATGTACTTTCCTATCTACATAAAGAATAAAAGTAAGTAGACGATGTGAACTGTTGAATTAATCGTACTGTAACTGCACACGGCATTTTATGCCTTAGTTTTCCGAAACTCGCAGTTTTATCTTTTCCGTATAATTAACTGCGCACCGTTTAAAATACTTTGTAACCAACGTATTATTCAGGCATTGTACACAGACGACACTGCATTCTTTGCTTCTGAGAGGCAACTTGCCAAGGGGACGATGACGAATCAAGGTCGTCGGGAGTAAAAAGTGCAGCAGTGATCTACTATAGACAAGTGGTTAACATTCGTGTGACTGCTTCCCGGTAAGTGAATGATCCGATTCCAACAACTTGATTCGTAAATATATTTCTAATTCTTTAACCTCACACATTAATTAATATGTACCATTGAAATTAAATATTAATGAACAAACAATGACACAATCAGATAGAGAAATGCTTTGATTACATCTAGGCTTGTCGAAGAATATAAAATTAGGTTAAAAGTAGTTGTCAACCACTGAATGTAATGGCATTGCCCGGTATAACTGATGCTAGACACCATAGCAATTGTGCCAAATACCTGGACCATCGCCTGAACTTCACGATTCAGGTTCATGGTGCATAAGACATATGAACTGGTGGCTGGATTATATAGTAGAACCACAGGCAAAAAAGCCTGCGCAGACCCGTGACTCCTGTGCACCGTACTCCCGCCAGGCGGGGAGAGGCAGGGTGAACCATGCTTCCTTTTGGCCCGAGCTGAACGGATCGGGGGGAAGGATTTTTGCCGAAGGTTCTATTCTTTGTGGTCGCTTCTTTACCAGTTTCTCAGATTTATTGCACTGGTAACCATACGCCGCCAGTACAGTTTGTGTTTTGGACCCAGTTCAGGATTCAAGCTAATATGGTCCTTCCTTCTCAAATAGTGCTTGATTAGGTAAAGTTATAAGCAGTAAATAATGATAAATTAACATTCCATGCTAAACTATAGATTCCCCAGAGATGGATAAGTAAGAAAATACAGTTTGTGCCAGTCATCCACAAAACAAAACAAAACAAAAAAAAAAAAAAACTTTGACTTTGTACTCGTGGAAGGCTATCTGGAGGAATCTGCGACCAGGACATGAACATTGTCGCTCACACTAACCCAGTTATCCAAAACATCGGCCAGGAAGATCCACGTCACAAGGTTCATCGCCTGCCTCGTCTGATTCCACTCACTACAGCCCAATGGCTTGCTTCACTCGTTACATTGACTGAGAGCCATCTTTTCTTCTGTTTTCCATGCCAGCAAGAGTTGCCACTTCTCTAATCTACTTACACGTTCCATTACCCTTCTTGCGGCAGGAGGACGATGGAGTCACCCCGTATCTTCTCAAGATCAGCTGGTTCCGCTACACGGGACGACAACCAAGAGCGACAACTCGACAGCGCTTGCCAGCGATCTACAGATTGGCGCATATTGCATCTATCAAGGTCAGTTGGCAACCCTGTCCGAACATGGAACGTTGGCCGATTCAGACAGTGCACGAGTTCATTCGAACAGGTTTCATCCAAAGATGGAAGCGGGCACAGCACCGAGAAGTATCAAAACACCAGAGAATTCAGAACCTAAATACTTCCATTTTTACACATTGCCATTGGCTGTCCATTGTCTGAGGCATCTCATCATGCTCAGGCACGGCGATCTTCATTGGTCGCAGTGCCCAGTGAGTCTCCTGAATGGAACCTTTTCGGACGAACGCACGCAATGCGTTCACGTCTGAATCGGCCAACGTTCCATGGCACTCTGACTGCGAACCTTGCAGTTGCCTTAGCAAGCAGCGTTGCCAACCTCCCGATAAGAAAAAGCGCTGTTTGATCTGTGAAATTATGCTAAATGATGATAAATTGATTGAGTATTTTACTTCGCATTTGGGACACTTTGGTGATGAAATTGATGAATGGACACTCACAATCATCCATGCCTAGGCCAGAATTCGAACCCGGGATCCCTGGCGTCTTAGCGCGATAATAAATTGTGCTAGGATCTATATAATAATAAATTATTACTATCGATGATAACTATTAATATTAATTTATTATTATAATTATTTTTCGGATGATTGTAATATTAAGTTATGCATCTATTTTTCGAGATGAGTTCAACATTGAACTAGGGAAAGTTTTAGATGATTCGTCGACTACAAAGCGGAACATTTGTTTTATCTGTGCTCCAGAACTTTCTACAGATTTCTTGCCGTGAAATGTTCCTCGCGAGTTAAACTGGGGAGAATAAAAAAAAAGATGAAGAGGATCGTTATTTCAAGTGAATTTCTCTCCCCCACCCCCTTCCAAGAGAAGCAAGTTTGCAAATTATGCTAGGTTTAGCATAATCATGCTAGGGTTGGCATCACTGTTAGTAAGAGAGATTCCTGCGCATGCGCACATATGTTCGCACAGGGTCACCAAATAACATGAGTAGAAATAATGTGCGCAACCCTGTATATTCACAATGAAAAAAATAAAGACATATTACACGGATTAACTTGAATTCAGCTAAGTTAATAAAGGAAGCGTTCGGCATCTGGTAACTGGAGTACTTTATGTAACCATTTCGTCATGAGTTCCGATTAGTTTTTTTGAGTACATGTGCAATAAATTGCATTCTTTCTTAAAATTCAGACTGGGCAATTTGTTTATTTTTCTGCCGTCTGCTACATTTATTGCATATATGCAAGAATTCAAGATGGTTGCACATAATAACATAAAATTGACTAACGAAGCATCTCTATTTCCAGAGGCGTACTTACTGACTTACATCCTTCTCGAGTTAATTTACGCCCTCTTCGGAGAAGAGGAATGGCGTTAGGATCCAGGAGAAATCGCTCTTCCACCATCCCGCGGAAGCAATTCGAGTTGAATCTAGATCCTGCCTCCCAGGAAGGTCTTTATTTCGCAGAATCATCACGTCCCACAAGAGAGAAATCTTATTTATCTTGCTCGGCCGGTGGAAAACACAATAAGGAGTCTCCCGTGGCCTGATGGGTAAATTAACAAAATCATATTTTCCCTCTCTTTTCCCCCCCCCCCCTTCTCTCTCTCTCTCTCTCTCTTTATCCCCTTTTCTCTTGTTTTCTCACCCCACTTACGTCTGGAGAACAATTTGTTCTGGCTAAGAGGGGGATAATTGGCCATGGCTTCAGATGAGGTTAAGTAATGAGCGACTGACGCGCCACTTTCGGCAAACTGGAGTACTACGAGCAGGCTCCGCCGGAAAGAAAGAAACACTCTGGATCTCGGAAGCGGGAAGAGGGGTTGTCTTATTCACCTCTTTCACCCCTCTCGGCCCCCCAATGCAACCATTTACCCTATTTCTAACCCTTGCTCTTCCAGTTTAAGTTGATTCCGTTACGTTTTTTTGACTTTCTCCACCTTTTTTTCCTACTACTTTCTTTATCTTGAGGAAGGAAAGAATTTGTTTGACCAAGATGGAGTAAGAGGGGATAAGGAGTGACTGAAATGGCGAGAGAGCTGTGAAAAAAGTCAACGTCGATAAGAGAAGGTTAAATAAGACAGGAGGGAGAAGGCGAATAAAAAAGCCCAATTAGTTTTCATTTCTTTTCATCTTGAAGAAGTAATGATTTTTCTGCAGCAATTAACTTATATAAATTATTTTTCGGAACGTAATCGAAATTGGTCTAAACTTTCCCACTTTGTCATCCAGTGGTATTCTGTACTAATTTCCAATCTAGCCGGCCTCCGTGGCGAAGTGGTTAGCACGTCTTGCTACGAAGGCAGGAGTCGCGGGTTCGAATCCCGGCCTGGGCATAGGTGTTCTTTGTGAGTGTCTCTTCATCAATGTCATCATATAACTCATTCCGATCTTCGCGATTAGCCAAAAGGGTCAGAAAAGGGAAGTAAAATTAACTGAATCAATCAATGATTTCTAATCTAGTGTGTAAGAATAATTTTCCTTCTTATTAAAAAATTGTTGGGTAATCAAAAAAAAAACCGTCACCATGTCGCCACTTATGGTGAGTAAACTCAGAACTTTTGGCAATAGAGTCATTCCATGCCAAATCAACACAGATATGTGCAATTTTTTACCTGACCATCTCCGATTTTCATGAAATTTGTGGAGTTGAAACTATGCATAGAACTTAGTAATTATGAAAATTTTTAGTCTCGTGCGTCTTGTAATTGTTAAATTATTCAAGGTCAAAGTTTGCAGAAATTGCCCTTTTTGAGCCCGCTTAGCTATACTAAATGTGCTGTAACTCCGCCACTATTTTGCCTAGGAAGCTCAAATAAAGCTTATTGTACAGGGAATTGAACAAGCTTTCCAGTGATATATAACAAGTACACCTTTCGATAAAAATATAATTTTGTCACGTGACCTTGCCCTTTGACCTTGAATATCTCAAAACATGTCATCACCATAAATCGTGAAAAAAATATATTTGGTCCCTCATTCCATACTATAAAACATATCAAAAACTCATTCTGGGACTGCAATGGGATCAGAAGATACAAAATAGTATGTGTAACTATGTGACTGATAAAAGCCTCATTACATGAACTATGACGAGTCAAAAGTCCTTTAACACACCCTTCAAAATGTAAAGGAGTTATCCTGGTCATGAAAGAAATAGGTTAGGCACAGGGAGATCCCAAGCTGTGTGTGTCAAGCGCAAGTCCGGCACATTGATGACCGCCATATTGAATTCAACGCAAAAATTTCAAAGGAAAGGGTGTGAAGTGATATACAAATCAGGCTAAAACTTCAAGAGAAATGAAACGGCGAAGTTTTATCCAAAGTATCTTTAACCAGCAAAAAGTTATTACTGCATGCTTGTAACCATTTTCTCCTTTTTGAGGTGTTAAAAACAAAGTATTAAGAATGCTCCTAACGTGTTAGGAACTCGTCGAGATCACGCTGACATCTTGGGAGAGAAAGAAGTATACGCACCATTCCATATGATTTTAATCAGCAACATTCACCAAATACTTGATTAGTGAAGAGAATATTGGGAAAAGTATCTCAAACGATTACGTTACACTTCCTTTGGAATGAAAAATTCTTCAGTGACGAGGCTAATTTTAACGTTAAAGTTAATAAAAATTATATGCAATACCTGTGATTTGATAATCTACAGTAGACAGATTCCAGCCGAATGGTTGTTGCTGGTAAGCTAATGATGTGGTATAGTGTATGGAGAACGTGAATGGTTGGTCCATATTCAACAACGGAACCTTAAATGTTGAGGGCTTCTTGAATGTGAACAGGTTTTTCATCCTTGCTTACGGGATATGGCACTTTTCCAGAGTTTTGAAACAGGACAGTGTGTGACCACACTATGTGAACATTTTGGCAATTTCTTCATGGTAAATTTCTAGGTAGATTGATGGGCAGACGGGGATCTATTAAAAGGCCTGCACATTCTCCAGATCTAACATCTTAGGAGGACTTTTACCTTCAGAAACATTTGAAGAGAATGGTGCATGCACTAAAAGTCCCTGATATTGATTGATTGATTTGGTGTTTAAAGTCCACTTTATGCACAGTAAGGCTAATCTGGACTGGACCTACAGTTTAAAGTGGGATCCGAACCACTTGTGCCTCCACCAGGTATCGAACCTGGGACCCCTTGATTACAAGGCGACGACACTACCACTGCGCCATCGGAGAGGCCAAGTCCCTGATATTGACCATCTGAGAGAAGGCATAGTTGCTGCTTGCGATGATGTTGCACCTGCTACATTGCCAAATGTTCTATGTGAGTGCGAGAGACGTCAACGAGTGTGCTCACAGGAATATTGACAACACTATAATGTGCATATATCGTAAGTGACAGATATGCGTATAACGTTTTGCTGCCTAAAAATAAGTTGGAAAAACCTTCGCTGCTTCATTTCTCGTGAAATTCTAACCTGATTTGATATATCACATCACCCCCTTTCCTTTGAAATTTTTGCGTTGAATTCAATATGGCGGTCAAAAATATGCCGGACCTGCGCTTGACACACACAGCTAGGGATCTCCCTGTGCCTAACCTATTTCTTTCATGACCGGAAAAAACTCCTTTACATTTTGTAGGGGGTGTTAAAGGACTTTTGACTCGTCATAGTTCATGTAATGAGGCTTTTATCAGTCACATAGTTACACATATTATTTTATATCTTCTGATCAAATTGCAGTCCCAGAATGATTTTTTGATATTTTTTATAGTATGGCATGAGGGACCAAATATATTTTTTTCACGATTTTTGGTGATGACATGTTTTGAGATATTCAAGGTCAAAGGGCAAGGTCACGTGACAAAATTATATTTTTATCGAAAGGTGGGCTTGTTATATATCACTGGAAAGATTGTTCAATTCTGTGTACAATAAGCTTTATTTGAGCTTCCTAGGCAAAATAGTGGCGGAGTTACAGCACATTTAGTATAGCTAAGCGGGCTCAAAAAGGGCAATTTCTGCTAACTTTGACCTTGAATAATTTAACAATTACAAGACGCACGAAACTAAAAATTTTCATAGTTACTAAGTTCCATGCATAGTTTTAACTCCCCAAATTTCATGAAAATCGGAGATGGTCAGGTTGGAAGCTGTGTTGATTTCGCATGGAATGACTCAATAAGACAGCGGGTGCATTCGACAGACAGACCGAGCAGTTCCCAAAGACGTTCACTAATTTCTAACTTGGCACATTTGCTGTGCACTTGAGCTCGGTCCTTTCTTTTGTGTGTAACTAAATAACTTTCACTCTCGACATACATATACAGGGTGTTTCTGTGACAGTGTTACAGACTTGCAGAGATGATTGAAGGGAACAAACGCAACAAAATGAGATAGGACCACACCAATTTCACGTGCCACAGCCCGTGTACTAATGGATGGTTGTCCTTCCACCAGATCCAGCACTGCTTCTTCAAGGTCGGGCGTCCTTGCAGTTCTTTGTCCTCGTGGAATTGAGGTCGCACTTGCCCCGTTTCCCGTAATCGTTGGAAAAGTCTGGGAAATATGGTGTGTGCTTAGAGTGACCAGACGTCCTCTTTTATCAGGACATGTCCTCCTTTTTAGGTGTCCGGCGTCCGGGCGGATTTTTTAGAAATCGCTAAATGTCCTATCTTTTTAGAAAGAGTATAGCATAAACCGTAGCAAATGTTCTGCATAGAGAATACTTCCACACATAATGATGTTCGTATCACTTGGGGCGCGTAATACGAGGCGCATCCAGAAAGTAAGTTTCCCTATTTTTTTCCCGTGAAAGTAAACATAATGAGCCGTGTAAATTGCGCATGCGCAGCAGAGCTAATATGCATCAATCATATGTTCGGCGGACAGATCCCTCCCGGCGCCAGTAGCGAGGCAGCAGTGGTCCGAAGTGGAAGCTCGTATTCCTTCTCCCGCCGCATGCCAGTAGCGAGGAAGCAGTGGTCCGAAATGGAAGCTCGTATTCCTTCTCCCACCGCATGCGAGGTTCGGTCAGTGATAAAGTTCCTGAATGCGCAAAGCATTGCGCCAATTGACATTCATCGTCAGCTCTGTGAGGTCTATGGGCCGAACATTATGAGTAAGCAGATGGTGCGTCGCTGGTGTCGGCAGTTTTCGGAAGGTCGTCAAAGTGTGCATGATGAAGAGCGCAGTGGGCGTCCGTCCCTCATCACTGATGATCTGGTTGAGCTGGTGCGGCAGCGCATCGTAGAGAACCGTCGCTTCACGATTACGGGGTTGAGTAGCCTTTTTCCGCAGATATCGCGATCCGTGTTGCATGAGATTGTCACGCAACGCCTGCTGTTCAAAAAATTGTGTGCCAGGTGGGTGCCGAAAAACCTGACACCCGAACACAAAATGAAACGTTCAGGAGCTGCACTGACATACCTGCAACGGTACCATGATGGCGGCGATGATTTCCTCGACAGGATCGTCACGGGAGATGAGACGTGGATTTCGCACTTCACTCCGGAAACCAAGCAGCAGTCAATGCATTGGCGGCATAGTGGATCTCCGGTCAAGAAGAAATTCAAACAGACGCTGTCGGTACAGAAAGTGATGTGCACCGTGTTTTGGGACAGGAAGGGCATTTTGCTCATTGACTTCCTCCCCAGAGGTGAAACGGTGAACGCTGACCATTACTGTGAAACACTAAGGAAATTGCGACGTGCCATTCAAAACAAGAGGCGTGGCATGCTTACTGCAGGTGTTGTGCTCCTCCATGACAATGCTCGTCCACATACGGCTCGGCGCACAGCAGCTGTTTTGACGGAATTTGGCTGGGAGTTGTTTGATCATCCACCTCACAGTCCTGATCTTGCTCCCAGCGATTTTCACGTTTTCTTGCACCTCAAGAAATTCCTGTCCTCCGGTGAGCGTTTTGGCAACGACGAAGAGCTGAAGACGTCTGTCACACGCTGGTTCTATTCACAGGCGGCAGAGTTCTACGACAGTGGGATCCAAAAGTTGATACCACGATACGCCAAGTGTCTCAATTCTGGTGGTTGCTATGTTGAAAAATAGCTGAACCTTTGCTGTACCTGTTGCCAATAAATGGTTTCCTGAAACTGTGTTGGTTTTTTTTTTTTAATAGGGAAACTTACTTTCTGGATGCGCCTCGTATATTAGAGTAATGCTCACCTAGCATGGAGCAGAACATGATCACTTTCCCGACTGAGTCATTAGTAGGAATGTGCGGGATCCAGAAAAGTCGGTGCCGTAATCGGTAAAGAAAATTTCCCGTCCCGATCCGGACTTCCGGAAATGATTTCCAGATATTTCGGGATCCCGAGCAGTTCGGAACTTCCAAATGGTCGTTTTAAAAAATGTTTTATTCTTGACGTTTTCTGCATTGTAAGTGTCTTGACACTTCTCGGAAATTGTTAGCTTTTATTTCAGAATGGGGGGGGGGGGGGAATGACGTAATATTCCAGATTTCCACAGCGTCGGGAAGTTTTTATCATTTCCATAACCATTTATCATTGGTTGCAATTCTGTTTTTGGAAAATAAGTTAAAGCGAAGCTTACTTGTTACATTTGCATTCACTTATGGTGATATTGCATTCTAATATCCAAGATTGTATATAGAGTAAAATTCTGTGCTTCAAACTATAGATATTCTTAGTTATGATTGTCATGTGTTAAATAATACAGAGCATTCCCTGACATTCGCTACGAGACTCGGCGGCAAGCGGCCCGGTAGCAGCGCTTGTCTTTCCCGGTGAACGGGATCCGCGACAGTCGCTAGAGTCGGCTATTAAAATTACAGTTTTCATATTGGGTACTAACCTTGACTACAGAAGGTGTTGAAAATGATGTCCCTCTGCTGCAACACATTCCTGGCATCTCCGAAGGAAATTGGCATTTACACGTGCAAGTTCGTCTACTGTAATTCTCCCGATTTCTCGTACAATACTCTCTTTTAACACACGGATGGTGTGCGGATTGTCTTTGTATACTTTATTTCCCCTCTTTTCTCTCCACTTTTATTCAGAGCTGGCCCTGTTACTCTCAACTTTTTTACGAGGTTTAATATAAGCGACTGTCGCGTACCCGTTCACCGGGAAAGACAAGCGCTGATGTCTGGCCGCTTGCCGCCGAGTCTCGTAGCGAATGTCAGGGAATACTATGTAGATTAGGAGATTGCTTTCGTTGCTTAAAGGTAAGAGGAAATTATTAAAAAATCATCAGAATTATATGCGAGCAAATCTTGGTAGGGTTCTTTTATATATTGATTAAATTATGAGTAATGGCAAATGAGTTACCATTTTTTGCTGTGTCCGCTTTTTTATGACTTTGTCCTCCTTTTTCACCATGCTCAGTCCTCTTTTTTTTTTTTACATGTATGTGTCTGGTAACCCTATGTGCGCTGGATGTCTGCGCCGTGGATACGTTATCCAAGACAACCTTTTTCCTTCCCTACAGTTCCCATTTGCTCTTCCATACATAAACAAACACCATTATCAGCCAGTTCCTCTACCGTATATTCCATTGCACTGATTGCAGCCGCGACACTCGTGTTTCTAGACTACACACGTCGAGTTTGACGTTACGTCTTCTCCAGGGCATGTGCGGTGGATTCTTTCCCCTTTCTTTTATGGTTCCCCTCCGCGTTGTGCGTGCTTACCTGCCCATCGAAGGTTTTGACTTCTAACTTTTGACTGAGGCATTTCCGGACCCTATCTCACTTTGTTCCCTTTCTTCATCCCTGCAAGTCTGTAACACGGTCACAGAAACACCCTGTATGTAGCACAGTATGGAGAAAACATGTGAAATGACTCAAAACATGCAATTTCCAAAAAGAAAAAAAATGGTAATATTTGTTGCAAATTTCCCCTTACGATCTATTTGAAAAACACTAAGAATACGATTAAGTAGTGTTTAAATATTTTATATTTAATAACTATCCTTCTTTCTTACAAAGTAATGATATTACTATAGTGCTCATTTTCATGAGCATCCACAGAGAAGAATTCGAGACAACTTTTGTGACAAGTGGTTTACTGTTAGTGGTTAGTAATAAACTGCAAATGTTACTAATTTCATTCTTAAATCGGCACCAAAGGGAACAATAATGCTTGTCTCTTTCACGCATTCGTATTTTAATTTCATTAATTGATCTATAATTTGGCCACTAAGTGTTCAGATTCCAGTTTGGAAAAGAAGTTGTAAAAGGATTTACACTAAAAGCGAAGTGTTTACTGGTCAGGAGAATAGTTTTCTTGCCTTAGTTTTACAAAAGCACAGGGTAAGATCACAGTCGTTGTTGTCTTCAATTGTTAAATATCGTGATGGAATCGTTAATGGCCCGATGCTGTGGCCGAGTGGTTAGAACATCGCGCTGCGACGCCAAGGATCCCGGGTTCGAATCCCGGTCGGGCTTGGTTGTTTGTGAATGTCCATTCATCAACTTCATCATTTCATCACTCATCCCCATCTTCGCAAATTAGCCAAGAGGCACAAAACGCGAAGTAAAATAAATTAAATCAATCAATCAATCGTTAATGGTGAAGTAAACCAACTTGCACTAAGTTTCTTCACAGCACACCTGAGACTGGTGACAAAAAACTATCGGAGAATGAATCGTAGAAGATTCCCTACTTGAGGTATTACTTAAATAATATTTCCAGAAGGGGAATTCTCCCACACACCCTGGGTAAGTTCACCTGTTCCCAAAGTTACGCCATCAAAGCACAACACTCAATATTCTCCAACAACGGCTCCTGGGTACACCACTGGACACAGCCAAGTAACAACGCCTCCCAATGTGCTTCACCACACAAATTTCCCCACGGGTAAGCTCGTGGATTCTTGCTGCTATTACAGGCACCAACTCCACCATTACTGTCCTCTGGTGGGAACTATACTCTGTCCAGGGAATCTCTGGAGCGAGCGAACGAAAACAAGTCCCTGTGCAAGTGGTGACTCCGAGGGGTCGACCAGTGAACTAACGAGAAGGGAAGCGAGTGAAGCTACCAGCCGTTTGCAAAAGCCGACAACTCGCTTTCTTCCCTTCTCTTCCGTTATGCGCGGCCTTGCTCCACAGATTCCAGAGACAGAGTATAGGGAGACATGTGTTCCCAGTTCGCGCATGCGTAGTCTCGGAAAATGAAGGCGCGCTACTTTCCCAAAATATCACTCAGATTGAACATCGCTCTGGAGGTGGACATGGATTTGCGCCAGTGAAGCAGTTTCCAAAATTTCCTTTTCTTTCGAAAAACAGATACGATATTTCAAATTCTGATAAATTAAATTTGCTTAAAATTCCTTCTGGAATCTTCTTGTGGTTTGCTTTCGCTGTTGTCTAGATATTCACAATAGTTTCGGGCTACGTAATCCTATTGAACCATTGTGAATATCTAAGTAATGAAAGCAAACTACAAAAAGAGTCAAGTGAATGCTCCAGAAAGAATTCTAAGCAGATGTATTTTTTTTCTTCTGAAATTTGAATATCATAGCCGTTTTTCGAAATGAGAGTAAATTTCGAAAACTGCTTCGTTGGCGCAGGCCAAGTGTCCAGACTAACCTTAATACACGTGGGGGGGAAGTCTTTACATGTATAATTGAAGTCCTGATTCGAACAACAGTTCGGTATCGTCGAACGGACGCGTATCTGCATTCGAGCCTTTATCTGTTCTTTTTTCTTTCTGGAAAGCTCTGTTGACACTTTTTTGCCTGCAGTGTTTAGACATCCATTCATTCACTGCAACGTTATACTACCAAGGTCTCCACATTATATTAAAAAAAATAGCACAACACAATAGCACAAACTAGCAAACATAACGCAACCGCAACCTCACGTTAAGAAATATTTAGAAACTGAAATGGCAACATCTCATTTACTCCACGTGGACATGTCAAGAGCTGTCAGATCCTAAAACGGACGCTATTGGTGGGAAAGATTTGAGGGGAGGATATACTGTGCTCCACGGATGGATGTTTACTCCTGTAACAGAGGGAACTGAACTTTCGGAACTTTCTACGAAGTAAAGTGGCGTTCGAATCAGGACTTCAACTACAACACCTCCGTAAAGTGAGTGAAGAAAGCGGAAATCTATGCAAGGGACCTTACTCTAGTAAAAATCGTCGATCTTCATAACCTTCCTGTACACCGCTGAAGGTCACGATGCGCAGAAAAGCGACGTACGATTCCGAAACGAAAAGAGGAAGAAGAAAAAACTAACGAGATCCGAAACAAGGAGAGGGCAATCGGGCCCTACATGCATGCGTTCGTTACACGGCGTATGTATACACACGCCCTTGTTAGGGAGATCTTGTTATTTTAAAACCACGATGAACTAGCCGCTATGAAGAGGGGGATTATGCCCTTTTCTTCTTCGTCTATCTCCCTCTTCTTCATTTTTTTTTTACCTAGGTAGAAAGTCAATTCGTTTGTCGTTGCTTAGCAAAGTGATATCAACAAAAATTACTGGAGCAGGAATATTGAATAGTAATAAAGAGGGTAGGGAGGCAGAAGGAGATATGCAACAAAATAATGAGTCGAAGGGACATTTTGCTGTCCATCTCGGTCCTTGTTTGTAGCTTGTTATTCTCTCCACTCTTCTGTAAAGAATGGACGTTCTGTATTCTTATTAGTCTGTTAGGTCCGGCCTGACTGGGAAAGCGGAGGGGAAATATCTTTTACCATGGCGAAATGCCGTATCGTCCGCATACAAAAAAAAGTCCTATTTTTTTGGCATATTCTGCCAAAGATGGAAGCCTACCAGTTTAAAACTTTATGTTCAGATATGCCAATCGGGACTGGGCCTACAGTTTTCAAGTGGGATGTGAACTCCTATGGAATTTTTCTCGTCTCGTGAATGAGAGAGCATCGGCCTCAGTTTCGTCTCGATATCTAAATTCCAATCTCGTTAGTGTCTTGGGTTTTGAAGTATTAGTCATACAAAAATGTAAGAAATGTTCATTAAAATAATCTAAAAACATAAGTTGGTGCACATTAAACAACACCAATAACTATCTATAGCCAGACAGCCTTCCCCATCTTGATATGCACAAATAAAGATTGTCGCACACTATTTCGGCTACCACAGCCGAGAAGAAAATTTCCGTTGTCTGCTTCCTTTGAAATCAAATGGTTTTTCGCCAACTACAGTGCGCCTCGCTCCCCGAAACGTACAGGAGCGGCGTGTGGAATTTCCATGAGAGAAATCCGGAGGTTACATTTTACCGTTCACCGCATCACATTAGCGCTAATTCTACATGGTGGCAAATGGGTTAGGTTGATTTGGTGTTTTAAGTCCACTTTATGCACAGTAAGCTAATCTGGACTGAACCTACAGTTTAAAGTGGGACCCGAACCACTATGTGCTTCCACCGGGTATCGAACCCGGGGCACCTTGATTACAAGGCGACGACGCTACCACTGCGCCATCGGGGAGGCCCTACATGGTGACAAATGCAGAGATTATTTGTGTAAAATCGCTTTCCGTAGATTTTGCTTTGAAATATTTACATGTTCACCTGTAATATTCACACTTCCAATGGCATTGATAGCCGCAGTAAAACGAAATATTAGGCAACATCACATATCAATGCGGTTCTGTTCCCTTTCTCTGATACGACGAGTCCATTGGCAAGAATACCGTGTTGTTCTGTTTCCCTGCGAGGTTGTTTGTTAGTTGTCGTGCAGATGCATTGGATTCCGATCATTCTTGTGTATAGAAGGTAAACAGCTCAAAAATTCATGAAGTGAAAGCAAGCAGATGTGAATATCTTTTAAGGTTATCTTAGGCCGAAATTATGTCGGGACTTTCGTGTTCTTTGAATCATTTTTGTCTTTTTCTATACACATCATCATATAAAAGTTAATTTTTGTACAGAAAGAGTATTCGTGAATGACAATTTTCATTCCAATGCACTTCTGTACTCAACTCTTTGCAGCTACTGCCAAGTATTGACAAACCTGAAACTTATGAGTGGGAATTATTTCAAAGAGTTCACAGTGGTATCGTGCTCCTATATGCCTATTCAAGGACTTGCCCAAGCCTGAATCTTATGCAACACGCTCTATTCAAACGTGCACACGGTCGGTTACGCTCCAGGCTATCATTGCCTTCTCAATAGTGGATATTGCATGGAAAACTGTAAAATGTTAAGATTGATTTAAAAAGTCTTATATATCTTGCGATGCGCGTGCTCGAGTATTTCTATGCATTTATGCCACGAAAAGCACGGCAGTAATTGAAATAATGGAACTCATATTTGTCTGTTATCCAATCAATTAGAAATATTGAAAATATGTAATGGACTTACCTTTCCTGAATCTTCTGGAAATGGTTGAATCAATTTCCCTTCTTGACAACAGCAGTCAAATGTTCTCGATCCCAGGACATCCTTTGGGAAGATTGTTCACACGTGCTGCCATCTCGTAGAATGTGTTACTACTGGGCGAAAGAAAAAGTACACTATATTAGACTGAAAGCGGCATTTCCCTCAAGACACTTACACTTAAGTTTTTTTCTTAAATACAATAGTCTGCTAATCAATTATTTAATATAACTTTGTTGTAGCTGAAAATAATAAACTGTTTAGAAACATCCTTCTACAAAGTTAACATTTGGCTTTGGGACTGATATAAGATCCCCTTCAGGCGGAAGATTTTTTTAGCATTTTTGCTAACATAATTGCTACGTAAATGCTTCCAAAAGTGTTAGAGCAATTTTTACACCGAAACATTTCATGTAACAATCGAATTAGCACTTTGTAATATGAAATATATACACAACACCAAAGGCTGTTACACAGTTTTCATTTAAAGACACACGAAGTGCAAAGAAGAAATGAGATAATTTAAGAGGGTTATTATTTAATTAAGCTAATGAGATATCGTTTAAACAAATTGAAACTCAACAAGTTCGTTTCTTTGTGATGATATAAAATGACCACCATTGTCACCTATATTGAGATATTTTTTTCATATTACTTTTCGTGCTGGTATACAGTAGCCTATATTGTTAATCGTTGGAACTCTATATCTAGCGTATGCCTGTTGGTCAACTGAACTGTTAAATGAGTAAACAACAATAAGATATTCAAGAATGTATATATTCATACAAGAAACTACCACGTAATTAATTTCTCAGGTGTTTGTAAGTGCGTTAAGTGGTCAACTTTCGAACTCGCAACCGAAAGTAAAGAGTTGCTAACACAAATATCAAAAAGTAAAGAGTTGCTAACACAAGTAACAAAAAAGTAACGAGTTACTAACGCAAGTTGCGAAAAGTAACGAGTTTCTAACGAAAGTACCAAAAAGTAACGCGTTACTACACCAGTACCGGAAAAGTAAAGCGTTACTAAAGCAAGTACCAAAAAATAAAGTGCTACTAAAGCAAGTCTCGAAAAAGAAACCAGTTACTAACCCAATTGCCGAAAAGTGACGAGTTACTTGCGTTACGTTAGTCCCCTCCCCAACTCTTGCTTTAATAAATTTTCTTTCATGTAACCATTATTATAATTACTAGTGAGATGATTATTGGTTTAGAAAGATATATGGTATGGTACCCCTTTGCCGGCGCCTAATTACAAGCCTCGAACAAGTATCATTCTCCGGGAGGGTAAGCCCAGGCACTTAGCGACCCGTTGGGTGAGAATGATGTAAGGGAGATTACTTAACATTCCTGCTCCCTACAAGATAGTCAAATAACTAGACTAGAAAGTTTAACAAACTGGAGCCTCACAGCCGTGGACCGCTTCATAGAAAAGGAGACCGTTAATCCACACCAAGTTGGATAGAATCTGAAAATCTCTCCAGCTTACTTTTGGAACACCCTGCATTCACTACATTATTGAATTATGACATGCCGTGTGAGCAAAACAAGAAAAATGCAAGGAACCCCGGTGAAGAACGCTAAGTGTGAAGGAATCAACATGTTTACGGAAGCAGAGGAGGGAAGAAGCCCTTGGAAGAGGAATGGAGACGGGGGATACAATCGACCGGAACACAGCTTACCCAGGATTCCTTACACACGTCACGTCCGGGAGTAATCCGTCACTAACGAGTAGAAAGGTTGGGGGGTGACGGGAGGGGGTAATTGGAAAGGGGGGATAAATGGGGGGAGAAGTGTCGCGTGTGGGAATGGAAGCTGCAGGTACTTTGATTTACTTTTCCGTGGAAGGAACTACTTTTTTTTGGCAGGAAGCTTATTTTCCGCGGATGAATTTCACTGCCACAGTCGTTGATACAAGGTTGAAAATATAACTCTAACCTGCCTTCGTGGTGTAGTGATTAACTACCAGAAGATTTAGGAAAGGGAAGTACATTTTACTCTTGCAATACAGATGTTCATCCCCTTCTAAAAGGGCGATTTAATGTGTTCACCTTCACACACATATGACAATCCTGCCTTCCATCACCAGTTGTGTTCGATGTGAAGACCAGCGCTCTGGACTATTGGCCGACATCGCAGTTTCCAGTGGAGAAGACTTCTTTGTAACACGAGTATCTTGTCCCATTCTTGCTGGTAAGCTTTCGTCAGGCTGTGTCTTACGTGATGAAAGGTGGCGCTTCAGAAGTCCAATTGCACAGTAGTCTACCGGACTGGCATCTTTACTCTTCACCAGGACATCGTACGGAAATTGCACGAATCCCGATCCCGGCTTCTATCCGTCTGTAGACGTAAAGCCTGTTCGGCCAAAGAATTAACTGCAAATTTATATTTCTGTCTAAATTCTTTCCCGTCTAAAGCCAAGGAGGGTCACATAAACCGCTGAACCAATCGGATTGGTCCAGTTGCCGTGGTGGGGGAACATTCTCGTGGTATTCTGCGTTGTCAAAATTTTCGTTTCGAGTCGTTTTCGAAACACCATCGACAAGGTCAAGCACGGCGAAGTATGGTTGCTGTTGCGTAGCAAGCGAATGGGTCACCGATTCCCTGCTTCTCCCTGAAATGCGAGCGAAGGGAGCATGTTGACAGGAAGAGAAGAGGTGACACGTATGACTGCACAAAAATCAGGCGTGTAGCAACACCGCTTTTCCCCCTTTGAAACTCCAACAACTGGAGGCGAAAAATCTGGGTCTTCTTGTAAATGTCAGTCAACACAAGTTCATGATAATAGGTTTTCACCTTTTTTTTTTCACGCGACGTATCTTTAATTTCCTCCTGCAACAAAAGCCAGCCACAATCATAAAACTTTTCGGAAAACTTTCATCTCACTGAAGAACGAAATTGTTTCGTCCTTTTGCATCGATGTTGCGAACTTTCCACAGCGAGTTAGATATATCCACGCTTCGTCTAAGGTAACCACAAACTTGCACCGATCTCCCACCAGGTGACGCACGTTACAGGTTCCTGCAGTTCGTTTGGCACGTTTGATAATTCATTGCGACCATGGAACCATTTGGTCGTAGGACACTGTGTCGGAGGATTCTCAGAAGCAGTCAATTGGCTAATTCAGTGTCCTTAGTTTCGCAGAGGTCAGTTTCATACGGGGCTTTGTCGTCGATTCAGCCCTGCATATCATCGCACTATGGCCTTCACTGTGGATCTTCCCACACGAAATCCGCTCGTACTGTTTGACTATGCTACTGAGAATAACTAAACTTTGCATCGGTAAGTGCTACAATGCAGCCTTCCCAGAATAGATTCACTCTCGGCGGCATTAGACTTTGCACAATGTGATCACCCTGCTAGCAGACACAACACGCACTTGACTGATGCGTGCGAGGTACAAGTTTCAGACATCTGTGTTGCGCTTGCGGCGCAGTGCCACGTTTCAAACTGGTCCAGATGGAAGCGAATTACTAATTGATTGGACTTAGGCAAATATTACAACTATATTTTCAATTACTTCAGTACTTTTCATGGAAGTTGCAGAGGTGTCAGAATTATATACACAATATTTCCACATCGCAGGAAATATGAGTTTTTCAACGTTTGGCAATACCCACCAGTGAGAAGGTAATTAAGTCAGGAACACAACTGACCGTGTGCAGATAGTTGCATAAATGTAAGGCATGGGCAAGTTGCGAAAAATAATAGAACAAAGGAGCATGTGGGCCTCCTGATATCATTCGGTTGATGATGTTTCTTGTGTGTTAAAAAATTGAGGGCGGGCGCATTCGGCTGTGAACTCCATGAAATAATTCCTACTCAGAAGTTTCAGTTTTGTTAACAGGTGGCAGTATGCGTCAAAAGTTGAATACTGGATGGCACTGCAATGAAAATTGTCACTCACGGACACTCTTTCGTTGCATATTTAAACTTGTATATGGTAATGTGTATGGTGAAGGTATATGGAGTGATTCAAAGAATATACAGTCTGGACTGTAATTGTGCCACTGTACTCAGTCTGGGAAGTTTGTTGCAATAATTACTTGATATTGAATAAAGAAGGCTGTATTAACAATTTTCTTTACATGGCCTTAATAACCAGTAACAAGACAAAAGGACATCAATATTGAAAAAACTTTGTACAACAAGATTTTCCTCGCTCTTTACGAATTATGCAAAGAGAAAATAATATACCGAGTGTCCGAATTGAAACGCCCTAATATTAACCGACTGCAGTACCGCACGTATTTAATGCATTCAAAAGATTTATTCAACAATGAATACACATAGGTATGAAGTTTTGTCTGTGCAATCAGTAAATTTCTAAGTGTGCCCCACGACTAGCACGGAGAATTTAGAGGTGATTCTCAATTTCTCTACAGGTTGCCTGCAGCATCTGTGGAGTAACTGTCTCAATTGCACCGCGAATTCTCTCACGAAGCTGTTCCACAGTTGTCAGTTTTGTTGCATAGACCATGTCCTTAATATACCCCCACAGGAAGAAATCCAGGGGAGTAATGTCAGGCGACAGGGGTGGCCAAGGAATTGGACCATCTCTTCCAATCCATTTTTGTGGGAATTCCTGATTCAATATGTTCCGGACTGCCAAATGCCAGTGTGGAGGTGCTGCATTGAGTCCGTGTCGCTTGCGCCGAGTCATTTGCGCCGAGGCTTCTTATCGGTTCATTTCCGCCGCGACATATGTCAAGACCTTCCTTGGTGGGTTTTCCCACAATCCGGAGTGTCATTACCGCCGCACGCATGTGTGTTTAGGACGTTGCCCAGCTCCAGCTGTGTTTATCTTCGATTGAAAAGGAAGGTGATTGGTAAATACATGTAAGGTGAAAGTATATATGAGGGATATACATTGGGAAATTAGTATTTATGTAAAACTGAGACTTGAGAGAGACGACAAGATGGCTGAGAATATGAAAATCATAGAAACAACGCGTGGAATGCCTTCGAGCATTTGCATACTTACAAGAATTCAAATAACGTTTGTATTGTTGTTGTGCAAGTGTATCGAAATATTGTGTTTATATATACGTAGCTATTACGTATATAGTGTTTGCAAAACATTGCACTGTATTTATAATGTTTCTGTCAATTTTATGTAGTGTATAATAATTAAGTGTAATAGACTGGCACATTTATGTTGCTTCCAAAGTGTACATTTACGTAGTACTTGTAGAATGCTTTCAATATTTTTATCAATACTGTATTTACAATGTTTTTTTTTTACGATTAACGATAAATGATTAATAGTTAATAGGCTGATGCTGATTTATGTATTTTCTGTTGTGGAATAAAATTGATAAAAGTAATCCTGTGTAACGTCTTTTGAAATAAGTAAAGAAAAGTCATATTTGACTCTCTGGATAGGTTTAACATTTCAATATAAACACAGCTGTGCATCGTCATAAACACACGTTTGATTTTATGTTTTAAGTCCACTTTATGCACTATGCACCATGTTCCCACAAACACACGTGCTCGCGGCGGTGATGACACTCTGGATTGTGGGAAAACCAGCCAAGGATGGTCTTGACATATGTCACGGCGGAAATGAACCGATAAGAAGCCTCGGCGCAAACGACACGCTCCATTATGCTGGAAAAGTAGGTTTCGGTGTCGGTGTGTTATCTGAGGGAACACAAAATTGTTTAACATATCAAGATATGTTTCACTTTTCACCACCTGGAACGATACAAAATAAACGATTCCTTACCATTCATTACCTATTTAAAATTTCCGCAGCTAAGCTAGCATGTACCGCCTACCACACTGTTCTTGCCTGTATATTATGTTTAATATAGGTATTTGAAATTAGGGGGTTTCAATTCGGACACCCGGTATATTCTAATAAGAAAAGTCTTTCAATTAAAAGACTGTTGCAAAAATCTCCTCCTCCAGCTGAAAAACTTTGATGTACTTTGAATGAAAAATATATTCTTCAAACTCCATCTTCATTGTATCATGTTCATATATCTCCACATCGCCTATTTTTCTGACAGCAATCTCATTCTTTTCACGTCATTTTTTGAGCCATTCTCAATAGTTTTCCTCTTTACGGGAATCTCATATTCATGATTACTTCATAACCATTTTATATCCATTCAAAAGATTATATCACGAACACACTCTTTCTCTTTGAAACTAAATGTTCTAATGAAGACCTTCAATTAAAATTCTAAACCACATTAACTTTATCTTGCATTACATATATTCCATCTTATCATTCTTCCAGTGAGGTATTTTATATATTTTCCTTCGCCACTTTCGCCTTTATAACCGTGAAAGGAATCCAGTTTCCTCTGCCAAATTTGCTGAAAACATATTCATGTGTGTTAGTCGTTTTTGAAGCTGATAACTAATAGCAGGAGAAGGAACATTGGCATGGACAACTTCCCTTTGTTCACAGAATACAAAATATGCATTTAAAATCTTTAGAAATAAACGTTCTCTTCCTTTTCTCTAACTTCAAAGATTTTTTTTAAAGTCCACTATATGTACTCATAGGTCTGAACCTGCAATCGGGACTGGCCCTACAGTTTAAAGTGGAATCCGATCCACTGGGTGCCTCAACCGTGGCTCGAATTCAGGACCCCTTGATTATACCGCGTTTGGTAGAACCTGTCCCGGTTCCCGCGCTAGTTGCTCCCTGAATTTTCTCGGTGTTGGGGAAAGTCAAAGCCAGGCAGCCAATTAAGATACGCAACGTCGCAACAGCGTCTACGTAAGCGCCTCTCTTCTGGCTTCCATTCGCTCCTCGCTGCCCCGCAGACGATTTTTTCCTCGTTTCTCATTGGCACCGAAACTGTCGAGCGCTCCCTAGCGCGGGAAGCGGGACAGGTTCTACCAAACGCTGTATAGAAGGCGAATACCTTAGTACAATCTCTTTTTATTTAGGGGGTGGGGATATGATGAATATACCCTACGTATTAAATGTGCGTAATACAATTTTCTTGCTATTGGAGGGAACGCGCCCCCCTTAACCGCCACCACTAACGACGTCCATAGGGGAGGCGGCATCTTTTAACTGGCCTACACAGAAAAAACAATATTTTTCTGTGTGTAGGGCAGCGACATTTTAAACTCGGCCCTGGTACTGAGGGTCATGTTACCATATTTCCACTTATACGGTGTTTCAGTGGGAAAGGTTGGAATTTGGGCCAGAAAAGAGAGGCTGTAATTCTCACCATCTTGTGAACATTCACTGGCGCATGCGCACAAGCAATGACACAAGAAAGGCAAAGTCAGATTTGATTTATGAAACATACATGCATGCAAAACCAAGGCATACCCAATATTAAATTTCTGCTATGAAACCAAAACAAAACAAAAAAATGAACAAGGATTTGTTTCGACACTGTTACTCTAATACTCCCATGTTCTGCTGAACGTAATCATCTGTCAGCAAAGGTATGTAGAATCCGTGATTTGTTTCTTGGCTCTAGCGCGTAAATACTGTTTTTTTTTTTTTTACATTTATTTTCCCGCCAACGCAGTTATGGAGACGAAACAAAACAAAAAAATCATAAACAGGCCCTTCCAAGCAACAATTTTCGATCGTAAAACAAACTCGGGCAAAGCATGATGGGTATGTGCCTGAAAGCTGACGTTACAAAACTCGCCGTGACTATAACCGCCCTAGGTCAAGACTGTCATCAGTGTTGCCAATGCCATTGAAACGACTTCCACTAGATTAGTGAAAATCACCAGTAATTACCAAAGTTTCAGAAGCAACAATAAATTATTCGATTATTTGGGAAATATATATTTCCTCATGAAACGAAATTACTGTATTTGTATTTTGTTATCGTTTTCCCGTCACTTGTGGATTATCCCAATGCTGAGTGATGATCGGGGGTGAAATTATACTCACAAATATGGTGATCATAATATTTTGACCCCAAAACGGGACATCCCAATGAGGTCAGTTTTATTCCCCTCCCTCCTGAAAAATTGATTAGATCTAATTATAAAATTACTGTTCTTATTAACTAGGGATGTGACGAAGCTGAAAATTTACCGATGCCGATGTACTCACCGATAATTTTTGGAACCGATACCGATGCCGATATTTAACCGATTCCGATACATAAGATTATTAAACAGAAATGAGATGTTATTTTCTGCATGACAAAAATAAATTTGCTATGTACATTTCTATTGCATATCATATGTATATACATATATATTCTCAAGAGATGCGAATGTACATTTGCATCTACAAAAGGTTATGTGAACCTAGAGATTTAACATTAGTACACAAGCTTTGAAATGGAAAATGAATTCCTGTTCTGCCAGATTCAACTTCAGAAATACGAGATTTGGAAGCACTTTAGGAAGTAACCTACTTCTTCTCTTATCGCAAAACTGTTCAGCAACACTGAACACTCAATCACTGAACACTGATGCAGCAGGTATGCCCAAGTATTTTCCTCAGCAATTGCTTCAGGTTTGAATACTCATTTTTGAATTTCCAATACAATAGCAATGTACTGTTTTATTTCCGATTTATAGTAAGGTTGATCCTCTGAATGAGAGCTTGCAATAATTTTATTACAAAAACTCTACAATAATGACGAATCATAACAAGATTTTCAATAAATCTTAAAAAACCAGAATATAAAACTTGTTAGAAGGTAAAACTCTAGTATAATCTGTACCGGTTTAAATATCGGATTTTTGCCGATTCCGATACCGATGCCAATATGTCAATTTCTGCCGATTTTCATACATCTGTAATCGGCTTCGGCACATCCCTATTATTAACGTATTATTACTATTATTTACTGATGTATTACATAAATGATATATCGTAAACAACAAATGAAATATCATCTCCCGTCGTTTTCAAAAGTTATTCATTATCACAATCTCGGATGACTTACATAGTGTTGCTGGTCCCTTTTGATCAACCTTTGATGTTAGTCCTACGCTGAAGTTGTGGAATGCCAGAAGTGTTTATTAGAAGAACCATTCCTCTTGAGAGCAGATTTATTCTTCAACAACCGTTCATAAAACTCCCTGAAAACTTACCGCACATATCTGACCAATTCGACATGTGTCTTTAGACATGTGTCTTTAAATTATTTTTGTAGCTTCGTATTGAAAATACATGTAGCCATGCTTATTTACTGATCAACAAATAACTGCCCCCTTGACGGAGGTCCCGGGTTCGAATCCTGGCCTGGGTTTGCGAGTGTCGATTCACCAATTTCAGCATATCATCACTCACCTTAGCCAAAAATGGCACAAGAAGCGAAGTAAAATAAAGCAAATCAACCAATTAAAACAGTAAATTTCTGTCTGATCTTAGGTTCTTAATGACAATCAAACATTTTGAATATTATAAATAGTGTTGCTCACGGGACGGGACATGTCCCGTCTCGTCTCGTGTCTCGTCTCGTTTTCGAGACGAAACACGAGACGGGACAAGCCTTTTGAAATTCGAGACGGAACGAGACGGAATGCCTTTCTCGTCTCGTTTTCGAGACGAGACACGAGACGGGACGGGACGGCTTTTGAAAAGTCTCGTCCCGTCTCGAATGTCTCGAAAAAATAAAAGCAAAATATTTAATCAGTTGCAAATACTTGTTTGCTTGGAATAAAGTATCTCAATTAGAAACGTTGATAAACGTGTATTAAGTCAAAAGAAGACTATTCTAGAGAGAGGAATGAATGAATACTTAAACTTATTTTCAATACTCTTTCGAAACACAGAATTACTCCCCATTTTTGTTTTTCAATTTATTCCAGGTTAATAACTTTATGTAACGATAGTACTCCAGATACTAATACAATTCTGAATAACATCAAGTAAAAGGGCAGGTAGAGAAGGTGGAAGGAGGGGCCAAAAGATCGTGGAATGTCTGCGTCCGAGGTTTATCTTGTAAAAATAGTCTCAGCTCTATAGGTTGGAAAGATAAACCGACCGACGGATAGGGTTTATTATTATTATTTAATTTTTACATCAGAGGGTGTACAGAAGTGAATGTTATTAGGAAGTAGGAAAAACATTGTGGGAAACATGGCAGTACAAATTGATAAGGAGTTGTTGGGAAAGTTATTAAGGAGTCCAAGATATTAAGAAGACTAAGAGAAGGAGATAATTAGGGACAAATAATCTTGCATTATCCCACTCCGAACAGCTGAGAGCTAAAGAGGAGGAGAAAATACGGGAAATATGGAAAGAAGTAATGTGGTGATTTTAGTGTTTACAGGGAACCACGACAAGATTTTACCACATGATTATTTGCACGGGTTGCGAAATTATTAGAATGTTATGGAAATTTCGGATATGTCTTTGTTGAGAAAATTCATGTTGTTTCCCTCAGGCATTCTACAGGTGGTTGGATTCGATTTTTTTACGTCCGTTTGAAGATTATTTCCAATGCTTTTTTTTATTTATGTATTTCTTATTTAAGGAGAATACTATTCCTTGGATTGTAATAACGAAATACTGAGCCTGATATAGAATAGATTTCAAATGAAGGAATGCACTAAGTTCTGTATAATCGTCGTAGAAGGAAACTTTGTTCTATGGGGACTCCCCGATGGTACAGTGGTAGCGTCGTCACCTTGTAATCAAGGCGTGCCGGGTTCGATACCCGGTGAAGGAACATAGTGATTTGAATCCCACTTTAAACTGTGGGTCCAGTCCCGATTAGCCTTTCTGTAAATCAGATGAAGGAATGTTTTGCTGTTCTTTTTATTCTGTAAATTTAGCCTTCACGTTTATGAGCAAAATACATGTAGTATCTACTGTCTACATTTTCACTCGTTCTAAACACATTTCACAAAGTTGTTTTTATCGAACTTCAGAGGAAAGCTGACAGCAATGTCAGAGTGGCGGGAGCTTGTTTACGACCAGGGTGTATTCCGAGACTATTTTTCGCCGTTCCCCACTGACACAGGTTTCGCTTTGAACAATGGACACAGTTGCTTCAGGGGGCAAACACCAAACATAGGGCGAGGTTGACCTGCAGTAGCGGGTACGTGCCATAAATCCAGGCCTAAAGTAGGAATGAAAGTTGATGCAAGGGAGGGACAATAAAAATTCTGTAATTTGGTTTGCTTGCTGACAGGAAGTTTTGCAGGAAAAGCTGAAAAGGAAAACGGCAGACTTTGAATGAAAGCGGGACAGTGAACACAAGTTATTATTCGCCGACACACAAGCTTCCATTTCGAAGGTGAGGCTATCGGCAGCGAAGTTATTAGAGGGTTGGAAGCAGTGACGACGCCAGAGGAGGCAGGGGGACGCCCCATGTCAGACACTTTGCCCCCCCCCCCGGCCCTCCAACTGAAGTTAATTAAATATCAAATAATAAGAGAGTTCATTTATAAGAGTATGACGATTTTCACCTTTTCAAAGTGGTGTATTCTGCATGATATCACTTTCCTGCTTATAATACCAACTTGATTAACAAATATTAATTTGTTTAGTATATATATAGAGCTATGAGTATGTGACTTTCGTTCAAGATTCGAGCACCGACCCTGCCCGACCCTGTGGCCGAGTGGTTAGCACATCGCGCTGCGACGCCAAGGGTCCCGGGTTCGAATCCCGGTCGGGCTTGGTTGTTTATGAATGTCCATTCATCAATTTCATCATTTCATCACTCATCCCCATCCTCGCAAATTAGCCAAGAGGCACAAAACGAGAAGTAAAATAAACTAAATCAAATCAAAATCGAGCGCCGACCCGGGCATAGGTGATTTCTCATTCATTTATGTCCTGCAATAGCCCAAATTAACCTAAGTTTTATCCAGTCTTAAGAACTGGGGAAAAGTGTGAATGTGGATGGTTTTAAAACATCACGAATATTTTCAGGACCACAAGACATCATCTGTAGTACGCGCAAATTATTCTAATCGGGGTCGTTAGTGACAACGCTAATTATTAAAAGACATTCAAAGTTGATTCAAGATTTGGTTGGTTGGTTGATTTGGTGTTTTAAGTCCACTTTATGCACAGAAAAGCCAATCGGGATTGGACTAATAGTTTAAAGTGCCTCCACTGGGTATCGAACCCAGGACCAAAGGTGATCGAAGAAAACCCGTCACTACATGTCAGTTGTTGTGGATTCATCGCGGTTTCTTACTATTCAGGGACTTGAATTTCGAGATGATGAGTCTGAGGAAACCTTAACAAAGTGAATTTCTTCGATACTCTTGAAGTTAATGAGGGGATATTATTTGGAAATGTATTGAACGTGAACCTTAAAATGCAAATTACACTTAAAATTCGATTCAAAACATACCGCGGGCAGGTAAAAGAACGTTTATTAGCATTTGCCACTCTTCAATCATTGGATGCAGGTTCGCTCTTTCTCGTACATGTCAAAATCGCAGAACAACTTCCCACGAACTCCATTGGTGCCTGTAATTGTGTAGCACAGACATACGTTGGAGTGGTAGAGTAAGAGTAAGTAATGCCAGGGTCAGAATATTTCTTAAATTATGAGATAACTGTAACCTTTGTCTGATTTTTTTAACCTGTGATAACATTTCCCTGAAAGGTGAAACACAAATTTTGCCCAAAACTCTTCAGCATTACGAAGATGGTTGTCCTTAAAATCTTTGAAAAGGCTTGCTCGAAACAGGATGCTGGATGCAAACTGCCTCATTTGGCTGTTCTTGCCATTGAGAAGAAATGTCAAGTCCTGGACGTACCAAAGGTGGGCAATGTGTTCTCCAAAGCACATACAGCAGAATTCTCCTACAGGAGAAGTGCCTCACATTGTTTCTAATACTCAAGAAGATTCATTTCTTCCAACGTCACGTTTATTTTGCAAGAAAATTAAACTCTTAGAAGCATTTTTTCGTCATTTATATTATCATCTTATAACTTAAATATTTATATCAGTAGTTTCATCTCAAGAAAGACGATGAATTATAAAATTATGAATGTCTTCCAATACTGAAATAGGCCACTAGAGACAACGCAACTTACCAATAAAAAAGAATTAATGTCTTTATTAAAACGAATCATGTGGAGATAAACTCGTAATCAAGAAGTAAATTTAGGCAGTAAACGTCCACTCTAAATAAAAGACAAACACAAAACACCATACATGAATATAATAATAATAATAATTATTATTATTATTATAAGTATTATTATATATGTATATATATATATATATGTGTGTGTAGTGTTTTCGGGCGTTTTAATGTGACTGCCCCCTTACAATATTTTGTTGCCCCCCTTCCGCCCCCCCCCCCGTCACATTTCCCTGGCACCGTCACTGGTTGTAAGTAAATTTATTAGGATGAGGAAAGTAACATTAGCTGTTGACAGTGTTGCATCAAAGGACGTGATATGTGCTACTGTTTGTATAAATTTAAGGAAATTTAAGCAAAAAATTATAATTGTTGAGACTTGAGAGTAGTTTCCTTCATTTGATCGTAGGAAGAGGTTTTCTGAGACAGAGTGGGATTATTTTGCACATGCATGAGAAAGGGTGGTTGTTTAAAGATAGAGACGTTTTTTGCACATTTTTTAAAAGTTCAGATAAAACGAGAATTTAGCCTTACTGTTATGAAAAGAAATAACGCAGTACAGGGAAAGAATAACTTCACATTTCTCGCACCTGGTGGGATGCAACCCACATGCACAAGAGTATTGCAGGAAGTCTATGAACGAGGATGAAAAGGGATATGTGCAATTTGGCTTAGGTGCGGGTGAATTAGTGGATTCTAATATTCTTAACGTTGATATTGTTTATTTAAGTCCACTTGATTCACAAATAGGCTAAATCGCGAACCTACCTACAGTTTAAAGTGCGATCCGATCCACTTTGTGCCTCCATTGGATATCGAACGCGGGGACCCTTGATTACAAGACCTCGACGTTATTACAACGCCATCGGGGAGGCATCCATTTACACAATTTTTTGATTCCAATAACACGTTATATGCATAATCTGATAATGATGCACTTTTGGTGCATCTAAACATATTTCTTTCAACTATAGCATGTCTAAAAGAATCATTGAAGTTGGGATTTTTATAACTTCAGAAGGCACGGCTCTGTAAATGTGCGATATAAAATATATGCAGGTTTGCCTTCCATACGTGGTGGTTTTGTCACGTTTCTTCACTTCGTACAACATACACTTTTCCAGGAACGGCTTCTTGCATCCTCCTGGCCTTGCTCTAGCTAAACAAAAAAATATATTTGTTTAGCATAATCGAGGGTTACTTTTTCCTGCCGAACAAGGATTTTATTGCGATCATACGGCTTTGAATGACAGTATCAATGAAGATTTATGTACACTACTACTTATAATAATGAGCATAAAATATTAATCAGGAACTTTATTTTTCGTCAACTGGATGTAACATCCTTTTTTGTTATTCAGCAAATATTCAATTCATCACCTTTTTTGACATTAAACTTCTTGCCAGGACAGCTGTTTTTATGCAAATTTTGGCGATCTTAACTACACGTAAGCTAGATATTAGCTAATATTCGTGCTGTTATATTACTATTCTTCTACAATGTTTGTAACATTTCATGTAATAATAATAGAATTGATTAATTTACATATACAAATGAATAGACCTATGAATTATATTAATGTATTAATTTACACATTTGCTTAATTGTTGTCGTTAATGTTATTATTATCATTTTTTCTGAAACACTTGGCTCGGACACCCTCCCCCGACATATATTTCTAGATGCGTGCCTGCCGAAGGATAAATTAGATCAAGCGGTGGTGGTACCAGACTTAGAGGCTAAAGAGAAAACAAAGAAGTATGTGCGTCATAAGCTGAGCATAAGAAACAGCACAATATCACAAAGAAACACTTTTTGAAACTTATGTCATAGAAGATGTTTAACAATGTTAAGAACAATAAATGTAATATACTAAGTATTGAAATTTTAAATAGTCTTTTGTGTTCGTACTACACATTTAAAAACTTTTTTTGTTGCTCCCGAGTGCCAAGCTTAGAATTTAAAGAAGAAATGTACATTTTCATAGTGCACGGAAGTTCGACATTCAGAAAGAAAGAAGGTCTAGTGGAAAACATTTCAAAACTTCCAAAAGGTATAGCAGTAATGAAAAGAGCACTCTTGTATGGAAGCCAGAAAAACCACAAGGTAGATTTTATAAGATACCTAGCAATCAGTAACCAACAAACTGCATTTTTAATATTAATGTCCTCATTATTAACGAACCTTATTTATTCTCACCACGCAATGGGTAAAATATTTGGAGCTTTATCCCACTTTCCGGAAAAATATTTCGTGTTTCTGCTTCTTCTGACTTTTGTTGGCATGATATCCCGGATCACTTTTTCGAGACGAGACGAGACGAGACAAAACGAGACGGGACGAGACGAGTCAGAACCCTTCGAGACGGGACACGAGACGGGACAAACGAATATTTTCGAGACGAGACACGAGACGAGACAGCATTTTCACGAGACGGGACGGGACAGACCAAAGTCTCGTCTCGTCTCGTGGGCAACACTAATTATAAAGTGATTGATACGCATTCCAGTGACAGTGTTTGATTATGTTGTTTTAAAAAATATTTTTTTTCTCATGAAAGTTCTCTTAAATGTAGACTTTGTTTTCAAGCTAACTCCTAGACTTTTATAAAACGGGACAAATAGTGTTTTTAATAGTATAGATGGGACGACCGGGACAATCCTCTGAAACGGGACTGTCCCGGTAAAAATGGGACGTATGTTCGCCCTACTCACAAAGAACACCAATGCCAAGGACGGGACTCGAGCCAGGGAACTTCGATAGCGACATCAAAGTCGACCACTGACTCTTTAATACAAATTACTGTTTTCGGCAAAATTTCGCCGAAAAGTTTTTTCAACGATTTCGGTAAGTTCGCCTAATCAGACTGCACTGGGATGTGCCAATAAACCGGGTATCGAACCTGGGAACCCTTGATCAAAAGACGAGAATGCAAGAGCTCAGGTAACATTTCGTGTTTGAAAAATAGGCATTTACATGCATAAAATCCCATCGGACAGAGAATTGACACACTAAGATGCATCAAAACGCTCCACAGTCGAAATTCCATTTGATGCAGTGAAAGTGAATCAAACCTCGAGAAAATTTCCAATAATTCAAGATCACACGTTTAGGTGTGTCATTTTATACACTAAAAGTGCATAAAATTCGCTTTGATGCATTTCGAGTTCTTTGTGCACCTTGCACATGACAAACAAAACAAATTTTTAGCATTGAATTTGAATGTAATGAAGACAATTACTTTCCAAAATAGACATGCATACCGCAATTTAAACAAGTAAAATTTATTATGAAGATAAATTTGAAAGTGAAAGAGGATCAAAAAATTAGAGCTCTTGCCATGAAAACTGGCCCAGTCAAGGTCAGGGGTGCGCGTTGTACGTATGCGGTTGATTTCGTCGATTGAAATTGTTGCTCATTGGCAATACTGTAAGTTGGTGGCGTGACCTTGACTGGACTCTTTTCGTGGCGAGAGCTCTAACTGGACTGCTAATGCGATCCTAACAACTGCACTATCTAAACCAGAACGCGTACTTTGATCCCAGTGTATTTACTGAGACCAATACAGACAATGCCGAAGACACGAATAAGACATATGTATAATAGTAGGGGAATATACTTGACCAAGAGAGACAAAAACTAATACTATTTAGAATGGTTGCTGTCAGATATTAGTAGTTCAGCAACCGAGAACTAGAGATCACGAGAGAAAGACGATTATTTTCTAATTAATTTTTTACACTATTCGTAATTTCTTCATGAGAATATGGAGGACAGTGCTGCAGTGAGAGAATTCCGCCCGTGCGTCAAATGGTTCGCACGGACGACGCTAGATAGCGTACGGAATTGAGAGCTTCTTTGCTCTAACGCTCGAACAGGCAAAACGAGTGGTATACGCTCGAAGCCCAGTAGTACACGTATAAGCTTCATTAGTCTGCGGTCTCAATAGTGGAGTGGAATTAGCTAAAATTTTGCTCCAACCCAGAATTAAATACTAAAGAAAAGATTCTTTCCAGGAATGTTCCCCCAATGTTAGAACAACTCAAATCCAAAATGCCAAAAGATGGAAGCATGGGAAAATCATTCTACATACTAGGGTCGGTCAATAAGTATCTGCACTTCGCTGTAACTTTCTTTGGGTTGACCACGCTGCTTTCTGCGCGGGTTTGTCAATGGAGTGTGTATTCGACATGTGTTTAGTGTATATTTCACCTTCACAACCATTCTTTCCTTTCCTATTGTTTTACAGGGTAAAGATCGCCGCACCCTCCATTTGTACCAAAGAAGAACAGCGATCAGGAATATCTCTCTTGTGGTCTGAAGATGTATCAAGAACCGAAATCTACTGAAGGCTTGCATCACAATATAGAGGATTAATGTGCAGATGGTTTGCCAGTTCATCGTGGGTTAGAATCATGGTATGGATCCATTCCATGTGAGTAGAGGATGTGATGGCTAATCTGCTGCTCCTTCGAGCTTGACACCTGTCCGACCGTTTTTTGAACTTCTCAATCAATTCGAAAACACTTCATCGTGGTTAGTACTTCTCCAATATTGTGATGCAAGCAAGTGTATTGCGTTCCCTGGCAATCTCATCTCTGCCAGCTGAAGTACTCTTGTCTAAGAGTTGTCAACCTTCTTTAAGTCACACATCTTGGGATGATAACCGCATTGTTCTCTTTTGACTTTATTGTTCCCTCATTAGGTTGAAATTCGATTGTGGCTGTGTTATGCATACCTCTTCTCGTCTTTTTCAACTCGCATCCTCAATGCTGTTCATCGTGCTGGTATTCGCCTGTGTCTACTTGTTTATGGAGGTATTGGGTCCTCGTCATCTCTACAAAGGCAACTTATTCTTCATTAGTGCCACCACTTGCGCTCGATGCTATCGCATTTATCTCACCACAGTCTCTGACGAGAGAAGGTTGACTGTGTACCTTTTTCATGCTCGTGCCACAAGGCCACTCTGTGCTCGTGCAGCGGTAGGTAACTGAAACACCGCCTTAAAATGAGCTCCAATTACAATTTCTTGTCTTTGAATAAACTTTAAGACGAAGGTTAAAAATTGTAATTATGAGATATTTTATAGTGTAAACCCTCGCGTAAAACGCAGATATGTGATGTACACTTTTACAATTTCAGCACCCTCCGGAAAATATAATTGTGCGTACGCCAGTGTTTATCAGTAATATGTAGAGTGAACATAATATTTTGACCCAAAAACGGGACATCTCAAGGATATCAGTTTAACCCCCCCCCCCAATTCCTGAAAAATCGGTTAGGGCTAATTATAAAATTATTGTTATTAAGGTATTGTTATTATTTATTAAAGAATGGATCGCATAAATGACCCATAATAAACAATAAATTAAATATGATCTCATGTTGTCAAAAGTTATTAATTACACTGATTAACAAAAAAATAATTTCGGCGGATATCTTGGTATCGAACACGCGTTCTAAGACAATTGAAACATGCTGATTCAAAATATGCAAACCATTTGTCTGTAACACCCACCATTCTTGAGATATACGACATCAACCATTTATATATGTTTAACATTGTATCAAAGCAAACAACTCACAGACATAGGTTTCACTAGAGCACTTTTTGCTACATAGAGTACTATTGAACATGACTTTAGCTAAGAAAATAATGCAAATGCATCACATGACACATATACTATACTAGTTGAAGGTATAATACACATATAAAATACATGCATATAGAAAATGCTTCCTTAATTTAAGGTGTTTGGTTTGAATTTCTTGGCTGTAGAGTTGCGTTTGTGCTGAGCATTTGGCATGCTGCGCTGAAGCGACAGTAGTCCGCCTACATTGCTGCACTCCATCGACACTGATAGCGTCATTCCATCACCGAGATGTCCTGATGAAAATGTTCACCATGTTCGTCGTTGACTGAACCTAGGTTCTCGGGGAAGAAGTCAAGATGCGAGTCAAGGAGATGAATTTTGAGGGACATGTTGCAACCCAGCTGTCTTCTGTACCCACTAATGCACTTCTGCACAACATTCACATAGTCAGCAGATTTATAATTTCCAAGGAAATTGGCTACGACTGACTTGAATGCCACCCATGCATATCTTTCAGTGCAACCCACTAAGTCTTGGAAGTGGCTGTCAGCAATGATCTTCCTTATTTGTGGACCTATGAACACACCTTCTTTCACTTTCGCATAACTCAACTCCGGAAACTTGTTGCAAAGGTACCTGAGTCGTTGTCTAGTGCCTTCACGAAATTCTTCATGAGTCCCAGCTTCAAATGAAGCGGTAGCATGATAACTGTTTCACTCTCAACCAACGGCACACGAAGGACGCTTTTACTTCATGGCTGCATTCTATCTCTGATCAGCCAATTCTTCTTTATGTAGTGGGGTGTAAAGGGTGCTCCTTCCACGTAGTGCACCCAATAGTCAACCTCACTTCCACGTAGTACACCCTGGACTGCAGACTAACGAGGCTCTGGCGACTGGCCCCATAGCCAGTATAATTTTGTTTGTGTTGTCCTGTGTTTTGTCCTTATTTGTGCTGAGTGCTTCTTTACAGCCTCAGCTTTTAACGAAAGTCAGAAGATTTTAATATTTTATATTTTATACTTTTGGTTTAGCAACGTTCCCGAATAATGTGACGGGTGCAAAATAGCCTTAGTGCTGACGCACCCAAAATTTTAAATTCAAATTCAATTCTTTATTTAGTGGTGCTTCATATCTCTATCCCACTCGCAGATGAAGCAGCAGTACTTCTTCGCCTTCCTTATCCAACCGCGCAAGTTGCGTGCACATGTCAAACATATGAACTGTGGTGCCCACGACTTACCACTATCTACCTTCTAATCAAAGTATAGTTCATATGCTTTCTTCAGAAACTGTGTAAAAGTCTTCCGATGGGATTTCTGTTACATAGCTGCACAAGTAGCAAAACAGATCTGGTGAATTTATGCAACCTCTGGACGCCATAATCTACTGTCACTCAAAATAAAAAAGAAACAAATGAAAGTATAGTAATGCGATCTCGAAAATATTTCGACGTATTACATTAAGTATAACTGTGTTCACAAACGACGAAAAAAAATTCGGTGTTGCACGAAAAATAACTAAAAACAACGATTTTTTATTTTATTTTAGGAACGGTATTCCATGAAAAATAAAATTTTGTCCATATCTTCAAAACCTGACGTGATAGTTCAAAACGGTTTTCAGATTTCAAATCAGCATGAAAAACTGCATTAGAAAATGTCAACATCATGTCAGATATCTATCTCGGTATGATTTACATAGCATTTCTCGTCCTTTCTGATCAACCTTTGACGTTAGTCTTACGCTGAAGTTGAGGAATGCCAGAAGTATTTAGCAGAAGAACCAATCTTTTTGAGAGCCACTTTAATCTTCATCAACCGTTTATAAATCTCCCCTAAAACCTTACCCCACATACCAAACATACAATTTTTAGATTTTTCTTTTGATTTAAATTCTTTTTGCAATTCCGTAAAAAACCTCATACTTATTTTGCTCTAGAAATAACGGGACACATGCAAAACAATGCATCTTTCTAGCATGAAATGTGTGTTAATTGTACACTTTGTTTTCAAGATAACTCCTAGACTTTTATAAAACGGAACAAGTGGTGGCTTTTTAATAATATGGACGGGACGACCGGGACACGCCTCTGAAACGGGACTTTGCCGGTCAAAAGGGACGCATGGTCAGCCTAGCGTATGTCTAGATGTGTCTTTTTGGAATACTACAAGGGTAAATATGGGTATTGTTGCCTGTTTTTGTTCAACTTGTAACAATATGTAAAGCATACAAGTTACAATAAACTAAATACAGTGCAACTCCTCTAATTGTTTCATTTTACATGTACTGTATGTTTGTATACCGTACCGCTTATAGTTCCTGAGATATTAATGTTAACATTCTCTATGCCACAGTTTTATTCAGTATAAATAGACAACACTCAAGGAAATTTAGCAACCAGACAAAAAATATATACATTGGCAACACTGACGGGCAGAGCATTTTTCCGCCTTGTTTAGCAGCCAACCCACGTTCAGAGGGCTGTCAAACTGTGAGTAAGTTTTGAAAATAAAGCTTAAAATGTGGGGCTTAATTCGAGGGATAAAATGTATTTACCTTCAAATTTAATTAATTAGCGTATGAATACTCTCTCTGCGATTGCGGCCATAATTACAGGCCAATGCAGGCGCATAAAAGATTTACATAACCAATGGAACTATAAATCGTGATTAGAGGCAGACATTGCGTTCGGCCGGTTGAAGTTATGGTAGCAAGTAAGCAAGCTACAGTGCTAGGTAACAAAAAATCCCTTTTGTACTTTCACTTACTTATGTTGTACTTATTTTTTGACAGATTTTCCCCATTTAGGAATACAAATGCAGCTTTGTTTTTTCCCCCATTGACGAAGTTCTATGGGAAATTAGCTAATTGCACTAGTGTTCAACATTAGCTGTTGCGAAATGAGACTAGAATGTTTGGTTTTTGCCTATACGTAATTTTCAAGACGCCATTTTTGGCGACTAGACCAGTCGTATGGTTAGACAACACGTTGAATATCACTTATCACTTGAGATATTTTAAAGGACTGGGGAATATGCCCAGTTCTTACTGAAATATTTTGCATACAAAAACAAATAGGTTGTGTAATAAACAAGATATGCTGTTAATTCTTATTTTCATCATTATTAAAATCTAATTAAAAGTTACCAATGTGATTAATAATGTTTGATATCCGTCATAAATAGATTTTTTTTATTAACTGAGTGAGTTATTGCGTTTATGTCCACTTTATGCACAGGTAGGCTAATTGGGACTGAACCTATAGTTCAAAGTGAGATCCGAATCCAACGTGTCTCCACCGGGGTATCGAACCCGGAACTTCTTGATTGCAAGACAACGACGATACCACTACGCCATCACGAAGGCCTTAACAAGTATATACATGGCGACTAGTGTCTAGGTCCGATTTCGAACACTGAATTGCTTATATATACTTCGTACTTTTCAACTGAGTGGAGACGGTTACAGTAAGCAGTGGGTGATCGGAGATCTCACCCAGACACTCGGGAGGGACGGCTAATCATATAGTTGTTACATTTTTACCTTTCAAACTAAGACAAGTAATATTTTAAGACGTATGTTTGTATAACAGTAAAATTACATTAATTTCCCATCTTTTCATGTCATTTAATGTAGGTTTTTATTATCCTGATCAATTTTACAGCCCAACTTTCTTAGCTGGGGCATCTCTCTCGGAGTTCCTTTAAGCATTTATTGAACGGGGATCTCCTCGATAATATAGTGGTCAACAATTTTTCCTTTCCATAAGATACCTCGAATGCGATCTCTGGTGGTTAGGATTGCACTTTTAAATTGTAGGTCCAGTCCCGATTAGCCAATCTTAGTAAAATTTAGTATAAATTGCTGAGACGGAACAATTCAGAAATTTCCAACTCGAGGCAAGATGGAGTACGAGACGAGCTTCCTCGTTTGCGAAACGTGACTGAGGCAAGCCATGGATGCTGGAAATTGGAGAAGACTGGACAGGCTAGTTTCTAGGGGGCAGCACCTCTTCCCGCCCTACTCTCTCTCTCTCTTTACTTCTCTCGAAATAGAGGGAGAGAGAGAGAGAGAGAGAGAGAGAGAGAGAGAAAAGAGTAGAGTTTAGGAACAAGAAGTGGCTATCAGAAGGGGAGAGAAGAGGTCACTCAGGTTAGTTAAGACTTCTTAGCCCTAAATAATTTAAGCCAATCCCTCAAATTATCCTTTACCCCTCCAGTGAGTTGCGGAGAGCAAGAACGCCGTAGCTTCATCTTACGGTGAAGAAATTAAGTTGCTCATGCTGTGTCTGCAGCTGTGGAAAATAAGAGATAATCACAGGTTCCTCGCTGAACGCAAAAAAAGAGGATTTGCTTTAACGTTGGTTTTCCTGCGCACAATAAGAAAAACAAGTATTGCGAATAAACAGAACTTCAATGGGTGTTTAAGTCCAACAGTGAACAAAATATGAGTGGCACACTGTTAGAAGTTAATGTAAAGTATACAATATTCTACCGTTAAAATTAACATTACGTCTTAATCCTTTCTGTGCTGTGGTTAGAATGACAAGTAAACATGGCGTTGATAACCATTTGGAATATTAAACAAAAATACGCACACACTTATATATGTTGTATAGGTCTACAGTGCAGTAGAGAGTGAGAGCACCAAATAGTTCGCACGGACGACGCTAGATGGTGTACAAAAGGGAGAGCTTCTTCACTCGAGCGACTAACGCTCGAACAGGCAAGACGAGTGGTACACGCTCTAAGCCAAGTAGTACACGTATAACCTTAATTTGTCTGTGGCAGTGGGCCTTCAAATATGGCTCGTGAAGTGATAGACGCAGTGATATTGAGACTTTAAGTGAACATAGTCGTCATCTCCACGTTAAAATGTATTTAGTCTATCTTACGAATACACGGCGATGTATGAAAATGAAACAGATGATTGTGGGCTGAAATACCAAGGCGGATATTTTACATGTGTCTATGGTTGTTGTCACATTAAGTGATAGTCCACTGTAAACGCTCGAGGGTGGGAGGCTCGAAGGGAAGGTGGTTTCACGCAGGACTCTACAGTGCAGCATTGAGGCAAAAGCTTTCAAATTTCAATTTAATATTTTATGATGCATATGTACAGATAATTATTATAAATTCCAGTTATGTGGGCTGTCATTTTTCTTATTATACCTTCACAAGGATTCCTTTTATTTGTTGGGTCGGGTATCCCTTCGACACTCGTCTAGTACTATCCCAGACGATACAAGGCAAAATATTTTAAGTACTGAGTATCGTTTTCCTGGGGTTTTTATATCTAGGCTCTGCAGTCTCGTACCCTAATCTTTTGTCAATTTATTACAAAATCTTTTGATTTATTACAATGAAAATATTTGAATGTATAATACTTGAATTTGACAAATTATCCAAACTGAATTACATACTTTTTACGTTAAACATTCTTTACACATCTATTAATTAAATTTTTTAAACCTAGCGCCATTTGTCAATAACAAAGATTGGTACTAGAGTATTGCACGAGAACATTTTCGCTCGCTCGTACTTGTTCGAGTATTCCATCCTCGAGCGTGTAGAATGGACTATCATTTTAATATAACATGTAAACAGATATGTGTAAAATATCCGTCTTGGTAGTTTCAGCCCACAATCATCTATTTCATTCTCATACATCACTGTCTTGGTAATATAGACAGAACTACATTTTTTCATGGAGATGATGACTATCGTATGTTCACTTACGTTTCAATTTCACGGTCCATATTTGAGGCCCCTCTATCACAGACAAATTAAGGCTATACGTGTACTATCGGACTTCGACTGTATACTGCTCGTTTTGCCTGTTCGAGCGTCATTCGCTCGAGCGAAGAAGCTGCTACCTCCATTTGTGCAAAGGTACATAAGTCTTAATTTTAAACCTCAGCTAGAATATCTACAGGGTAGGGTTCTTTGTAGACAACGAAGTCAGACAGGATGCCTTCCAATGGAAACGTTTAAACGTATATATCGTATTATTCGAACACAGGATACATGGAATCAGAATATTTACATGATAAACTACATTCTTCTGTAATTTTCATTCACAGTCAATATTCATCTCAGTATGCTTTTTATTATTTCTTTTCTCGATTTGAATATTCTTCTATATGGACTTCCTTCTTAATGGACGATCGATCTGGATTTCCTTCTTAATGTACAGTCTGGATCTGGACTTTCTTCTTAATGGACGATCTGGATCTTGTGAAAGCGTCGGCCCCCCAATCCCTCGTTTCTTTCCGGCCCTCTAGGATTACTTCCTACCTTAATCCCTCAATCTCTCCTTTCACCTCACCCTGGGTGCCAAGCAAGCAGATTATTTTTGCAAATATACAAAAAGGGGGGGGGGTTCACATAACAATTTATATTTTTATGTCCCTGGTTCGTTTACGCATGTACAGCAAGTGAATATACAACTGGTTAAATGTACAGTACCGTAGTTCTTGAAATCATAACATTCTAGTAGGATATATTGGTTTATTATACGTAGTTATATATATACATATTTTACATAGCGTTTCCATGTGTGTCTGCATAGACCAAATTACCAAATCTCTAAATCAATATAATTGCGCACCTATGGCATAACCATCGGCACTTCCTTTACCACAGAGTTAGCATAACTATCTCTGTGGGCCTATCCTCAGCTTAAATGATATTCCGTTCATTACAAATGCGTTTCCTTACGCCTTCACTCCTTCTTTTGGGCATCAATTAATCAATACGGCAATATCCACATAATCAAAGCTTTTTCTAAAAGGGGACTTGGGACAACAACAAGGGCTGGCATAACCAGATGCTACATTATTATATCCAGTTTAGCCACCATAAGTGGACTAAACTTGAGGAGACGTTCCTCTTTCGTCGATCAACGGGGAAACACTGTTTTTTGCTAAAGCCCATTGGCCTTTTTTATAGCCGGGGTAAACGTCCGTGGACGTGGACCCCGTAGCGTTGGAAAATTCCACTGCCAACGGTCTTTTGAAAGACACCTAGCTCTCCCAACCGGGGAGGTAAAAAACAGGGGAATCTAACCTCCAGCAAAGCACAATCCAATAAACATACACACTTACATGCAATAATAACATAAAAGTACACTCATGGAAACATATTACTTAACCCTACACCTTGTAGCTGGCCAGCAATTAATAAACATATTACCAAAACCAGTAATGGTCAATCCGACCGTTACAATCTGGACTTCCTTCTTAATGGACAATCTGGATCTGGACTTCCTTCTTAGTTTCCTTCTATTTTAGCTTTTTCTACGATTTGGGGATTACTTTATCCTTCTTACAGCTTTTTTCCCTTTGGCTTTGGGAACTTTACTAAATTCCTCCCCT
Source organism: Lepisma saccharinum (assembly GCF_977018435.1). Classification (NCBI taxonomy): domain Eukaryota; kingdom Metazoa; phylum Arthropoda; class Insecta; order Zygentoma; family Lepismatidae; genus Lepisma; species Lepisma saccharinum. The sequence goes on from NC_139229.1 coordinate 132,353,914, forward strand.
GTGGCTGCGATTGGAACGCGCCAGCACAAAATATGTCCAACCTAGGGTGTACTTGGTGCCAAACGACTGACACGCGCAACCAAACGACTGTAACGCGCCGCCACTGGGGTAAACAAAATTTCCACTATTGGAAAGGTAAATCAAATCAGACAGATTCAAGATTTGTTTAAAGACACAAATTTGTAGCAGTGCTTTGACTTCCTTAGTTTTCTGATCAATTTACATATGATCACTAGTTTGATTTATCAAGTATATACATTAATGTATTTCTTTTATATTTATTCTTTGTCTTCTTATAATGTATTATTCGGTAACATTATAATATAGGGGTGACGGATTTCTTTAAATTTAAAGAAAGTACTTACGGAAATCATTTTCTGTAGCGTTGTGGAAGTTCGTGAATGTAGTATTGATCCATTTTAATGCGAATACATGTTGTTTTCTGCGAAAATCTCTGTCCAACACGCTGTTTCTGCTGCCGCCATTTGCTTTCTGCACGAGAGCACAATGTTCCGTGTGTTAGATGACGTAACCCCGTAGTCAGTGTTTCAAACTCGCAGTGTTTTCACTAGAACATGACGTGTCGAGTAATTTTAATTTTTAAATTATTTTTTTTAACTATGCTTGCCTAACCTAACCTTACGGAAACTAGTTTTTGGGGCTAACGTGAATGTTTTTTGGGGCTAACGTCAATGGTTTGTAGGGCTAACGTCAATGGTTTGTGGGGTTAACGTCAATGGTTTGTGAGGCTAACGTCAATGGTTTGTGAGGTTAACGTCAATGGTTTGCGAGGTATTAGCATAATTTCAAATCCGGGCACGAAAGTAGGTATTTTCGGGTGAACGAGGTTGCAACACTGCATAAATAGACAAAACACTCGCACAACGCACCCTGAACCAGTACGCTATCGCCCGCCATAATGTTTACAGAATCGAAATAACAAATAACAGTAAGTACTCGTAAATGTAAGAAATAGACATTATCTTAGTTAGAAATGCATTATTTCACCTTAGGAAATGTTCCGCATTCCAAAATAGTACGTTAGCAATGTAAAAAAGTGCGAAATATATGATTTATAGGTGTCACCCCCATACTATAATAGTACCTATTATTCTATTGTTTTTCATCTTTCCAATTTGCTTTGTTCTTATTCATAAGGTTATTCACATATATTATGCTAAATCTTAATCTTGCACGCCTGGTGCTACCATCTCTATTCCTCTTTGGCAAACTATTTACATTACTTGGTCCTATTGGGTACGTAACAAAGCTCTCAATTTTGTACGCTATCTAGCGTCATCCGAGCGAACTATTATGCGCTCGGACGAAATCCTCTCCCTGCAGCACTCTAGTTGGTACAAAAAACAATTGGAAGTCATAATTGGATACTTCTGAAAATTCCCGAGTATCAAAATCCCCAGATTTATATTTTATACTTTTAACCTTAATTGAGGTTATGAAATTTACAAGTGCGCAATTCGCGAGGGAAAGGTTCACCTTTTATAGCATCGTCTTGGAGCAGTATAGGCTTCTAGAATCGTGCAACTGTTTGACTGATTGTCGGAGATGCTCGAGCACAGGGTTGCCCTGGGGGAGTGGCGCTTCAAAGCGAACGATGGAAGTTCCGTCCATGCCAAGAACCGAACTCAACGTGAGGGTCCAGGTGTCAAGGTGACGGATCTGGAATCCGGGCAGCAGCAAACTCGCAACCAATGATTAGCCCCTGCGATGGATGGTCGTGCTCTGCCCATGAAACCTCCTTAAATCACGAGCTCCTTCGCTCCGAGTAGCTCGCTCAACCATCAATTTCCCCTCTCTTTGTTGCCACGAACTCCGCTGTTACACGATTCATAACCATCATTACGGCATTGTTTTGCTGGTTACTCCTCCTCGAAACGTTCTTCCAGGCAAGAAATGCATGTTTTTTTTGTTTTTTTTTACTCCTGTACCTCCCACACGATCCACTAAGGTCGCTTGCACACCCAGCTGGAAGTACTACTTGAATTTTAAGTCACTTTATGCAGATAGGCTCATCGGGACTTGACATATAATTTGAAGTTGAATCCGAACCAATGTACAGTCACCAGCAGTAAAATGGGACACCTAAATCCTGAAATACTCTCTTCCTTGCGAGGCGTTATGCGTGTTGCCTAACTCTACGGCGATAGGCGATTTGTTTTTTGGCAATTTTCAATGGCAACTTCAACCACCGCCGTAGGGTTAGACAACCCACTTAACGCCTTGCAGGGTAGCGAGTATTTCAGGGTCTAGGTGTCCCATTTTTATTGTCGGTGGCTGTACAATGTATCTCCGTCGGGATCGAACCCGTGTTGCCACATGAAGGGAAATTCGAACCAAATTTTAAGCGAAGTGGAATGAAAAACACTAAAATTCCATGGAAATTTTAATACATCAAATTCAATATTAGTACAGATTATGCACTATTTATTATTAAAATTATTATTATTATTATGCGATTTTTAGTGAAGGGAAAAACTGAGTGCCAGACGGGAATTTTTCTCCTTGGAAAGGGAAATTGTGACCTCAGATTATGGCAACACTGCCCGCGACCTCTTGCTTGCAATGCAATAGCGTTAGGAGTGGCGGGTCCGACTTCCTGGCGTGGTGGACCACTACACTGTGTCTCTGGAATATGGGAAGAAAGTCCGTGCCTAACGGTAGTAAGGGGAGAAAGCGAGTTGGCGGAGCAAAGCAGTGCGCGCTGCTGCAAACGGTTGGTAGCTACAGGCGTGTCAAAGAGGCAACTGTCATACACGAGTGAGAGACCGGAGTTAACTAATCCGATTCGATTCGAATCAAGGTCATTCGTGGGACTTGCTTACAGTCGTTCCAGATCACGGACCACATTGAAGACACAGCACTTCTAACGCAATCACACAGAATTTAAAAACCGGTTTGACTTTGTCCAGTAAGGTTCACCAGCTAGCTGGGTTTGTCCTCAGAAGTAACATTCACTATTTTGAGAAAAAATTATCTTTCGGAGCTTGTAAGCCTGCTAAAATACTCAGCTACGAAAACAGGAAACAAATATTTTTATGTCATGTAGTTATGGTAACAGCACGAAGTTCGTACTATAGATTGTGGATGGTCAGGACACTCGTACAGAGATTTTGAAAGTTTTGCAATCTTCGCCAAGTTTCAATCTCTGAAGATAAAAGTAGCATTAGTTCCCGAAAGCTCGGAGGTTTTCAGGAACTTCGGTGATATCATGAGAAAAATCTCTTCATCATCAAACCTTTTGTTCGGCTGTAAAAGTCATTCGTCAGTCCCACATCGCGGTCCACCTTGAAGTGGAGAGAAGAAATGTTTAACTGAGATAGGTAAGCAAAGCAGTAAAATATAGATAGGAAGGTCACTAAAATTACGAGTGTCCCAGTGCCACCCTCAAATTTCACATGAATGTATAGGTTATAATTTTGGAATCAGAAGTGTTAAACCTCGAAGTTGATTTGCATTTTTTTCCTATAAGATTTGTTCTAATTTTTATTCCATTTTTCCATGTGTATTCCTTCTTACTATTTTTTAAGCATAGTATGCGAGACTGATAGTACGATGATCCTTACTTTCTTTTTGCTCCGTAGACTGGACCCTTCTAGCGTGTCCGTCCGTTCATGCAGTGGCGGCGCTAAAGGGGGGATAGGGGACACGGTGGGCCACGCCCCAGCCTCTCAGAGATATGACTTTCCACCCCCGTGGCCTCCCATCGTTTAGAAAAAATAAACAATTTATAATGGCGTTTTTATTGCCATATATACATTAACTTCCGGACATTTTTGTGCGCCAAACTTTCTGCAACTTTGCTTCACTGTCCCCTGTCATTTTTTTTATCCGACGTGCCAGACAACTGTCGACTATACCATCCTTGAAACATTGCTCTGAATACATGCTACAAATCTCTTGTGATTCGAAAGAAAGTGGATTCATTTTTAATCATGATTGATGTTCAATTATTTTCCGATAACATTACATATCCTCCCCCCCCCTTAATTTTGGTACCCAAAATGCAATACTCCAGCATCAATCCGACGAAGGTACATCAAAATGTTAGTTCTGCAGTCGCTACTCGTTCTACTTTTAATGGCAGCACGCGTCATTAGTGACGTCATGCTTCAGTTGTTCCGTCAGGACGAAAATTACAGGTTTTAAAAACAACCGCACAGAGATTGGACGGTGGTAGAGGGTGGAATCCGAAAAAAAAGGGGGGAGTTAAAAGAATGGAGGCAGTAATGGTACGGCAGCAATCTGGCTAACTTTTCATTGAAATTCAGGATTGGGTAAGAACAAAAAAGAGGAAGGGGAGAATTGCCGGTAACGACGAGGTCACGAGAAGTTAGAATTCAGCAGATATACAGCTAATGACAGAATTGAACTCGTCGTTTTCAATCCGGTCGGAGTTTAGGAGGGGATTTGATTGCAAGGGTTCAACGTTGCAAAGGTTCGTCCGCCGCAGTAAGATTTGTGCAGGAATCTTGTGATACGATTCTGCAACACGAGCAGCTAGCGACAGCTACAGCAGCATGAGGATATACGCTAACAGCATCAAACCTGAACTGCCTAACCTAGTTACGTATACATCTAACAGCAGAAGTAAACATATGAATAGGTTAGGCGGGTCGGGTTTAGTGCTGTTAGCATATATATATCTCCAAACTGCAATAGCTGTCGTTAGCTGCTCGTTTCTGCAACTCTGTTGGTTCTCTGGTTGCCGTTTGTTGTTGCCACTGTTATGTATATGAGTAATCCAATGAGGTAAAATGCCGTACATGATTTATGAATGGATTGAACTCAGAAACACAACACAATAGAGTAAAGACGCCTAATATGAGGATGGTCCCTAGTATGAGATAGCGGCCGATCTCGCATATGTGACGCCACAGGCAATCAATGACACATCAGATACATAGCACTTTGCAACTCTGTTAGTCTCTGAGAAAATGTGCTGTGGTCGTTGAACAGTGTAGATGTAGGACGTGTTGGAAGCATTTTGTCAAGGTAGAATATTTTGCAGAGGTGGAAAACATTGCGGGTTTCGCAGGTAAGTTAATTGGGAGACATAAAATCATTGATGTACAGTTAAAGGTAATGAACCAAGCAATGTGCTGTCAGTTTTTGAAGATTCGTGATGGCAAATTAAATGAAAACATGGCGGTTGTTTATTCGTGTACCAATGCTCCAAATATGAGACAGTGAGTGGTTCCCAATACGAGATATGTCTCATATTAAGGTAGCTTAGATTTATAATGTCTCAGCACATCGAGATTAAGTGAATGTTCTGATTTAGGCAAAAGTATTTTTATGATATGTAAAGGACCCGAGACCACCTGAACAACTAGTGTTACTCACCTTAAGCAGAAAACCAGTTCTTCCACCAGAAATTGAAGATGCATTGGAGTCATACTGCATAGAAATGGATAAAAGATACTTTGGACACTTCATGTGCATGCAGGTGAAGTTACCAGGTGCCAAGACTAGTCTCTAACCTCATTTTACATAGTTTTGTATTTTGTATCACTATGTTTTTCAAGAACATTCTAGGGCAATTTTAGTTATTGAATTTCAATAACAACATGTCTGGCCATTGTATGCATTTGTCACATTCACATTGTTATATCATTGTTGGCTGTAATTGTCACATAAAAAAATGTGTCTCATATTAGGCGGCGTCTTTACTCTATATGTCAAATTCATGAACAAGTTTTTAGTTACTAAAAGAAATGAAATACAATACAACATAATTGATTTTATCAATATAATTACTAATATCACATACGCCCCTCGTTAAAAGAAAACAACAAACTTTAGGGTGCAAATCGTTGAGGAAGTCAACGACATCTCTGAGATTTTCTACAATCACTATACCTTAACATCTTCACGATTGACGTAAGAGAAAAGGGTTTACCTAAATCAAAATGGTTATTGCCACAGAAGCACGCTCACACTTTGTCCCTATCCTGGACAAGAAGAATTCCCTCTGTCTCTTGTCACCTTTACAAATTTCCTTGGTGTCCATCGTAATATCGATATTCAGTATTCGTCTTGGCATTACTACAGGTCTCTTACCACCAGGTTTGCCAATAAGGAACCTGTACAGTGGCGTGCCCAGGATTTTCAAAAGGGAGGGGTCACGTACACTTTTTTTTGGGTAGTCTGCTCTCATTTTGCCATCTTTTCCTATTTTTGACGTTCTTATTTTTTAGGAATACTGAGCCAAACCCTCACCAACCCCCCCCCCTTGAGGGGTGTGCTAAATGCCCCCCCCCCCCAGTGATTTTAATTGTTGTAATAATATTAGGAGAAAGGTGCAGTTGCTCAGTCAGTTGCACATTCCTCAAGATAGGGGGGATATACGTTTCCTCCAGTTGCTGCACCACTTTTACAATTCTTCCTGATAAAGTTCACTCATTTCCACTATTTACCGGAACAATAATAAACCCAACTTGACTCAAAGTACAATTTATCTCAATATTTATTGGAGTTAATCTAACATTTTTCCACCAACACTTTCTGTCTGATTGCCACGCGGAAGATCCGGGGTGGGTGATTTCACGTGAGGATTTTTCCATTGATGTCCCTGCATGGAGCGGCTCTGGGGTTTACCCAGCCTGTAATAAATGTTACCGAGGAGGGGGGCGAAGACAGCCGGAGCATAGTGCTGATCACACACCCTGTACAAATGACCGAGACTGTGAATGTGTGTTGCAATGTTGGTTAGGTTGATGGATTTGGTGCATTTTATTTCGATTTTCTGCCACTTTTGGCCAATCGCTGCGATGAGAAGGGACAGCCATACAGAACACACATGCCAAGGCGGGTATTCGAAGCCAGGGCCTCTGACGTCGTAGCGCGATTTGCTAAACCACTCCGCCCTAGAGGTCGGCTATCAATGTGCAGGGGTAGTAGATCATGCACTTCAACATTGTGAAACTCTCTTCATTCACGCTGCGTGTCCTTTCATCAAATCATCATTCATCCTCATCGCAGCGATTAGCCAAAAGTGGGGAAAAAGCGACGTTAAATAACAAAAATACATCATACATTCCAGCTCCGGGGATACACCGTGACAGAACACTTCCTTCAGTTGGCCTCGGAGGACCAATAGAATTGTAAGGTCGTAACGTAATCGAAGCTCATTTGGTGAATATTTATGGGGAGCAGTCACCATCAAGGATACAAGGAAAGCAGTTGCGGGACATCAACCTCAAAAGGACACCAGGAATCGAACCAGGGACCGCGGCGCCTGGAAGGTAAAAAAAAAAAACCCGAAACAATCTAATTAGGAATTCTTATCTACCACTTGGGACAAGTGGTAAAACAATACTCTGTTTCCGGTGCACGATAAATACAGTTCCGTGTCGTCAATGGACGGAGATAATGAACAACGGACGCTTTCGCGAAATCGCCTGTGGACACGCAACCACGCAATACACAGGCAATCAAGATGGCGGACGGCGAGGAGGGAGAGAGGATGGGGGTCATTGCGACGAAGGGACACATTGGCGCCCCATCTAGACGTCGCAGATAATTATTTATTCATAATGTTTGACAGTGCCCTTGGCGGGAGGTACTCTCTGAAATCGACACGCAACCATCCCCTCCCTCACCCGAAGAGTCAATAGCAACAGGCACTAAGGAAGGCAATACTCTGGGTAATAAGGTTCAATTTCCAGGAACAACTGCAGGTCAATTATGTCCATAATACCTCGTTGATGACGTATCAATATAGTTTACAATCGGACAAAAGACACGACATGTAACAAGCTATTGGACTTATTGAAAAATTACAGGAAGCGTAAACGACTGTCATTTTGTTAATACTATTACTACAGCTGTTTCGTACTTGCGTTTTGTATTTTTCTTTTACGTCGGTCTTTAATGAAAAATTACTATTATTTTATTACCAATTATCAGTGGCGGTGATTAAGAAGGCGCGTGGGTGGCAGTTACCTTCCATAGTAATATATGCATTTATGCGACTTATTCTTACCACCTTGATTAAATTCCGGTGAATTTTGATTCACTACCTAAAGTAATAAATAATACACTAACATAGAAGAACATTGTTTTATAAATATTACATGTAATTATATTTTATGTAACGACATGCAAATAAACAAGTAAGTTGTAAGTAAGTTGGTGTTTTTAAGTCCACTTTATGCACAGTAAGGCTAATCGGGACTGGACCTACAGTTTAAAGTGGGATCAAGCCACAATCTGCCTCCACCGGGTATCGAACCCCGGACCCTTTGATTACAAGGCAACAACGCTACCACTGCGCCATCTGGAGGCCCTACCTTATGCCCCAGCACTATACTACAGCTTATCTACCAAGGTAAAGTAAACTGTCCTTGCCCACCCAATTTTGGAACTCAATCGCCACCACTGCAAATTATTATTATATAGTTGGAAACATTGTTCTACAATAGTAGATCTACCAGATGAATGCTTTATAAGAGCCTGGATATTACCCTAAATTACTATTTTGTTTCTGGGATAAGATTCGTAGGGTTTCAGTACAGAGGTAGGTTTCAGGGTACAGTGCCTACAATTGCCTATTTCGGCTTTTGGTGCTACAAGTGCCTAAACTGTTTAGAAAGGGGAAAAAAATAATGTTCCAACTGCGAAAAGTGTTTGTTATGCTTTATGTTTTCCCATAGACGGGTTCAGGGATCAAGAAAAGGTGCCCCCTCCCCCTCCTGACGAATAGATCTCAAAGAAATAAATATTCAATACACATAAGGGTAGAGCTCGTTACACCACATTTTACTTTATTTCAGGTCCTCTTCAATGCTCATAGTAAGTGGCAACTAGAAAAAAATAATCCATCCTCCTGTTCTCCAAAAGTCCGCCCGTCACACGACATTTACTTTATTTCGACCGCGTTGAAAGCTCGACCCACAATCTCAAAGTACCAACGAATCCCAGCCTGGACAATGAGAATGATTTTCCCTTTGTGAGCACCCAGCCATCAATGACGCAGAACAATTGTTGGCACACACTTATAACTCTTTTATTATTTGAGATTAGATAATATTTAAGCTTTCTCTGTATTCAAAATGAAAAAGAAATGTACAAATACATAATACTGTTTCCGCCGATGCTTAAGTTACATAATCCTTTTCATTGCAGCCGTTTATGCTATGGAAGCATTACATTTCGCGTGAAATAATTTGAAGCCTTTCACTGTTAACAATATTAACACTTTATGCCTATTATAAGCGATTTTTTTTACATTTTTGGTGTTTACTATCGTGCTTATTTTCCAAATTATTAATGCTTTCTGGCTTCACATTTGGACAGATTTTAGTGCACAACTGTTTAACTGAGTACACATACTCAGAATTGGAGAAACGACGCCTGAAATGTTGAAAGAAATTATGTAAGAAAGAAGAAAAATAGAACAAAAATTAAATAGTATATACAGGGTGTATCAAAATGAAATAGAGCAAAATATGTCACGGTATCCAGTGACATGTGAAAAAACACCGTTCGATATTAATCATTTTTGTTTATCGATTCATATTATGTTTAAATGTAAAGTGTGAGGTTTGGCTTATTTTGTGGAAAAATTTGTATTCTAGCCAGACGTCGGGAGTTGGGAGACGGGTTTTTCTGAGTGACAGCCGAACTGTCAATACGGCAAAGTACATGGCATATTTGCACCAATGCGGGTCGTCACGGAGAAAGGATGGACTTATTTTTGTCTGGACCAACGGAGAATTCGCTGCGGGAGGCCAAAACTACTTTTCACGGATGACCAGGATAATCAGCTGGAGTTCAAGCTAGCAAGAACCGAGGACACGCCTTGTGACCGCATTTCGAGACAATGGACCAGAGGTAATTTCCATCTCTGCGGAAACCCAAGCCAAGCCACTGTAACGTGTTTTCAACGGACAATTTTAAATCTGGTATAAATCTGCAGGACTTCGATTTCACCACACAGTTTTACCCGGATTTTGTAGAGAGAGAGCATCTCCGCGCTACACTCTCGCGTGACTATTGTTCTGTCTCCGTTGACTTTGATTTTCTTGCGTACCGTGAGCAAGTTACCGATAGTGAGTTTACCAATGTGCGCTTTATTCTGTGAAACATTTCGCGGTGGTTTGTTTTTTTACCAAGCGTGGACTACCATAAAGATGGCCGGCTAAAAAGATAGAGAAGGGAGACCGTCGCCTTCCCCGACGCTTGCAACGATGCACCGCCACCATCCGGTGAAAACAGCCGACACCAAAGCCAACGCCAAAACCGACGCGACCGACACGCAACGCCGCGAAGCCAACCATTGCCCGACACCCAGAAGGACGTTTCCTGTTCGACGTCCAACAGAAGCCCGTTACCAGAGAGAGAGAGAGAAGGATGACTCCAGATCAACGCCCGACAGAAGCCCCAATGAGAGAGGGAGAGAGATGATTCCAGGATGACGTTTGATTGATGCCCGACACACCAGAGAGATTCCGAACCGACGCGTGAGAACGTACAGCAGACGCTTGTGAGAAGAGAGACCCGCGACGTTCCATGAAAGTGAAAGTGCCCAATATCGTCGCGATCATCCTTCGCCGCGTTCGACCACGAAGTACATTTCCGCCGCAAAGAAACCTTGTGGAAATCCCCGCATCCAGGAAAGATGAACGATCACACGATGTAGCAGAGTCCGGTAGAGTATTCTTCAGATGGTCTATGTCCATATAAGCGTGTATTGTTTGTATTAACGCCGTACCGTAAACGCCGAAGTCTCACTGATTTGGAAAGTGACTCAGGAACCCTGAACCTAACTTCCGTGGCTGATATTTTTGAGTAATGTTATATATATAAAAGGTCATTTCATGTTCATATGTAATAATTTGATTGTCTGCATTCCGAGTTAGAAGCTCCATTCCATTACGTTAATTTTTCGTGTAAACTGTCAAAGTGTGCTCCATTTTTGTGTAACCGACCGCCCCGTCGTGTCAATTAGCTTGTCAATAGTTGACCGATTAGTCTTTTTAATTTGTGGAAAGCGTATTTTATATTGCAAGGTCGTGTGAGTGTAGTATTCTTTATTGGATAGTGGTCTTTGTTGTAACTTTTGTTCGCGTCGACGATTGATTTGTGTATTCCGGCAGCTGGAGCCGATTAAGTTTCGCATCACTATGTAATGGTGTATTTGTTCTCAATGGACGAGAGAGGCTTGTGTATATTACCCCCGTCCGAGAAACTTGGTATATGTCGTGCTTACGACTTCATGCGTACGTTCATTCAAACGAATGAAACGAAACGCCGACCCAATTGTTTTAGATAACTGCTTTCCGAGGGCTGGCGTATATTTGATTTAAAAGAGCACAGGAGCGGGCAGACTAATGACCTAAATTCACGTAAAGGTTCAAACAAAACGGAAATGGTATGTTGATTAGATCCATGATTTGTATGTATATTCACATGTGATATTCCTCAGAAGTAATGAATGAGAGAGAGAATGAGAGAGTGAGTGAGGAGACGATGTAAACAGTTTGTTGTTTCCAATATTTTTTTTGTTGATACAATATATTCATATTTTTACCTTTCTTAAGTGTTACCATTTGATGTTTTTCAGGTATCTGGTATAATGCTATTAGTGTATTATTATTGTTAGAGTCTACATTTGTAAGGTAAAGCAAAAAGTGTAACATTTCAAGATATTTATCCCGGCCTCGCACTAGTACGACAATAAACGACCGTCTCAGTACCGAACTAAAAAACCTGGACCGTTAGTAAAAGTCACGACCGGTTTCCCGTACCCATAATTACGTCTGGCCCCGTGCGGGGGTATGAAAGATACGTCATTTCGGGGACCGTGAGTGCACTTATTACATTTACACAGTTGAAAGTTCACGATAATAGAAGCAAAAAAGTCCCAGTAAACATGGGTCTGAAAAACGAGCCGTTTTCGATTCGAGATAATCGCGAATGTGTGATTACAAGCCGCCACTGACTTCACTGTTTGTAAACGTCGTCCTAGTTGGTAAAATGACGTGACTCTCACAGTACGATTAGACTGTGTACTAACTGCACCCATCCTGTTTGATTACAACGCCACTTCTCGGAAATGTTCTGTTTTGTAAACAAAGAGTAAACCTCGGACTGCGCAAGGAGTAAAGCACTCGGTGTTTACAAAATACAATCAGTGACGGCTTCTAACCACACATTCGCACACATTATTAACATTTTACCAATTAGGACGACGTTTACAAACAATGAAGTCAGTGGCGGCTTGTAATCACACATTCGCGATTATCTCGGAAACGGCTCGTTTGCAGACTCATGTTTACTGAGACTTTTTTGCTTCTATTATCGTGTACTTTCAACTGTGTCAATTTACGCTATTACTTATGATACACCCTGTATAAATAATAATAATAAAAAGGGATAAAAGGAACAATGTAATGTAAGGAAGCAGATTCTCAAAAGTGAATAAAAGATAACCAACATATTGAAAGAAGACACAGAAGGCAAAGCAGAAAGAGTATAATAAGAATGAAATGGAGGGAGGAGTAAAGAGAAGAATATAAAAAATAAATGAAGGAAGTAAAGTAAAGGCGATGAGACCAGAAGAAAATTATCTGATATTTGAGTAACACTGAAGGTAGTATGATTTCTTCGTTTTTCTAAGTGAGGGGAGGGAGAACGGTTCCACCACCTCAGTACCCTGCTTTTCCTATTTCAAATAGCATGCAAACTGCCTCTATCATGCTGGGCAAATATTGGTCATCTGGATACAAAAGCATGCTCCAAAGTTTGTCCACTTCAATGACACCGTGATGATAAAAAACTACTATGTGCTGTGTATTTTTTCCTTTGGAATTTCTTTATTCTTCTATGTCGTTAATGGGAAACTGGTGAGAAGTCATATATTTTTTCACATGCTGCGTTGAAGTGTAAATCGAATATGATGCGTTCATATCGTTCTTGAATAAATGACTTCGTCTTGTTCCATATTATACACGTGAAGTAAATCTCGACCAACTCTTCCAGTATGTTCGTGTTTTTAGGTTTACCAAGGGTTTCAAGTTCTCCTGCTTTCTTTGTGTTTACATTTTTGGTCATAGCTTCTATGTACTTTCTTACAGATGAGTTCACGTTCATTAAGTTTACACGTTCAGTCAACTTTCCTTTCTTTTATCGCCAGCTGTGTTACCGAGTAATCTCTTCAATCTGTTGTTTACTTGGGCTCAGGATTAATCTGTGCTTTTCTTCCTTTCACAATACCTTCTTCTAAATTTATTTCTCCCTTTAATGTCTACAGTGGTATTATCTTTTAGGTTTTTCTTTCGTTATCAATCTCTTTTTCCCACAAACATTTCTCGCTCTTGTACTCTATCGAGGTATTTGCTTTCACACTCTTTTTGTTCCACTCTTTTGTATCTTTTCTTAGCACATTACTATCTTTAGTCTTCTTCACGTTCTCTTGTGTTTTTGCATCTCTGCCTATCCCCTAATTTTTCGATTTTATATATGATGCGACATTTTCCCGAGTTTTGTTAGTTATGTGGTTACATAGATTCAGAAGGGTGCTGCAGAGGCTCTGTGCCTGTTAGGACTGGGATTTTCATCACACTGCATTTTCTATTTGTTACTGAACTATAAAGATGATCATGTTATGACAAAACAAATTAAAATAAGGTTCTTTATTAGGTTATCGTATGGATACATATTTGATCATTTTCTACGTAATAGAGCATATTTTAACCATTTTACGGTCATATTCAGCAGAATTTCTATTTTTTAAGGCATGCAGAACTTTCTCTTGCACTTATCTATTTCCGAAGTGAATTAAATTTGCTTCTCTTGTGGCATTTGCAGTAGAAAGAAGTTTTATCTAGGTACAGTCAGGAAAAAATGCCGTTGTTAGGGACTTACACCATATCCTGAAAATAACCTCTTATTTTTTGATTGATTTAAAATATTTTACGTTGCTTTTCTGCCCCTTTTTGTTAATCGTGAGGATGATGAATAATATGATGAAAATGATAAGGGAAAATTCGCAAAGAACACCCATGCCCTGGCATCGCAGCACGCTGTGCTAACCACTAAACCATGGAGATCGCAGAGAGACAGTGAGTGAGAGGGAGTTAAGAGGTGAGTCTGGAACTTTGTAATAAGTAGACCTCTGATTTTTAGGTTCTAAAAAGTGTGCTTTGAGGTTCCTAAAATAGGCTGTAAAAATCCAAAAATATGAATAGATTCTCGCGGGTTATCGACCAGGTGAGTTGTGGAAAATATTCCAAACTTTCGAGAGCTAACGTCACTCTCTATGTCCTTTCATCAATGTCATCATATTATCATTCATCGTCATATTGGCGATAGTACAATAAACCAAATCAATCAATCAGCCACTTAAATACATGGGCGCGTGTGTAATCGAACCCAAGACACATAATGGCCCGTAAACATGGAGTAGCACGTTTAAGACATCAGGACACAACCTAGATTTTTAACCCTCAACCTAGAAAACTTTGAGGATAACAAATTTTCCTATTCTTCGATTTATGAAAAGTAAAAAAAAAAGAAGAGAGAGATATGGTGCGTGTGTGTGTGAAAACGCGGTTTCCATGGCAACAGTAAACAAGCAGTTTCGAAAAGTATTACACAAGACACCGTCCTAGCTGATCGGCAATCGCGTGAGGGGTCTTGTTTACACCAGCTACGTATACCTGTTCCGCGCCGTACCCTCCCAAGACTATAAGTGTGTGCATTCTCATTGCACGGGATGTTTGCCGATTGAATCAAACGACAGGGGTCGCTAGAGAACCCCATTAATATTTCACAACGTTTCCCGCGAGTACACAGACGGAACTACGCGCGGTGGAAGACTCTTTGGAAATGTGAAGGGGGAGGGAGACGTCTGATAAGTCTGAAGACGCAACGGGGGGAAAACAGGGGAGGTTCAGCGACCTGAGGTTCACACGTTACATTACTTTGCAATGTTTGCACATGTTAAGATACAGGGCGGTTGCAACAAACAGTATCCATTTTTTTCGTGTCCAGTCAGGAGGAAGCTGCTGCTGCTAGGGAGTTTTTTTTAAGAAACACCCTGAATTTTCTCCATCTTATCCCCTATCCTCAAAAACAACCTTGTTTCATGTACACTTCGCAACATCTTATTTGACCGCCCCGAAAGAATTCTAAGTCCCGAAATCGTAAACTTAGCAACATTGCACTTCGGCTCCAGGTGAGAGTAGCAAACTTTGAGTAGGTCCTTCCACTAGACGAAAAACGCTGCGGGGATAGGTTTTCAATTTAACACTTTCCATGAACTTAGAAACTATAAACCGCTATTATAATACGCAATCAAATCTTTGCAAAGAAACAGAGTTGGTTGACGAGGCTCGACTACTATTCACTGGATTTTCGCGGTAACTCTCTCATGAGTGGTAGTTCCTTCTAGGAGTGATTGTGGCTAAATAAATCATTGAGCAGATTGAAAAAAAAAAATCCAGATGAAAGGCATGTTTTTTTTTGGGGGGGGGGTAGGGTGGAGATGATAACGTCTGATGGCCGGTAACACTTTTGAAAAAGTCACGCCACGCCACTGCAGTTATGTTAAGTAGTGATGTAGTGCATTACTGTAACGAAGGAGAGCGTTTAATGAGTTCAAATTGCTAAGGTTGATAATTTTATGTCCGTTCCTTCGTAATGACTGTTGTCAATCCCCTCACCACCATCTTACCATGCGTCTAAAACTAATAGTAAATCGCTAATTAACATAAATAAATTGTTATTGCGACGAAGGCCGATTCCATAAGAAACTACTAATAAGTATTTATATAGTGAGTGACAAACAAAAAATTTCAAAACCTCATAATGATCGTTAATTCCTCACTGCTTTGTACCTAAAATGTTCGTCTTCTTTGAACAGAAAGTACGAGTATCAGATATAACAAACTTTCCGCACTAACTTTGCAATATTCGAAACCACCATTACAGACTTAGCTTTATGTAACTTGATTCTGCGCATTCCACGTGGCATGTGACTTCCTCCTATCATCGAAACAACTTTCTCTTACTATTTCCTTTCACCTCGTGAAATACAGAGACCAATGTTAACTTCTTAGCCCGGTGGATAAACTTTACACCCAACGATATACTCCTGGAAAAATCCTGCCTAGGTGGAGAATCGAACCTACGACCTCCCTCGTAAGAATCAAGCACGCTACCTCTTCTCCAGGTAGCTCATGTTAAAATTTGCTACCAGTTTGAAGAAACCAATTCACACATAATGTCATATCTATAATTTCCTCATGGCAATTTTCATGAGGAAACGAATTCAGATAAATTCGGGAAACGCTGAAAGGGAAAAATGAAGAACATGTCTAATGGCGTTTTGTCATATTTTGTAAATTGTGTAAAAATTCCGTGTTTTGAACAAGCAATCGTTTAATTACGAAGTATTTTGTTGTTTGTTTAAAGTAGGAACAGGAGAGCGAAAAGGAGTCATTTGAACCAGACCCCGTTTGACAAGAAACTTCAGCTTTTTTCCAAAGACTGTATGAAAAGATAGAGGAACGTATGAAATATGTGTGAAATTAAAACAATGGAAACCTTGAAAGAAAATACTAACGAACTTCAAACTATGAAAAACATATTTTCGTGGTGGAAAACTCCAAGTCATTTTCGAAATATGAACTTGATTTTTTTCTTTATTATGAAGTGGATATATGGGACGATACGATCCCTCAGCAAGAAAATTTTAAGTAAGCTACCTCCAACTTTTTCAATGGTCATAATTACTAATTAGGGTCCGGAAGTTGATGAAAAATCAACTTTTTTTTCTGACCCTTAAAAACAATGCTAAACCTGATGTCATGTCCGTTTCCCTTCAGTTAGAGCCGGAAAACACTGTGTATTTTACATTTTTTTTTTTTTTTTTTTTTTGCATTTTTCGGCCTTTTTTGCCTTTTAGTTTATTTGTCAGTATTTTTAAAAGTTTTTGTTGCATTTTTACTTATTTTTTAGATTTATTTTTCTCCTCCCCTGTTGTTTCGTGCATTTTAAATGCATTTACTAGTAAAACTTATATATTTAGATTTCTTGACATGGCCCTTTTAGCAAATTCACCATGAATCGAAAATACGGTCAATGGAAAAGCATAATATTATTCTTAACTGAAATGTTTGGCAATGGATTAAAATACTTTGTGTGAAGATCTACTTTGAGGTTCTTTTTCTGGACACTATTATCGCTTTAATCTGTAGTTTTAAAGTAAAATTAGCCACAATATTATATGCAATTATACTCTGGTACGCGAAGCAGAACTGTATTTTTGGATGCTGGCCGACTACAGTATCATAGAAGGCCCACTCTGAAAGGAGTTGAATTGGTGTTTTAAGTCAACTTTATCCATATTAAGACTAATCGGGACTGGACCTACAGTTTAAAGTGGGATCCGAACCGAGTGCATAAAATAACGTGAACCGTGTGGTGTAGGGGGATCGTGTTTGCTTGCGCAATGGAAGGCCATGAGTTCAAACCTCCTACTTTACAAAATATTTTTCGGGAAGTAAACGGCTTTCGACGAGAATGCTTATCTACGTTTCTTGGATATTTCCGTTGATATTTATGCGATTTATGTCTAGCATTTCCGGATGCAGAAAGATGCGATGTAAAGTCTGAGGTGGGTAGTTTCAAACGTTGAATATAGCATAATATTTGTGGTTGTATCATTTGAAAATCCGACGTATACTTTAGGTCCGCAGTGAAGAGCACAAACAAAGAACATCGTATTTGTGTGTATGATGGTATGTGTGTGTGTGTTGTTGTTGTAGTTGTTTTAAGTCTACCTTATGCACAGATAGGCTAATCGGGACTGGACCTACAGTTTAAACAGTAATCCGAACCACTGTGCAATGAGCCTCCACCTGATATTAAAACGGGGACACCTTTATTACAACATGCTGTTTAAGGACATGTATTTATGATATATTAATTCTTAATGTGTGTTAACATAGCTTTTGACAGCTAAATGAAAAGAAAGGTCTTGCCAAAAATCCTGCCAATAACTGAAAAATCAAGATGAGCAGAAACATTCCCGAGAACAATAAAAAAAAAGAATTAGGAGTGGGTATGAGATTTGAACCTACGATGTTTCGTTCTTGACGAAAAAGTCAAACGAGACGACCGTCTAACCAACTGCTCCAGGAGATTACTAACGTGAAACTCTGTAAAACAAGTTGATCTCCGTTGAAAGAACATTTTGCCGGAGTTCCGAACCATTTTTCGCCACAGATCAGGGAAAAGACGCACTTTGTCGTATCGTCCGGTATTGTGCAATTTATCTTTACTGTAATTTTGCCTAAAATCAAAAGAAATTTGCTTCATTGCATTGAAATGTTATTTCAATTCTCTCCAGGTGGTGGAGAACGAGTTCAGTGTTTCCAACTGCACATAAATTCCCCTATTTTCGATTTCAGAACGAATACTCTTAAAGAAAAGTGAACATTTGTATCTCCAATTTACGATTTTTGTTTAATTGTGTATTATATTACTGGTTTAGGTTTTTTAACTTCATGGAGTGTGAAAGAATGAAAGAAATTCACAAGAGCGTTTCCGTTTAGAAATAAAATCTGTTGCTAAGTTGGATACTATTTGTGGACTCTGAAGCGCTATGTTGTCAAATTTACGAATTCAGGACTTTGAATTTTTTTCAGGACGGTCAAATAAGATGTCGCGAAGAGTACACAGTGCGTCTACTAAGTTTTAGGACTGACGTTATGAAAAGTATTTGCGTGAAAGAAATGACAATTTTATTGTTCAGCCCTCGACATGTCCATTCTGACTGTACACACTGATTTCCATGGTCATACAAGTTCTGGATGCCTCTGTAGAACTCGTCCTTTGCAATGGTGTTACACATTACGTCTTTCCCCTTTACATATTTGTGGCCGCGGTGGCTCAGTCGGTAACGCGTCTGACTACCATGCTCAAAGGTCCCGGGTTCGATCCCCGGCCGGTTCAAATCCGGCGCCCACCCAGCGTTGAATAACATGGGTACCTGGGGGAAACCCTGGGGGGTGAAGGCGGTCAGTGGCGTGATGCTGATCACATCGCCCCACTCATGACCGGATCAAGAAAAAAGTATGGGGCGTTACCCTCACACCCCCTATATGCCTTCATACCTTTACCTTTACATATTTGTAAGTACATTGCACTCAAAGTTTCACAATTCGGAAAGACTCCTAAAGTTAGATTAGGCGTGTGTGTGAATCTGGTGACTGGTTCCTTTTGCACGACAACGTCCTGTCCCACAAGATGACACTCATCAAGGCGCTTTTGACAAACAAAGTGTAAATGAGCTTGACCACCCTCATTATTCACCAGACTTAGCACCAGGTGATTACTTTTTGTTTCCAAAAGTGATGCGTGAAGTTCCTTGTACGAAGTAGAAAGTAGGTTTCGCGAATATAGACTGCTAGCTGCAGACAATGCTTGTGCATATAGTGGATTCAAACTGCACTAGTTCGGGAGATTACAATATCATTTAAATAGAGAGGGATATGAAGTAGAGGAAAATAACCAAACCTGGACCCCACTCCCTACGCCAGACCCCCTTCCTGTTTCCGTAAGTAGGTGCTGTCAAGTGGTGGCAATGGGCGAAACACGTCAACAATAACGAAAAGATTGTGTAGGGAAGGTATCAGCAGTAACGTGCAAGTATCAGGTGCTGTAGTCCGCCACGACTTGTTTTTGTGTGAATGAAAGTTTGTACATCGGTAGACAACAGTGGGAATTTTGCTAATTAAGAGAGAGGTAAGTAGCAATCTTGTTACAATTTAGACACTAGTAAATATTGTACTTTGAAATTATGGTAATGGTTTGTTTGAAGATACGTGTGGTTTTATTGTATAAACAATAAGACTCCACGAGTAAAATGCCCTGAGTAGGACCCCTCAATGAATGCCTAACATTACAACTGTAATTGAAGCAAAGGGTCGTTACTCGTTAGTAAAGTCCTTTTACATATTGTTTCAGATGTTCAAGGGAAAAGGCAATGCAGGTGGGAGAAGGTGGGATGTCCAACAAATGGAAAGGGCGATTGACGCAGTTAGGATATTGGTAGTCTATATTATATTACTTTTATACATCTATATTCTTTATGCAAGCTCAATAAATGTAATTCATTTTCTACATATCATATATTTACATTTCTTTGTGTCTTTTCCAATTTTTGGAAGTTGTTAAAGTAGGGGTTCGACTTTGGCCACTTTTTCTCCGTTCTTACTTTTCGTCCCTTTTTCCAGAAATGCTTCCTGGCAAAGCATCATGCGATTTAAGGTGGATTAAGTTACTCAAAACGTTAGCAAACATATCAAAGAACCCATTTTATTAAATTTCTAATACAAATAATATGCGATAATGACACCAGGGATGAAAAACAAAACGGGGCTCCTACTTTCGTCACTTTCCTCTACTATACACAAGATGAGTGTGCCTTCACTTGTTCTAAAAATGAGAAAGAACGTCTACAATACGCTGGTCTCCCGCTGGATACCATGTGTAAACGTTCCACTGTGACTTACGCTTTGGCCCACTGAGTTCCTACGGCAAAGTTGAGTTGATGTATTAAGTCTACTTTATGCACAGTAAGGCTAATCGGGACTGGACATAGAGTTTAAAGTGGGATCCGAACCCGGGACCTCTTGAATTACAAGGCGACGTCACTACCACTACGCCATCGGGGAGGCCCTCCTAAGGCAAAGTGTCCAAGGACATCCCCGATGGCGTAGTGGTAACGTCATCGCCTTGCCATCAAGGGCTCCCAGGTGCATAAAGTATACTTAAAAAAAACCCAACTGAACCACAAACTCAACCAAGGCCGTGTCCAAATCGACAGCTGCTGCCTCCTAGAGCACTCCCGTACCATTATAGTCCGAATACGAAGCAAAGGTGGAGTTCGAGGGGCGAGGTGAACGAGGAGTGATGGTTTGTAGTTTTAGAAGTCAGTACTATATTTTACAATATTTTTATATTTGCGGTTGCGTTCTCTTTTCCCCAGGAAAGCTGAGCCAAAGTGGTGTTTGTGAGCCCCAGCAATCCCTCCCTGAGTACGCCACTGACAAAAATAGATGAGTGCTGAAGGTTGATCCTGAAACCTTGCTTCAGAGGAACGAATCTTAACCAAAGCACCAACCAACCAACAGCCGAGACTGTTTAAATGCGACGATCGCAGGTAACATCATGCGGATAGGTAAACTTTTTCTTCAATTCGTCCTCAGCCTGCAAAGGCCTAGCATCAAAACACGCACTTAGTGTACACACAGCGCTAAGTACACCACTCGATACACGTCCACGGTGGCACAGAGCAAACAATCGGAGGGGGGACAAACAAGCAAACAAACTGAAACCTTGCTACACCGTCACGTTTGCCAAAGAAACAGCTTGACGTGTCTCTCACGCCAGTAGCTTTCAGGGAGAGAGGCCGACTGCAGTTTCAGTTTCCTTGGATGACAGTCCCGTGAGGTGTCTACACCATTTTCACGGATTCCCTTTGCCCGATCCTATCCAAGGGAAAGGATGCATAAGGTATTTGCTTACGTCTCATGCAGGTACTTTTAGTCGACTGACGCGTCTAGCTCTAAATCAATTAACTTTGCGGTACAACGCAGATTCAGTGCCCATATCATCCACTCGTGACGTATGATTTGCATTTGGACATTGGTTGCGCCACTAGTGGGAAAACAGTTTTGTTTTAAAGTGGTACGAAAAATTGATTTTCGGTACTTTTATGTCATTTTTTAGGTTAAACTCTCAAATTTGTGACATTTCTCCTACTTTTAATCAACATATAAGTGACCATTGGCTCTTTTAGAGGTGCACAATGAATCTTTTCTTACTCTGAAACCACCTCAAACGTGCTGAAAACTACAGAACGTATCTCCCATACTATAGATATCTACACTGCAGTTCTTACGTTGTTTGGTTAAGCTCGGGGGTGCCTCCCCCTCAAGGGCAATGGCGCATCCCCCCAAAATCATGAAATGCATCATCATCCCCAAATCATATAATTCGCGCCCTCAAACCATATAGTAATCCCTACAAAGTTTTTAATTACGACAGCTTGTCTACCGAAAGTAACTCTTTCCTTAGCTTTTTGTTGCAAATGATGCACCTGCTTTAAATTAAGCAGTATATCAACACTAAGCATTATATTTTAAGAAGTGATGTTATTAATGAATATCAAGAATATTGCTTATGTCTTCTGATGTAGCTATAGTATAAAACTTCACATTCACCTCAGTAAAGCGAAAAATCACGCATTCTCGCAACACAGGATTGCGAGCGAAGGGAGCAACAACATTTTTACATCCATTTCTTTGCACGTTTTCAAGAATATTAATTTAATGGGGTGTCAATACTTTCTTAGGATCCAGAGATATTTAGTCCTTTCCAGCTTCTCTTTTGGCACGTTCGGGGTCAAAAACGTGTGGATATCATATCGCTAAATACAGTCTCCAAAATTTAATGTTCGAACACTCTCTCCACTACAGAAATCCCTTGACAATCTAAGATTTAACACTTTATCAAGAGCTCCTATATCCCTCTTTATATTTAATAGGGTCTACTCAATCCTACTACCAAAATTCCCATGCTAATTTTAGACTTACTGTTGATATTGAAGAACGGATATTACCTCCTCCAAAAAATTAATTCTCAGTCTCCACACCAGAATTTCCGCAACAGTCTGTCTAAGACAATAGTAATACACAAGAATTTGATAACCCCCTCAATTGAATGCTCAATCCACTTCTAACTAAAACACCCGCCATAATCTTAGACCTAGAGTTGGATACTGCCCCCCCCCCCAACGTTTAATTCAGAATTCCCCCAAGAACCCAAGTGCAATTAAGGCCTAATATGTACATGTTGGATATTTATCCCCCCCTTCGAAAATACCCATAAACGCTTTATTTTCTTCATCTAATGGATATAAATATGGTCCATTTAAGGTTCACAATTTTTACATATATTTTGGAGAAATATATAAATGTTGAATTTTACATTATTTGAAGGGAAAAAATCCCCCCCCCCAAAAAAAAATCTCGATGGCGCAGCCTGCGCCATAATCCACCCCCCCCCTTTTGGACACCCCTGGTTTAGCTCAACTCTTTTTCCACCAATATTCGTTCTATATACTTCACACTTTAATTACAATTGCCTCAATTTCAGAAACAAAATAAAACAACACTGTATCAGCATACACGCACATACAGGGCTATTCAAAATAATTGTCGGAGTTTCAATAGTTTTTGTGGGTAGGTGATGAAAAATAATATTTATACGTGCACCGTTCGATGGAGAAACTATCAAAATATCTTTCCTTACAGAGAGTGTCCAGCAGTTACGTATTTGGCAACTAGGAGCCAGGTTTTGCAAGGTGGCGGCAAACGGCAAAGATAAAGCATTTTGCAGAGAGGCTTTTCAACGGTGACCTAGAAAATCAAATGTATGAGGCAGCAGTAAACTTGGCATGCCACAACCGACAGTTTTTTACGGAAACGACTAAGAATGGAGAGACTTCTCATCATATCTGAATTGTACTGCACGTAAGAAATTTTTAAAACCTCGACAATAATTTTGAATAATCCTGTATTTTCGTCACAATAACAATCTCTTAGTACCCGTAAATTGAAGTTACAGAATTGCGTCATATACTAGCACTGACGTCATAACACATGAAGACTATATGGTTGTAATCCTAGCAATTTAAATGTACAACTACTCAATTAGGCGAAGGCGTAACAAATTTCTCACCAACATGTTTGATCAAAAGCTGCAATGTTTAAAGTTCTAATATAAATGAATAAGTAGTCATTAATACAACAACACTAAACACAGACCTTCGTTTCCAGTTTTCCTGCTTTTTATAGAGCATGGAGTTGATACGACGATTGCCCACATTCCTCACTTTTCTTCCACGTTATATTTGAGATCTTTTTTAAAAAATACGTTTGAAATGTTTGACGAAAGTTTTCATAAAGTATTGAATAATCCTTTCGTATTCACCATGCACAATGCTCTACATGAACTTGTTTCTATGCCAGCAAGCAATGCAAACTAATACGAAACATCAGTGATATTTTAATTGAAGATATTTTTCATTATATTTTTTTCAGTTCGAATGTGCGATTCATGGACATCCACCCAGCTCCACGCTTCCCTCTTCTTCACTCCCGCTCCTATGCATTCCCCGTGCAGCACCCAATGAACAGGCAGAAGGCGTGTGTTTGGAGAGGAACAGGCGACTGCGTGGGGAGACGATGCCGTGACCTTGAAGCGCAGTTTGGGAATGAAAGCAGGATAGTCAACATGTTCCTATTTATTCGTCGATTCACTGGTCTACATATGAAATATTTTTTTCTGCTGACTTAGATATTTTAACTGATTCTATATAATTTGAGGTCGCTGATTCCAAATATGTAGTCAGAAAAAGTGTATCACGTCACAATGTTTCACAAATCACATTTGAAAATTTTCACAATATTATAATACTGGGCTAAACTCCAACAATTTTCCATATAGATATCTGCACATAATGAAATTATAGGACAATACATAGGTGGCGTAGCTGATAACAGGTATTAAGTTGAATTGTTTCACAAGTCACATTTCAAAATTTTCAGAAAATTATATCCGGCTACATTTCAACAGCACTTGCAAAGAGAATGCGACGTAGTCAGATGTCCATGCAGAGTATCACGTCACATTGTTTAACAAACATACGTTTCTATTTTCTCAATAGGGAGTTCTTAATGGACAAAAAGTTTAGGCAATTCCGGCAAATTGATCAATTTGTTTCACGAGCACATACAGTCAACACCTGATGCCTGTACTTATGCTAAACTTAACGTACACCACAGAATAGCACAACATGCATACCTACTTAGGCAAAAAATTTCGTTTCTTTGATTTTCTGGAGTATGTGGCCTCAGGAACGTCACGCAGCAGGAATAGTCGGCCATCATGTTTTCATTCCACTCCCCTGATATCGGTGCTCCATGGTTTTTATGTCTTGGTGGAAGCGTTCGCCCTGTTCTTCACTTACGGCACCAAGATTGGACGGAAATACATCTAAGTGGCTGTGCAGGAAGTGAAGCTTGACACTCATATTTACTCCTAACTTTTGAAACATCACCAACAAATTTTCAACTAGAACCTCGTAGTTGTGCGCCCTGAAGTTTCCAAGAAAGTTTGTAATGACATCAGAAAAGGCACACCATGCATCTTTCTCTGTGCGGTTCATTGTGTGTAAGAATTCTTCATCTTTCATTAGCATCCTTATCTGAGGACCATCAAAAATACCTGCTTTTACTTTCTCATGCGTCAATGCATGAAATTTTGATCAAATGTATTTAAAGCAAACCCCTTTTTATCCAGAACTTTTACATACTGCTTCATTAATCCCAACTTAATGTGCAGTGGAGGAAGTAACACTTTCTTAGGTTCAACAAGCGGCTTGTTCTGGATGTTTTTCGCCCCGACTTCAAAGCTTTTCCTGGTAGGCCACAGTCTTCGTATCCAATGTTCGTTCCTTGCTCGACTGTCCCATAAACATAAAAAGCATGGATATTTCGTGAAACCTGCTTGTTGACCAAGTAACATTGAAATGACCTTGAGATCTCCGAACACAAGCTAACTGTCATTTGCATACTTTATCTCTCGAAGTAGTTCTTTCATTGTTTCGTAGCTTTCCTTCAAATGTATGGAGTGGCCAACAGGAATGGATGCTAACTTATTGCCATTATGCAGCAACACACACTTCAAACTCCTCTTCGAGCTATCAATAAAATGCCTCCATTCTTCTGCGTTATACGTACATCCCATAGCTTCAATTAGTCCCTTCACATCTGTACAATAGACAAGTTATTCGCCCCTTGGAAAATATCTTCATAGATGCCTCTCTCTGTCCCGATACATGAAGGTTGTTCCAGATGCTAAAATATTTCTTTCCTTTAGTCTACACAGGTCCTGCATACTTTATGAGGTGCCCAGGATTTATCTTGGTCACCCAATTTAATTCCGAAATATGCACTTTATGCTTTCCTTACAAAGTCAGTAATATTTGTCCTTTGTTTTGGGGTAACAATGTTTTTTTTTTATATAAAATATTTATTGGTTGTGGACAAAATCCATGCACCAGTTAACAATTTATCAATTGGTATTATATACATGTATGCACATAATATTTGCTCACAATTATTCCTTTCATAATAAATAGTTTCCAAATTTCATTACACTTTTACAGAATTATATTAGACTTATTAAGATATTTTATAAGAATATAGATTACCGAGGATGAAGGTGAAGTCAGTAAACAAGGCAGTGTCAGTGGCGCTTGATGTCCACTCCTGTACAATTCCTGTAAAAATGGTTCTCTGTAAGTTTCATAAAATTTGCATTGAAATATAATGTGGTTTGGAGTTGCAGTATATTCATTGCACAAACAAACTGGTGAAGTCACTAAATTCTTCTTGTAAAGGTGAGCTGCGGCGATAGTGTTATTTAACCTGCAGCGCATTATAGTTGTGAGGGAACTCCGGGAGAGTTGAATCTGTTTAAACCAACATTCCTTTGGAATTCTTTCTTGTATAGAATAGTAGGCCTTACCGCATTGAATGCCAGTATTTGTCCACAAGCTTTGCCAGTCAGTAAATAGTATTTTTCTAGTGTGTGATTCCAAAACTACGGACGGAATCTTTATTGAAAGCGGCCGTTGGATTGTTTGATTCGCTGCATATTTTGCCAAAGTATCTGCTATATTGTTCCCTTCTATTAAAGAATGTCCAGGTGTCCAAATAAAGTTGATATCATATCCCAATCTCGTTAATTTCAGTGTGAGTATTCTTATGTTAACAATGTACCATTCCGTATGACATGACCATGATGCAAACTGTAAAGAATTTAGCACAGAGGCTGAATCGGTTGCAATTAGAACTGAATTTAACTTCTTCTTTTGTACATAAAGCAATGCCTGTCGTATTGCAAAAGCTTCTGCAGTGTAAATGGACAGATACGATGGCAAAGGAAAAATTTTGAATTCTGCAGAATTATCACAGTAAAATGCTGCTCCTGTTTTTCCAGACTTTGATTTTGAAGCATCTGTATATATGTGATATTCACATTGTAATTTTGAATGTATGTAGTCTTGATATATATTATTTGAAATTGTAGGGATTGTCTTCCTGAAAACTCTACTTGGGTAGGCAGGAAAATGAATCCTCATGGGAGATATCATATTAAAGTAGTCTGTCATGAAGCATGGTGCATTAGGTAAAGGAATAATATTAGCTTGAAATTTATTAATGTCCTTATAAGCATAATATAGTATAGGTAATCTGGATTTATATTTTGCTGTACGTCTGTTGAGCATCAAAGAGTCTAACAATTGAAGTTTTGGTATGATCGGAGATGTCGTGTTGGCAATTTTCTTAAGTAAAAATTTGCTCGCAAGATATTTAACTCTAAGTTTGTATGGTGGATCTCCCACTTCTACGAATGTTGCTTGTTTTGGAGTTCCTTTCCAAAGGCCATAAATCCTGGATAAACTGCTATATTGGATAGAAGATAGCGTGTTAAAAGCCCAACTTAAATTATCATTGTACACAAAGGAACCATACTCTAGTCTTGAGTTTAGCATCTGTTTATGGATCTGATGTAATAATTTAGGATCAGCACCCCACTTTTTCTTAACTGTCAACATTTTTATTATGTTAAACACTTGAGATCCCTTACATTGTGCCAGTTCTTCTTGTGACTTCCATTTAAGTTTTTCATCTAATATAAGTCCCAAAAATTTATGACTTCTTTGTTGACTAATAGTTTTTATTTTTATATTTATTGATATGCATGAATGAGATCTCTTCTTATTAAAAACTACCACCGAAGACTTATCTGGATTTACTTCAATTCCATTGATATCACACCATGATGATAATTCATCCAGAGATTTTTGAATTTTTTGAGCCCCTTCTTGAATATTTTTACTACTAGTGTATATAACAATATCATCTGCATATTGTAATAGACGAGTGTGTTGAAGAATTTTTGAGCCTAAATCTGCAGTGTACATATTAAATAGCATGGGACTCAGCACTGCGCCTTGTGGTAGACCTTTATGTGTATAACGTGCGGTGGATAACTGTCCTTCATATCGAATGTACAACTTACGTGCCAATAATAATCCAAGAATACTTTTTATAAAATTACGTGGAACGTTCATTTTCTCCAATTTTTGTAACAGTATATTTGGAAGGACAGAATCATAGGCGCTACTTAGATCGAGAAAAACTACGATACAAAATTCCCGCCGTATGAAAGATAGCCATATATCTAAAATTAGTGTTGCTAATACATCTACTTTTCCAGTTCCTTTCCTAAATCCCATCTGATGTTTCGGTAATTTCTGATTATATTCGACCCACCATGTGAGTCTGTTCAGTATTAAATGTTCATATAATTTAGCAAGGCATGATGACATTGCAATAGGTCTATAGTTCGTATGTATTCCTGATTGTTTACCTGGTTTTAATATGGGTATTATCATCACTTCTTTCCACTGTGATGGAATTTCTCCACTATTCCATATTGAATTGTATGTATTTAGTAAAATTTCATATCCATTCAAAGGCCAGTGTTGAATACATTCGTATGTAATACCATCTAAACCCGGAGACGTTTTCTTTCGTTTATGAACAACATATTCTAATTCATCCATAGTGAATAGCGATTCTAACGTGGATGTTTCTGGATATTTCATAGATTTTAACAATTGACAAAGATTAGTTTCAACCGTATCTGGTGTCAACTTGCGGTGAAATTCTTTTATCTAGGCTGAATTGATATCTCCTCCAAAATAATGACAAGTATTATTATTGGACATACTTCTTATTATTTTCCAAGTCACTGAAATAGAAGAATCTTTAGTTAATGTAGAGCAAAATGACTTCCAAAAGTATGATTTTGATTTCTTTAGGAACCTCTGAGTTTTTGTTGCAATTTCTTTATATCTAATAAAATGATTGATAGTAGGATTCTCCTTATAATTTATGTATGCTTTTTGTCGTTCGTTTACCCATTTCTGGCAATCCGTTGTCCACCACGGAGTCACTTTTCTTCTAGATCCAAAATTAGATACTGTTGCATTTATTTGTTCTTGTCGAATGAGAGACACCAATGTGCCATACGATACTTCTTGTTTCAACAATTCATTCTTTATTGCATTGTTTACATTTCCGGAGAATTTCTGCCATTCAACCCTTCTTGATATATATTGACTATTGTTTTGTTCAGAGCGCATAGTAAACCACGTTGTATTTTTATTATGTTGAAAGGTTATCATAATTGGCATGTGATTACTGTTGTAACACTTCTCTAATACACTCCAATGGATTTGGGAAGCTTTATCATTTGAGGTAATAGTTATGTCTGGAGCACTCGGCTGTTCATTAGGTCTTGAGATTATTGTAGGTGTTCCGTCGTTGAGTAATACAGATGAGGAATCATGCACGTAATTATACAAATCTTTACCTGATCGATCAGTTAGAGAACAGCCCCACATAGGGTGGTGTGCATTAATGTCCCCTGCCAGCACAAATGAAGTGTTTGGTGGAAGCTGCCCAACGATATTCTGCCACACTGTAACAGGGAGGTGCACTGTGGGAGGGCAGTAAGTTGATACATAAGACGTATCAGCAATCCGAATCTGAATTTGACTGTTTATATTTTGAAACAAAATAATGTCATACTGTATATTTCTTTTAACACCTATAGCTGAACCACCGTATCCATCTAAACGATCATATCTTATCCAATTGTAACCTTTAAACTTCAATGTTGAGTCAGTTTTCAACCACGTTTCTTGTATAAGAAGGACATCTGCAGAAAAATAAGAAAAAATATGTTGTAAATTATGTCTATTAGGAATTAAACTTCGTATATTCCATTGTAATATTTTCAAGACTTTGTCTGGCATGCTGGTTGTTGAAATAAGTATTGCAAAATACTTGTAGCAATGCAAGTCCAGTCCTGGTTAACGTTCAATGTGTTAACAATGTTCGAAAAACTGATTGAAATAATATTCATTATAATATTCCATGTGCTGCCATCTTGTGACCTCTTTACGGACTACGTTGTTTCATTGCTCTAAATATACATCTCTAATATTAGATAATTTTCTATTTTCCTCCGATACCTGACGTGATAGAAAAAATTACTAAAGAACAACCATCAGCCTCCAGTTAACAAAATGGACGTAGACCAGTGTTATCAAACAAACATTTTCGACCAATAAAAACTAACCCAATACTAACGATATATTGAATAGTTTGTAAAATAAACAAGCTATTCTTAATTCCTCAGACGCGCGTGTGTGTGTATCTATGCTATAGTATTCCTCACAGTGTATGTGCGTAAGATGTACGCATATTATTATTACTCAGTTATTCGAATTTTTGCATATTAACGATGTCAGGGTTGAACGTGGTTAAATTGTTAAATCTTCATTAGCCTTCTTTTTTAAAGTCTAAAGTAAAGTTTTGTGTTACCGAAAACTACATAGAAAAGTTAGGAAACTCGGTCCTGATTCGGTTCTGCAAGATGAGTCAGAGCAAATCCAGTATCGCCGTCACTGGAAGAGCCAGGATTTCAGAAATTAAAATAGAAATGAGATTCGCGCAGAATGAAAGCTATTCTGCTAGAAATACCTCATT
This sequence comes from Lepisma saccharinum, assembly GCF_977018435.1. Lineage (NCBI taxonomy): Eukaryota > Metazoa > Arthropoda > Insecta > Zygentoma > Lepismatidae > Lepisma > Lepisma saccharinum. The sequence goes on from NC_139229.1 coordinate 132,384,645, forward strand.
ACAAGCTTTGTCGCCAGAAAGTGTGTGTACAATTGCACTGAAAAAGTCAAAAGGAGCAGGGAGGGAGCTAACAGGACACATTAAACCAACAAATCCATTTTTCGTTGCATCGCAGCTAAGGAGCGAGACAAACGGAACCAACCTGAATCTTAATCACAGGGTTTAAAGCTGCCGTTTTTAACGTCCTTCAGGCGAGCCTTGCGCTAAAACGACTCATTTCCTTGCTAATTGAATGCGGTAATTTCTCGCAGGGTCTTAGTGCGCGGCTAAGTGTACAACAGACGCGGGAGGTTCGCAGCCTTAATCCCTGCGAGCTTTAGCCGTGCAAAGGGAGGGATTATTGTTTGCAGTCGATGAGCAGTAAGAAGGGCGAGATTGCCCTGCGCATCCTAACGTTATGGCCATGTTCCTCACTTACAGTTAGTTTGTGACGTAGTCCCTAATCCTCAGTCTCGTTCTTTACACTTAAATCTTGCACTATCACTTTCCAGAATCCTTTTGTCCTCTCGAATCGATAACTGCGAAAAGGAGCAAGAAAATCTACATCGCGCTAGTCCAATAATAAAGAAAATATTAAAGTGTTCATTATACGGACCTCTACGTATCTGCATAGGGCTACTGTTCCTCCAGAACATGCATATGATCTGGTAGCAAAAATCCATTTTGACAGTTTTTAATCGGTTCAGAAATCTTTGTTAGATTGTTACGTTGGACGCAAATCAAATCACTCCGAATTATCGTATTTCACAGTATAATCGTCGCAGATTTTTTTTTTTTTTTTTTTTTTTTTTTTTTTTTTTTTTTTTTTGTAAAAAGTGAGGTGCGACTGTTCTGCGAATCCCTTTTTTAAAAAATGTGCCGGTATTTTCGGCAGCATTTATTACTAAGTAAACTATCATTGCTGCAAATTTTGGACGCACGGAACACTAGTGAATACGTTAACATTGAAAAGTCCAAATCGACGCACACAATTTTTTCGTGACAGTTTCCGGTCTGGGAAAAATAAAGTTAAGACATTAGTTGTTATTGATTTGTGCATTATAATTGAAATATCACACTTCAGAAAGTATATACCAGTGTTGTTAAGTATGGACATTCATCATCGAGGTCCCAATTAGTCAAAGTGGCAGAGAAGTGATGCAAAATAAGAAAACCACAAATTAGATCAAAAATTTCCCCGAACTTTTGGAAGGCAATGATTATATTGAGATCGTACAGCTTTGAAGACAGGGTGGTCCAAAAGCATGGAGACACCCGAATAAAAGTTGAATGACATACTGTTCCGCAAAACTAACACTGCAGGTTTGTAATAGGAGGGGGGGGGGGGTGTTATAGGTCATATGACGATCACGGCCGCCATCTTGAAACCCGCCTGTGTGGTACGTGCTCTATTCTTAAACAGTCTTTTTACCTATTCGCAGAGATCGAAGTGGAAAATGTTAGCTGGGAGGAATTTTGGACGAGCCATGGGGTTAGCTTGGAGGATGCTCATATGCTTTAACGTGGCGACAATAAGACTGCTGGGGTATACTTTGCAAAAATTGTGATAGCTGGAGGGCTACCACATCCAACCAGTTACGAGGTGACTTGTGGTCAGCACGACGAACACTCAGTCGTTGTTGTAGGTTTGCATGACCGGTTTACGCTACTCATTGGTAGCTCCCTAATTTCCTCATGATGGTGGGTGGCCACCGCTCCCATACATGGGCCGAAATCTCAGGAGAAAAGTTATTACGCTTCGCCCAGAAAACTCGATCATGCGCGCCTCCCGTATCCGGAACCCAAAGCCTAGACCGCACGGCCACGGTGCGGGACAACAATAATAACAATACAATATTAATAAAGTTAATATTTTAATTATTGTATTTAATGTTTAATGTAATTTAACATAGTTTATTTTAAAGGTAAAGTTCCCCGTGCGTATAGCACCGTGCAAATGAAGGCACATTTAGGGGATGTGGGGGGTAGGACCCTACACATTCTCGATCTCGGCCATTTTGGAGGTGATGTGATCACCAACACGCTCCGGCCACCTTTACACCGCAGGTACCCATTGATTTGAGGATGGGTGAGCCCCAGAGCGTCTTTATACGGAAAACAAGGCCGGAAAAATTCTCACCCCGGGAAACGAACCCGGCTCTCCCATGTGGCAGTCAGACGCCCTACCGAATAGACAACCAGTGAAATATTAATAATTATTATTATTTCTGAAACAGTTGGTTGCCCCCCTGCCGACCCCGTCGAAATATATTTCTAGATACGTGCCTGGTTTGTACCTATCATCCCTCTGAAAATCTAACCCCCTGTGCAGATCAGGAAAGGAGGCAAATCCATTCAGTTCCGGGCAGACGAAGCCCCCAAACTTTTGGTAATGTATCCTTCGGACATTAAGCCTCCAGTAATTCCAGCAATGCTTCTCCCGTAACAAGACACTTTGGCATGCCTCCCCGTGCTCCGCTCGCCTTTCCAATCCTTCACCAAGCAACAAAGACCCTAATTCATAGGAAGACGAAGATAAATTTTGTCCCAACCCTCTTCTTGCTTCCTCTTCAAAAAAACTTCCCTCTTCTTCTTCTTCCAGCACCATGGGCTCCTCTTTTGCAATACCTCTTTCATTAACCAGAGGTATTTGTTGTTTCAAGCGCCAGCGTTTCCTAATCAGACAAAGGATATGCCTCAGTTGCGACGACACACACACAATCCTTATATCCCCGCCTTCGGGGCTTCCTAACAGGCCTTGCTTAATTATCGCGACTCAATTAATTGGGAAAGGACCACGGTATATACGAGGGGGGGAGCGCAGGGAGAGAACTGCAGCGTGTATAATGGAAGAATTTTTTCCGTGCTCTTTCTTCCCTGAAAAGCAGCCATCTACGAAACTGTCGCAATTAGTAACTATTAGCGGTGTGAACCATCAAAAGATAACTGGTTTCGAGATTAAAAGAAGCCTAACTACCTTGATGAGTGAGCTCCTCGGGAGTCTGGCAGCGAGATTATGCTTTGACAGCCGCCTCCAAGGAGATCAAACACGGGAATACGGTTCCGTGAATGGAAATGCATCATTGGAGACGGCGAAATACTTACACAAGTGCTCCCAATGCTGACATGAGGTCTGAAGTCAATGGGAATACGGAGAACTTCACACGAAACGGTTTTGTAGAGAATATCACCAGTTCTTTATCCAAATAGACCTTCGCGACCCCACCTCTCCATTAGGAAAAATGAGTTTACAGGATTCATGTTGGGAAACCTGATGGTAAGAGACCTGTAGGAAGACCAAAACGAAGATGGAGGGAGAACGTTGAGATGGACCTAAAGTAAATCGGTTAAGGATGCAAAAGATTGGATTGAGCTTACCCATGACGGGGACGATGGAAGGCTTGTGTTGCTGCAGCCATAAACCTTCGGGTTTAAGAAGGCTAGAGAGTTAGTTAGTTAGTCTTCATCAGAGTTGCTTTGTTAAAAATACTATTTAGGATGATAAGCTGACAGCGTCGTTTTTCTGCCAGTTTGAGCTAATCGCGACGATGAGGATGAGTGATGATATGATGAAATTGACGAAAGGACACTCACAAAAAACACCCTGGATTGAAACCAGGGACCTCTGGCATGGTTAAAGTCCATATGACCAAAGAACAAACCAAGACTTCTCGTTTCCAGACATAGGAGTTTCTAAGTACAAAAATCAATGAATTTTACTCAGTCTTAAATTACATTTTCTGCTGTCAGAAGAACAGAGCGATGTTCGTTGAACTGTGGAAACTGCAGGCTGTCCCTGCGAGTCAGCGCGTGCGGCGTTGCCACGTTCCACATACATCTTTACTCCGCTGAATAAAAATTCTGCATGAAATCGGTTTCGCAATTTGAGTTGACAATGATAATGGAATTTAAAAACAGATGCAACGAGCTTCAAAACAAGACCAGGATCACATTTGTAGGACTACCCAATACAAAGAAAAAGTTGTTTCGCAAAATTGATAAGAACGGCTTTTTGACAAATTTTAAAAATCTGAAAATTAAGAATTGTGTTTAAAACCTTTCTGCCTGGACCGTGTCAAGATTTCATCACGATCGGACCGCCAGTTTTCTATTTATAGAATTTCAAAGAGAGCGGTCGTTTTCAAAACTAAAAAACTCTTGCTCTCACGACAATAAAAAAATATAAGGCATACTCGAAAAAATACTTTGTTAGCATAGTTTAACGCAGAATTGAATAATCTAAATTTTGATGTAACTCGTTTTTATGTAGATCTACTGGTTAATTTTTAGTTTGAGTTCAAACTCGAGTACCTATAATTTTTAATCAGACAGTAGGTGGACACGTGAAGCGGCTCTTCCAGTGGTGCATACATGGAGATGGAAAATATTTTGAAGGTGACAAGGCCGAATATTTTTATTTTCGGACATGCCTTATACGTATGTTATGAACTTGAGAAACCTGTAACTCGAAAGTTATGAACGTTGAAGCGAAATGGTGGTGTACGGGCTGCAATACAGAAGAAATAAGCCCTGTCCATCAAGTCTTCCAGTGAGGGTTACGGAGGGAGGGAAAAGAAAAACCGGATAATTACCTGCGAATCTGGAGTTGACATGTCCAGAAAGCAACATGTATCTTTTCTTTGGTACTTTTCCCCGCTGCCCGTTTCTTTGGAAGGGGACCCTTTTTTATCTGTGCAGCCTGCTCATTCATGCAGTATGCATTTATACAGGTGAAGGCACCCAATACATTCCATCGTCTTCCAGTGTCAGTTTCATCCCGCATCCTCACAGCAGCAATTTCGGCTGCCAGCGGGGGTCAAAGGAAATGTCCTTATTAAACTGTGTCTTGCTCCCCAGGTGCCATGCAGTGTTTCCAACTTGCGTTTCCAGACTATTGGAAGCTTTGTGTTCCTTGGAATGTTGTTTCTTTCTTGGCTTTTTGCTGCGGTGTCAATTTTCACACCCATTCTTATTAAAGCGCGTTGTTTTCTCCAAACAGCAGGAATGAGAAATCGAAGCTTTCTCCCGTGAGTCAATGGTGTCCAACAGTAGGTTCTGGGAAGCAGGACTCAAGAATAGAGCTTTTCCGGTGGGGGTGGAAAATCACGCCAAAGAATTTTTACTCACATATATTTCATTCACTTCCCTATTAATCCTGCACGTATTATTTACTTCTTTTCGCTAAGTAAGCATGATCAGGACGATTTACACAATTTGGTATTTAGTATGGCTTTAAGAAGGGAATCCAGCTACGTGGTTGTATCCAAAGTTACACTGTCTCGGGAATCTGTGGAGCATGACGGCAGACAAAAAGAGAAAGCGAGTGCGTAGAGCAAAGCAGTGCGCGATGCTGCAAAGGGCTGGTAGCAGAAGCAGCGTTTTCCCCCAATGCAATCACTTCGCCTCTTACCTGTTCAAATTTGAATTTGAAGGATTTTTCTTTGTTTGTTTTAAGTCCACAGATAGGCTAATCGGGAGTAGATCTACAGTTTAATGTGGAATCTGCAACGTCCCACCTACACAAAATTACCACACTCTAAACACTTCAATTAGGAGGGCGGCAAAAGTCTACCCATAAATGCTAACTTCTTATCAGTCGTTGAACACAGATTCTAGATATCTCAGGGCTTGCTGGGTAAAACGTGAACAACAGCTTATATATATATATATATATATATATATATATATATATATATATATATATATATGTTTATTATAAACTTATCGTAAGAAAGTCTGTTAGCACACTAGTCTTTAACCTTTATCACTTAAGTGTTTACCTTTACCATACACATGCATTCACCACTTCTGGATTCAAAAGGAGGGAAGGGACCATTCAATTTATTCCTCGCAGTGAGGCGCCAGGGGGAGTATAGGGACCTAATTTTATTTAGGGCGCTGTTCGCTGCTGACGTCACGGGCTCCCCTGTAAGAGAAAGTAGTATGTGCGCGGCACCCCCAACCACAGCTAGGAACTGGCCGTAGCCAGCCGGCACCTCCGACAAGCGGGCGCTAGGTAAAGGATTAAAGGACGCCGCGACACCCCCGGCGTTAGCTAGGAATCGGCAAGCCGACCGGTGTCTCCTGTACAAGGGCGGCAGGTTAGGAAGGAGGTCTAGGTGCTCCTAGACAAGCCAGGCAGGTAGAACCTGGCACCTAGACAGGGTAGTTAGGTTGCTGCTAGGCTCTTCTTCTTCTTTCTTCCTCCTTCCTTCCTTCTGGGATGGCTGCTAGGCTTCTGGCTGGATGGCCGGGTTTTCCCAGGATGTTTGCCAGTTGACATCCGGGAGCCAACTGAGTTCCGGCCTCGCTGCGCTGGGTTTTATACTCGCGGTGGCGCATGGATGGTGAAAATTTTAACTACAAGTACGCGTTGCTAACTCATTTTTTTACACATTGCAAACTTCGTACTGAGAAATATCAAGGTTTTGACATTGAGAAATCACTAGTGGGAAAATCACTAGATGCACGTGACAATATAAACTAAAACTGTGTGCATTCAGACAATACAATTAATAATGAGCCTCGCAGGACTCTGCTATTCTAAACAACACGTTGAACAGTGTAAATGCCAACAATTGATAACATTAAAAAGAATATAGCGACCACGCAGGGTCTAATAATGAGTGAAGCTAGTAAACGTAGAGGTGCAACCGTTAACGTTTTCAGAATACATTTAAACTAAAAGCGTACGCCTTGCAGGGACATTCCGCTTAACTCTTTCATCAGATTAAAAAGAATATAGTGACCACGCAAGGTCTAATAATAATTAATAATAATTAAATGGCGACCAAGCAGGGTCGTTACAAATCCGAAACACTATCTGCCTCTACCAGGTACCGAACCAGGGACCCCTTGAATACAAGGCGACTATGTTAGCACTGCGCCATTGGAGAGGCCCCTTCTCACGTGTTCATTGGTAGATAGTCTCTCGAGTCGCTACTTGTTTTGGTTAATTTGTTCCATACATTACTGGGACAGAGTATAGTTCCGTGATTGTATACAAACTTGTCCATTTTGTTTTCAAGCGTACTAATTGGTCGACATACAATCGCCCCACCGGGTTTGAGTCCTGGCGTGGTCATAGGTGTTTCATTGTGAGCATCCGTTTATCAATTTCAAGTAATCATCATTCAACCTAATGGTCTCAATTAGAGGGTGGCGCACGATATGATCCACCATTTGTTTTTTGTTTTCTTTTCAGATCTGAGATGAGGAATAACGTCATGTGTGCCAACAGCAGTTGCAGTAGTCATTGGAAATATCGTGTGATGAAAACTGAAGCGTACTGCATCCACCTGTTCCCAAGGGGTCTAGAGTATACAAAATGGCGGACAAAGGAAGACTTACGACGGAACAGCGATCAGCAACTGTGCTATTTTTCGATGAAACAAAAAGCATTGTGGGGACTCAGAGGCGCTTTCGTACACATTTCCAAACTCGGTGGGCCCCCTGGAGTAAAACGATACACAAACTGCATGAAAAGTTTCTAGTGGAAGGAACAGTACTGGAATCAAAGCGTGATCGTCGTAAACCTGTGCATTCGCCTGAGAATATTGAAACCGTCCGCGTCGCTGTGCAGAGAAGTCCTGGCAATTCGACCAGAAAAGCAGCAACACAACTTGGGATATCAAGACGTTCTGTTCAAAGGATTTTTAAAAGTGATCTCCACATGTATCCGTACAAGATTACCGTGGTGCAAAAATTCACAAATGAACAGAAACAGAAGAGACTGACCTTCGCTAATTGGGCCGAGGGTAACAATGCAAACACTGTACAACGTGTGGTTTTCTGACGAGGCGCACTTCCATTTGTTGGTGTGGTTAACAAACAAAATGTGCGCTTTTGGGCAGCTGAGAATCCACGAGTACTTCATGAAAAAGTTAGCCATGCACCAAAGGTTACGGTCTGGGCCGCTATCTCCAGTCATGGTTTGATCGGACCCTTTTTCTTTGAGGAGACAGTAAACAGTGAACGTTACTTGACCATGCTCCGCAATAGTTTTATTCCACAGCTTCTTGCCACAGCATTACTGTTCAATACGCAGTGGTTTATGCAAGACGGTGCAAGGCCACACACAGCAAATATTGTGCTGGATTTTTTGCACGATATTTTCAATCTCGTGTAATTTCAAACAGATTTCCTGATCGTTTCGCTGGTGGACAATCCTGGCCCGCAAATAGCCCAGATCTCAACCCCTGTGATTATTTTCTTTGGGGTTTTTTGAAGGACAAGATTTTCGAAAAAAAAAACAAGATTTAATGGAACTGCGAAGACTTATTGTTCAGGCTTGCAGTGAAATTACGGAACCCATGTGCCGTAGGGTAATTGGAAATATTAGTGTTCGCTTGACTGAGGTTAAAAGTCAAAACGGTGGCCATATTGAGCATGTATTGCAGTAGTACGTTTTTCCAAAGTGTAACCTTTGTGTAATTTATGTTTCATTTAGAGATTCTTTATAATATAGTTTTTATTCAACAACAAAATGGTGGATCATTTCGTGCGCCACCCTGTAGCAGAAAAGGGACACACAGTAAGATCTGTTATCCTTGAGCGGACACTTTGCAAAGGTCGCTAACAGCACACGGATGAAACTAAGATTTTGCAGGTCATCACCAAAGAAGCGGGCCTTTTAGTATTATTGGGTGCAAGAAATTTTATGTAACGCACACATTCTAACGGTAACTTCAGTCAGATCAATTCTGAGGCCATACCCGAAACAAGTTTTTAGCTGATCTCTGATAGTGCACATACCCGATGCGAGTCAATGCTTCCTTCCAAGCTATGATCTCATATGAACCATCCGGCCAGCGGATCACTCTTCCGTCCGCTACCTCTTCGTCGAAATCAACCAACCACCAGGTGGATAAATTAACCATCCTCCTCCAGAAGAGACCCGTCTGGTCATCCGATGACCCATTAAGGTGACGTCAAGACGTCGACGGATCCCCAAACGTGGAACAAGGCTTCTGGACGTCTTCCCCATGAAATATTCCTGGACGGAAGTCGGAAGACCAAGTGCAATTGCTTGTAGTGGCCTCCGCCAGAAGTTGTCCTCCACTCTTTCTTTCTCCGCTCTTCGTCCTGTCTCTCTCTCTCCCCCTTCTCTTACCTCGCCAACTTACTCATTAACCTTCAAGTTCTGACATGGCAGCATCCCCGACGAAAGAACCATCGCGGACCTCTTCAAAGACATGTCCAGCGTTTGACGTCCCGCTGTTGGACGACTCTGGGATTGAATTTTGCATGACTTCTCCCAGTTCCGACGTTCAATATTAAGGAACTCGGCAATTAGGAACAGGTTCCTCTGCCCCCTTAGAGAAAGTTAATACTTGTACAGAAAGGGATAGAAAAAATACACTTGTGAGTCCTATCATGTTCTTAGCAACCATTGCTCACTAGGGCTCCACTGTTGACGACTATCAAAATTCCCAAAAAATGACCTGTAAAATGACCTTAAAATTAAGTTTAAATGATCAAGATAACGCCTCCTGTTTTCAGAGGCGTGGCCACAGGATGAGCAGAGGTGGGCTGTAGCCCACTGTGAAATCGTCTTAGTCGCAATCCTGCCCAGTCAAATATTGTACACGAGAACTTTTCAGAATCGCATTATTGAAAGAATCATACACACACACAGAAGGATAAGAGTGAGAGAAGAGATAGGATGATATAGAAATGGCTGGAGAGAACGAGGGACACAAAAATGGAAGTGATAGAAAGAGAGAACAGGAAGAAAAAGAGAAGCAGAGTAACAAAGATGAAAAAGATAAACAAAAGAAAATTGTAGATGGAAAAAGGGAGTAAGTAAGTGAGAGAGATAGAGACAGAGAAAGAAAGAATGATAGACACAAAACAAACGAGGAAGAAACAAATAGAGAGAGAGAGACAGAAAAGGGAATAAAAAAAGAGTACGGCAAAGAGTCAGAAGAAGAGAAGAAAGAATCTTCGTAAGCATGACTATAACCAACCCGAAACCCTTAAGCCCAATATGCTCCTTCTTTGCACTTGAGCCGAAGTGAAAGATGAATTTTCCATTGTAGGGGAGCAAATGGGACTAATGTGCACGAAAGCATAACGAAGGAGCAATACGCAACTAAAAAATCTCAAAAAATGATTACAGTGTCACAGAGAACTGAAAAGTAGTGGTAAATGACCGACCCCGAAGAAAAACTGTCAGGAAAATAATAATAAAATTTCAAAATAAAATTAATGTTTTATGATTGTAAGTCAAAGAAAGCGAACTACTCTTACTTTTAACATTATCTGCATCAAAGTCCCCATGCATGGATAGCCCCACAAACTAATCATAAATACACAAACCATTCATAAATAGCCCCACGAACCATGCACGCGTAGCCCCACACACCATTTACGGATAGCCCCACAAACCATTCTATTAGCCCCACATACCATTCTATTAGCCCCATCACTTTCCATGCCCAACACTGATCAATCATAGGATTGAAATTAATCGTCAGTGCAGTATTTGAAACATTTCTATTTTGGGGGAAATGCGAGTAACTTCTTTCAAAATATCTGGATATTATACAGGATATTCATAAAATAATGTTTTTTTTTTTACATTTCCAATTATGTCTGTATTAAAAGCGAAGGTTCAGTTGGCATTGTCCAGATCTTTCTCTCTTTCTCCTACCAACACACACACACACACACTCTCTCTCTCTCTCTCTCTCTCGCTCTCTCTCTTTCTTTCTGTCTCTATTTCCTACCACCAGTGGGCGTGCCCAAGATGAGGTTGGTGCTGATTATTACCCCCCTCCCTTTAGTCAAGTATTCCTTAAAAAAAAAAGAACATAAAAGGCAAGAAAAGATGGCAAATGGAGGGCTTATCCCCCCCCCCCAAATATACGTAACCGCAGCCTGTTGAACGGAACGGCACACCCACTCTTTCCTCACGCAACAAAACTCTCGAGGACCACTAGGTGGCAGCACCAGACAAGGTGAAGGACAACTCCATCACGGGGTAGACACCATTCGGTTCAAGGGGTTTGTTTCGAGCAGTGCATAATCGGGTGAAAGTTTGGTTACGAAAGACAGATTTTTTTACGAGCCTTATAGAATTGGACTAGACTATAGTGTAAATCACCAACCCTTAGACCTTCTCTAAACAACCCGTCTCACCGATTCGATGTATCACTGAACAGGGATACCTTCCCGCACGCATAGAACTCGCCATGTTGAAAGTGGCACTACTTGCTGTTCACATGATTATGATTAGAAAATATCCAATGTTATAAAATATCATTATGTACACAAATCTCTAAGCTCATTGAAATTTATAATGCACATTCCTACAAAATGTTCACACTTATCTTGCCTTGCCATGTCAGCAAGTTATTTTACGAAGTGCACTATATTTGGCGGAACAAAAATCGTAATTATGATGCTTGTCAAAGTTTCCAACCGCAATAAATTTACGAACTTTCTTTGTCTCGTTTTGATCATCATCATCAATATATTCATTGGACTTACAGCATTGCATATGGTGTTTTATGCCCATTATACAGGGTGACTGGTAATTAGATGTATTCCCTGAAAGGGGTTAAAGTAGAGACAATTTGCAATAAATTTGACCATATGATAATCCGTCCGAAAATTAGTAGTTTTCGAGATAATCGAATTTGAATTGTATTTTTAAAAAAATGACAATTTTCCACATAAAAAGATGAATTGAGAAAAAACTGCTCATTGTATGGAACTTATTTCAGCGTTTTCTGATAGCTAACAAATAAGTGGTTCGTTGAAAATTAAGTTTTCCCCAAATAACAATCACGTGTAAGTAACGGGTGGGTCTAAACTTACAAGTGATGATAAAAAAATGCACTCTTAGTTTACTTGGCAACGTATTAATAACAAAAATGGTATGACACGAAGCGTTCAAATTACTTAAATTACTTCCTTCTGACATCTGCTATCCAACAAGGTACAAATGTTGCTAACATTCACATTTGTGTACAAGAAATAATACTTCATTCACCTTCATGTGAATGGAATCACATTACACGTCTTGCTCAAAGTGGGCACCTCCGTTACGAATGCAGGCACTCAGGTTTTTACGGACATTTGGTCTCGTAACTCGTGATGTGATGGTGTCCTTGATGTTTGACCAGCTGTTAAGATCCTCTCCCTGAGCTCTTCTTGCGAGTTTACCGATGTCTTGTCATGTGGCTCCAAATGTAAAAGTCGCAAGGCTTCAAATCGGAGGATCGAGCCGGCCAGGGAATCGGGTCGCCTCGGCCAATCCATTTCTTTGGGTAATTTTCATCCAACCACTGTCGGACGCCTAGGCAGAAGTATGGATGGCCGTAATCAACAATCATTTGATCGAGCCATTCTTCCTGCCACAAATCTTAAATGGCATCACTTATGAACATTTTTTGAGGAACGGGATGGCAATGTTGTTGGAGGATGTGCCTCTAGCACATGATTTATCAGCATGATGACTGCCCAGCTCGATCCCCCGATCGATTTGACGCCTTGCGACTTTTACATTTGGAGCCACATGACTGTAATGAATCCTGTAAGAACGCTGGATTTTCGTGTGTATTATTTGACTTCTATGAGTTTGCAATGCCTTTCTGCATGCACGTGGTTTTGTTTACAGGAGGTCTCAGGGTTGGTGATTTGAACTTTGGAACTATACTCTTTACGCGGATGTAAACGACAGGTCCTATTGGCTGTTAAGATGACTGAGAAAATTCTTCTCATGCACTGATAAATCCACGGAAACTTTTAACCGCTTCGCAAATTATTTCAAGACTTGGATGTAAGTACTTTCCCTTTTCACCAATCCTCAAAACAAGCCACTCACAAACAAGGTGTTCTTGGAAACGAACGGTTCACCTGACTTTGTTGACCTATACAAGAAGACGCAGGCTGACTCTAGGCAGAGCCGCTGCAAAATCCCCGCAGAGTTTTGTAATTAATTGTACTGAAGGAGATAACTTAGGAGTCTGGAAAGTTAAGAGGAGAAGCAGGAAAGGAGAGAAAAAGCACCCAACAAGGACAAAAATAAAAGACGAAAGGTTCATTAGAATAATTGCAAACGTGGGAGAAATTAACGAACTTCTGCACAATGCAGCTTCAACGGTTGCTCGACATGTGTTTCGTTTAGGATTACGCACACACACATAGATACCACGGAGAAACAGAAGAGATGATGTGGATTGAAATGATGAATCCTCTTCTTGTTCTTTCTCTCTATCTCTCTCGTTCTCCCATTCTTTGCCTCCTTCCAGAGCAAGCATACCGAATACCCTTGTGGAAACTAATTACATTTTCTAATTAACGACTTAATTAGAAGGAAACACTAAAGATGCTCCGGCGTAACCGATCGTTGCTTTTCGTTCCGTCGGCCCTTTTGCAGGGAGTCGGGAGTTTTAACACGCGTTGTGGATCCAATGTCATTTCCTAGGAAGAGCCCCCCACCGCCCCCTCTTTTTTTAACTTCTTTCCTCTTCCACGAAGAAGGCAGAGAATGGAAAACGAGAGGCAAAGGCAGAGAGAGGGAGAGACAAAAAATGCCTTAGGTGCAAAGCTAATTACTGCTACCTTGGTGCAAATACTTCCTTTAAATCTTTGGTTTCTAATTAGTACTTTGGTTAATAATACAGATCTTGGCTCCCGCGACAGGACGTGCCGGCGGAGGACAAAGTTATCTTCGTTCTCTGGTGTCTCCGGTTTCCACGCGCCAGATGCGTTCATTACGTGTAACGTTACCTAGTTTCCTTTCTTTAAATGTTCCCCCGTCTTCGCTCGGTGGCAATGCGAGAATGCCAAAGTATCTTTCTGTTTCAAGTCGCATGCAGTGCGTCGAGAGGCTCCCGAGTAGCTGCAGTTGCCATTTTTCCCGCTAGATGTCGGTACCATTGAACTGTACTATACTGGAAGCTAACGTATTGAACATTAAACCGACAAAGCATGGATCTGCATTTTTGCATCTGCTCCTACACAAATCATCATTCCCCCGAACAAATGATACTGATATGAATAACGATAATCTATATACTACATCGCCATCTTCAGTATTGCGAGTTGGCCCGGCAACAACTTCAACGGCTGTAAATGACAGGTCCTTTTGGCTCAGAGATGACTAAGAAAATGCTTCTCATTCACTGATAATCCACTAAAACTGTTAACCGCTTCAACGATTTTGGACGATGATGAAGCCATCTTCTTTTTTATGGAGTGACCAATCGCTATTACACCATGACATCAATCACCATTGGATTAAGTTAGGATACAATGTGTACTGAAAGCCATGGTGTGGTGCGGAATATGGCATACAAGGATAGCAAGTCAAGTGTTTGTCGATAGTACTTTTACTAGTGTACATTATATGCAAGTTGCAAGAGTCCGTCTTCACACGCCTCTGAATTGAAGCTGCTGATTTCGCCGACTACTCCCAGCAGCATGGTGCGCCCACTCATTACGCCGCACCTCTTGGTGTCCGTCTGGGTCAGTAATTCCCCGATCATTGGATTGGGCAGTGGGGGTGCAGTTGAGTGGCCACTCTGGTCACAGGATTTAACCCCGTTCTTTTTGGGGGTAATGCAAAAAGTAAGGTTTATTCAACTCCAGTAAGAGATGTGCAACACTTGAAGGAAAGCATTATTGTTGTAGGTGACACCATTACACCCGCTATGCTCTACAGGGTTCCCATAGACTGAGAACGACGTATGCGGATGTGTGTAACTAAAGGACAGCACATTGAGCACGTTGATTTGTTTGGTTTATTTTACTTCTCTTTCTTGTCACTTCTGGCTATGAGGATGAATGATGATGTGATGAAATTGATGAAGGGACATTCGGAAAGAACGCCCATGCCAGACCAAGGATTGGATCCCGGGATCGTGGTTCGAATCCACGCATCCAGCATTTAAGATTCTAACATTTAAAGAAGACGCATGCCTCACTCACTGTCAGAGGGAGGGGTGAAACAGTCGCTTGCTATGGAGACATTTCTCACGTATCACTTAATGTTGGTAGATTACGGAGGGCAAGAGGTGTAGCTCGGTAATTTGTGCGTGATCTTGTACTTGTCGCAGACCGCTAAATTGAAAGAAAACAGCACGTTGTCTATAGCTTCAGCCTCTAAGGAAGCCCCCATGTCCCACTCTGGAGTAGGTTATGAAACAGTCCTCACATTTCAAATCTCAGAAATATCCATATAATTCCACGATTCCAACTGAATTCTGATACAAGAAACCATTTTCAGGGAACGCAATAAAAATATACAAAGGTATATAAGTACATCCAATTCCACAGCTGTTTTGATACACTATACATATACATACATATATTAGGGTTAGATTGGTTCTAATTACACTGGGGAACACAGTTTTTGGCACATGAAACGTAGCTATATTGTGTTTCTAATGTAAAATTTTATGCTGAAATCAAATATGCACTCAACATTTTTCTATCACCCACAGTTTTTGTGCAATGACATGTTTTTGCTTTTTCGGAATTTTAGGTATTCTTTCTGTTATAACTAATGTATTTAAAACAATATTTTAAATGATTTAGAACAGAAGGTGGAGACAAAGAATAACCTTTAAGAAAGTACAACAACGCATGAAGGATTTTATTTCGGGTGAGGGCTGAATCACACTGAGGGGGAGGGGGGGTATTTGATGCGACTTTAATAGAAATGGTGTAGCTTGAACCACGAGATCATTCATCGGACTGTTATTTCTGTATTACATAGATAAAAGGAATAAATAGTAAATGCAAATATACAATAAAGTACCCAAATTTGCCATCTGCTATGAGATGTACCACATACCCCTACACATCTAACTATAGAAGATGAATGGGAACATGAGGCAACTACCGAAGTTCAAAATGAGAAGCAAGATAATTCTATATATACTTTCGAAAGCCTTTTCCGGTGAACCTCATCTGTTAACACAAGGTGAATTAAACAACCTTGTTCAGGATTTGAAATTGGGAAAGAAACAGGCCGAACGTTTAGATTTAAAAGTAATTGCTTTTTTAAAGGGTTTGCAGCTCGGCTATACTAAATGTTTCTGTTTCTTGTGCGAATGGGACAGTAGGGACAAGAACAGTCATTACATCAATAAAGAATGGCCAAAGCGTGAATCACAAACGTATGAACAGAAAAATATTGTACATCCCTCACTAGTCAACTCATATATGATTCTTCTTCCTCCACTTCATACCAAGTTAGAACTTTTCAAAAACTCCGTTAAGACGTTGGACAAAAATGGTGCTGGCAGAAACTGCGTTACAAATTTTAACAAGGATAAAATATACATTCAAAATGATTAGACTACAAAAGAATTTATACGAGGGCTATCGAAAAGTAATTTGAATAATAAAGGAATTTACCAAAATTTATCAATCGTTACAATATGCCCCTTCCTTTTTTTTGGAGAATATTTATCAGAAAACTTTAAATTAAAGTTTTTTGAGAAAAATTCTCAAAGAAGAATCAAATAATTAATTATGACATAACATGCTTATTACTTTACCCAACAACAACAGTTCGAATATATATATATATATATACACTACTACTACTACTACTACTACTTAAGCTTTAGGGAAAGCCATACCCTTTTTCACTACAATAGCTTTTCTTTTCAACTTAAAAAAGTTCGCACAAGTGGATTTGGTAATTCCACGGCTCTCATGTTTTTTCATTAGTGTGTCGACCGGCATTCCTCCACCCTCAAGTAGGTCGTGATATACCTTTATTATATCTTCTTCTTCTCTCTCACGAGAAGCAAACTTCCAGCCCTCCAAATTGTCTGCTGGTAAATTGTCGACGCCATTCGCGCAAGAGGTTGTGTGGTCGGGTGATCCCACTTCACTATCTTCTTCTTCACTTAAGATTTCACTGGGGCTCACTTCACTAAATCCTTGCACAGTTTCTTCTGGTTGAAGGGTTGTCATTGGTTCGGTTTGGACTCCCACACACACTAACTCCACTCTTGACTTGTCTTCATCTTGTTTCATCCTCAACAGCTTTGCCGTGACGCTCTGCAATATTTTGAACTGGCCTTTCTGAGATCTCAAGAATCTATCATGTTCTTCCGTAAAAGTCGACACTGTCTGTTCAACCTTATTTTCCCATAAAGCCATCTCCGCTTGCCTCACTTTCTCTTCTCCTTGGAATACTTTTCCTAGGTTCTTGCTCTGCCTTTCCACCTCTGTCTTCTGCCAGTCCTGGACCACCGACTTCAATTGGTTAAATCCGTCCATCATCGCCTTCTTAATCTGCTCCATTCCCGTGTCTTCTTGGGTGAACGCGGTCAACTTTTCTACTAAAGTCCCAACGTCTCTTTGTTCTTTCTTAATTTCTTGTAGCACCTCTGTCCTATCTTCATCCCAAAAATTTGCGTCCGAAAACACCCCTCTCCTAGTTTGGTAAGTCTTCTCCAGGTCATTTTCTGTCCATTCTTGTCCTTCCATGGTCAACTTCTTTCTTTCCTTTCTTTTAATCCTAAAAAAAATCATATATATATATATATATTATATCTATCATCATATTTATTTACATAGAGCAATACAGGTTCCCTTTTTCTTTCGAACCCCACGTTGGGCGCCACTTGCTACAATGTAGGCCGTCAGCCCGTTGCCAAGGCACACGACACACCGGCTCGGTCCCCTCGAAAGACCAAGACCGGGCGACGCTGCCTACCAATTATATTTCTGTTATAATATATGCCACGACTAATTCTCAGTTCCTGCGGGGCATGAGAGCCCGCATCCCAAAGTTCGGGTAAGGGTCTGCTTTTGAATAATAAATAAATAAATAATTGTATGCTTACTTATCTAAGAACTCCAAAATAAGGTAACCATTCTCATGCTTAAACTTCCACCGTGATCGCACCCGCATCCCACTGACCAGTGAGGATACGCATGCGAGTCGCGAGCGAAATCAGCATAATCGAAACTGACGTCTTATGGATTGATAAAGCCAGTGACGGCGGTACACCTCACCAAACCAAAAGGATGCCAGTTAATTTGTACTTATAAACCAAATTTACTATAAGGAAATATCCATTAACGACTACAAGTTTATTTACAAATCCAAACATAGTTAAGTTAAAAGAAATATATACAAACTTCTGATCAAAAGAAAACTACAATGCCAAAATAAAATTTAGATCAATAACGACTCCGTAACACAGACTGAAACTTGCTTTAGAGTAAACATAAAACCCAGACAGCTCTCTCTTATATATTATGTCCATATCCCATCATAGAACTAACACAGCTGTAACTTGGTTTCAATTAACGGTGACTAATTATTCAGTAATGGTCGACAAAATTTCTATTTACCAAAACCAAAGAAAAATTTACAAAAACATCTATCCGTAAATTTCTTTTCGTGCTTCTGTCATATTTTCACATCTATATTATGTTCTCTAGAACTCATGAGGTAAACTACCATCTTCAGGGTAAACATCCAAAAACATAACAAAATATAAGGGGAGCCTTTCTCTACCCAATATCAAAGCCATGTATCGGCCACAAATTACAAATGTCCACGTGGAATTCCTTATAATAGGGGACTCTATGTCTACCCTTTTTGGCTACTCACAATGCAAAAGCAAAACAATAGACTTTTACATTAAATGAATGTCTATAAAAACATACTCGACCGGTCACCTATTATAACTGTTTCAAAATTACATCTAATATAAACCTAAATAAGATAAACCAATAAACTTTCCTTAACTTCCGGATACTCAGACTTTAAAACGGACATGAAAACTATAAAAGCTGTGAGATTTAAAAGGCACCCTCTGACCAGAGGTATGCTCCCGGATTAAACTAAAAAAGAATCAAATTTATTTAATTGAACCTCCTGACCAGGAGAATTCAGAATGATTTAGAATAAAAATTAACTTGACGAGAAGGATGTATATCTTTGATGAGCCTAATTTATTTAATTTGAATTTACATCGGAGCCAGGTTGACCAGTGCCAATTTCGACAGGATTTAAAATTTATGAATAATTTCAAAGTTCAAATTATTAAGATTAAATATTTATATATGAATTAATTATTTATAAGCCTGTCAAAATCCCCTTTAAGGATCATGCTGACTAGCACAAATCCTGAAAGGTGGCTTACGGAAAACCTCGGACATTGTGGAAGGGAGAGCTAGCTGACCAGCCACTCCACACACAACGCCCGTATTCTCCCAGCCCTGGACCTCGACAAGCGATTTAATCACCTAAAGATTCCGGAATATTCTGATCAACTGATTATTTTGCCAGCGAAACGGCTGGTATTTATACTCGCGGGATTGCGCAATTCTATTCCTCAACAAAAGATTTGGACATATGGAAAGTTATTTTTAGCTTAAACAATTAACCCTTCGAAAAATATCGAGAAACACAATACAGCAAAATTTACTTACAGAACCGCACAGCGCCGAACGAAAAAGAACCCATTGTTGTTAAGAAAGAAAAAAGAATGCAAGCTTCAACTTGCTTTGCGTTCTTTTTCGCTTGGCAGAAACTGCGTTACAAATTTTAACAAGGATAAAATATACATTCAAAAGGATTAGACTACAAAATAATTTATAAGAGGGCTATCGAAAAGAAATTTGAATAATAAAGAAATTTACCAAAATTTATCAATCGTTACAGGTGTAATACGTCCCTCAAAATTCATTTCTTGGACTCTCACCTGGATTTCTTCCCTGGCAATCTTTGTGGCGAACACGGGGAGCGTTTCCACAAAGACATCTCTGTCATGGGAAAGAGATGCCACCGTGCCAGAGACAGTGGGGTGCAAGAATTCTTGCTCATTACTGTTGGATGCTTAAGAGGGATGTTCCAGGTGCAAATACAGAAGGAAATCAACTCCTCTCACATTTTAGTTAAGTTTAATAGTGTCATGTATGTATATGAAGATACGCACAAATGATTCACACTTAACCTGGACGTCACAAAAAAACTGTGGATGATGGAGAAAACTACTTACATATTTGAATTCCGTGCGAAAGGTTCTATTAGGATCAGCTATTTTCCTTCGTGAGCCAAAAAAGAAGTTCAATTTTGTTTTCCCAGTGTTATTATAGTTGAATATATATATAAAATCTCTCTCTCCACATACACTCAAGTGCCAAAAGTCATGGGATAGCAATATGCAAATATTCAAGTAGCGCTAGCAACACGTAAAAGGTGTATGAATAGGCACAGCGTTATCAGTTCTCTTGTGAGACTTGTGATACGTCTTCGAACGTGATTATGGCTACAAGGAGAGAATTATCAGAGTTTGAACGCAGAATGATAGTTGGAGCTAGGCTGCGGGACATATCATTTCCGAAGTTGTTCGGGTATTCAACATTCCTCGATCCACAGTGTCAAGGTGTACTGAGAGTACCTCATTTCAGTCAATACCTCCCAACATGGACAGCGCAATGGTCGACCACGTCTGTTTAATGACCGTGAGCAGCGACGTGTGAGCAGAATAGTACGTGCTAACAGACAAGCGACACTGCGTGAAATCACATCAACAGTCAATGAGGGATGTGCGAGAAACGTGTCTCTGAGGTCAGTTGATCGGATGTGGCAGCAGAAGACCGAATAGGGTGCCGTTACCAACAGTATGCCATGTGAAGCAGCACCTCTCTTGGGAGTGTACACACATT
This sequence comes from Lepisma saccharinum, assembly GCF_977018435.1. Classification (NCBI taxonomy): domain Eukaryota; kingdom Metazoa; phylum Arthropoda; class Insecta; order Zygentoma; family Lepismatidae; genus Lepisma; species Lepisma saccharinum. The sequence continues at coordinate 132,405,282 of NC_139229.1, forward strand.
GATTCAACCCTAGATGACTGGAAAAACGTAGCTTCCAGTTCATACAAGCTCATGGTAGGATTCGGGTGTGGCGCATGACGCCATGGACCCAAGTTCTCAACAATGCACTGTGAAAGCTAGTGGTGGCTCCATAATGGTGTGGTGAATGTTTACATGGCATGGTTTGGGTCCTCTGGCCAAATTGAACCAGTCATTGATTGAGTTCAACTGCTTGATGAGCATTTGCAGACCTTCATGGACTTCATGTATCCTGGGATTTTCCAGGATGACAATACACCATGTCACCACACCACTATTGTTCGCGGTTGTTTTGAGGAGCATTCTGGACAATTCCAAGGAGTGATTTGGCCACCTAGATCGTCAGACATGAACCCCGTGGAACACATTTGGTATATGATCGAAAGATCCTGCTCCTGTTTGATTGATTAATTGATTTGCTTCATTAAACTTTGCATTTTTGGCTAATTTGCGAAGATGGAGATGAGTGATGATATGATAACATTGATGAACGGACACTCACAAACATCCATGCCCAGGTAGGGATTCGAACCCGAGACCTTTGGCGTCGTAGCGCGAGGTGCTAACCACTCCGCCAAGGGGGCCGGCTGATCCTGTCCCTGCAACAACCTCGCAATTATAGGCGGCTATCGAGAATGCAAGGCTGAACATCTCTCCAGGAGACTTTCACCGACTGGTAGAGTCCATACCACGTGGAGTTAATGCACATCGCCGGGTTAAAGGAGGTCTCACACGATATTAGGTATGTATCCCATTACTTTTGGCACTTGAAGATAGATAGATTTATATAATTTGTCGTTGCGTGCGCTTGATCAGCGCATCATTACTGTTCTCTGGCTTTTGATATCGCAGTCCGCTATATTGCTTAAAAGTAGCTCCCCAGTTGTCTTCATCATGCTAGATCAGCAACGAAATTTTGAATCGAACCCGGGAACGCTAGCACCAAAGGCGAGAGCGCTAACCATTAGTTTTTACGGGAGCTCTGTTTGCTTCTTCATTTTTCCTTATATATACAGACACACACACATAATATTTGCAGACTTCTGAAATTGTGAAACTTCAGCCTACGCATAAGCTTCCGTGTACATCCTGCAGAGAGAAGTAACATCTCCGCATTTCCCCAGCATCCCAGGCTCTTATCCCCTCCTCCCCTCCTCTCTTTCCCCTTTCCCCCTCCAGCCACCCACACCGCCAGCGATGCTAATTGGCCCAGGGCGTCTTCTCATCAGGGAGCAGTAATTATCCAAGGCGAGGGTCCTCAATCAATGAAACCACAACAGCTAAATGATGCCCTCTTTGTTAGCGCACCGAATGAGAGAATGAGATGTGAGGGAGATGAGCGAAAAAAAGGAGAGCAAAGAGTGAGGGTGGGAGGTGGGGCTTAGAGGGGAAAAAAGAAAAATTGAGAGTGGAGTAAGAGAAACACTGAAATAAAGAAAAAAAGCCAACTATTAACAAACCGGTTAACGAAGCAAGCTGGAGGACCCCAAGTATTAGCATGGGTTTTTTAGAGCATGATGATCTATCGGCGCATATTGTTTTCCTCTGCATCAATCGACTCGACCTTTCGTTTTTCTTTTTAGGAGAAATGAGTACTGGATGTAATGGAAAACGGAGAGGAGATAGATAGATAGATAGATAGATAGAGAGAGAGAGAGAGGGGGGGGGGCGATAGGGATGTATGGAGAGCAGACCTTCAAATGATGCTTTGACCTTCTGAATTCATCTTCAATATCCCTAGTAAGCGCAGGATTGTCGCAATACTTAATTATATACAGGGTGATCCCAAAGTTATTGTACCCCATCCTCAAAAATGTAAGTAGATGTTAAGATTCGGAATAACCGTTCAATCTATTATGGAATTTCCTTGTCTTCGAAGCAACAATGGTTCCAAATATTCAATGTTCATTTCACAGACCAAACTAATTTAATCGAGCTAGATATTTTCAAAACCTACTCGACTTTGTGCCAAACTTTCGAACTCTTGAACCTTGTCGAGTCCGGGGATGTAAACATTTTTATCTTCCCTTTATGAAGTTTTAAAAATTGCATTTTTCACGCATGGTCTCATAGGGGAGATTATTTAATTGTTGCAAGTGAGAATAAGAGCGAGTGAAATGATGAACTAAAATACATATTTTTAGTAAGTAATATCGAAGAAATGAAATAGTTTATTTTCTGAAAAATTATGAGTATCTATAGCACTTTGACTTCCTGATCAGCCGAATTGTTAGCGTCCTCGAATTTGGCACGAGCGGTCCCAGGTTCGATCCCATTAAAGAGTTAAAATAATATTTCAGCGTTGTTCTAGAATCGTGAGGACAATTCGGGTGCTACTTGAAAGCAGTAGTGGCAGACTTCGATTTTGAAAGCCAGAAAACAGCGGCGACGGGACTCTATGTCCTGACAACGCGTAACACAAGAGATAAGTTGTTTGACAGGTCCTTACTCTCAAAGAACAGCTGGATTTCGTGTGCGAAACACGTCTATTATAATGTTAATTATGATTTCCTGTTGTCCTGACATTACGGCATTACTGAATAAACCTTTAGGGAGATTTCACACCGAAGCGACAAGAGTCACGTGTAATTTGAGTATTTCACCAATCGAACGTAGGCTTGTGCGACCAGTCATGCCGCTACGGTGTGAAACGTTGCTGCTGATTGGCTCGTTCCTAAGCGACACGCGTCGTCTGTCGCTTCGGTGTGAAGTCTCCCTTGTGGGGCTTTTCGGTCGAAGTGGCAAGCGACGTATGTCACTTATAAACGAACCTTCAGAAATAAATGAAACCTCTCTTATCGAGGTGGCATGACAAGCTGCACATGTGGCTTGTAGCCTGTCTGTCACTCGGACCGGGTAGATATTTCAATAGCCTGTCTCCCCGGTCTGTTATTGCGCATGTGTAGTCAAGTCTTTTATACATACTAGTGTCATTTGTCACATCGGTTCGATAGCTGCCTCAGAGTTTCAGTGAGGATATATAGCCATTCAGTGAGGACATTTTCAGCCCTTAAGAGAAATCTCTCAGAAATAGTAGCTTTAAAAATACAGGACAGTTCATTTTATTCGCTGTATAAGGACGAGACATCGCTCAAAGCGACTGCCATTCAATAATACAAAGAATAAAAAGAGTATATGTTTCAATTATCTCGGCTTTTCCTCTTAATACCTCCCTTAACTAAACTTCCAATTCTTTTCACCCCCTCCTCTTCCGCTTCCACTCAAATTGGTCGTGTAACCATCTTTGGGGCCACTTAAGATCTACAACAAAACGCTGCATAAGCCTTGTATCTCCTTAATGGTCGGCAGGGAGACCCCCTCTCAAAATCGATACAACTTGTTTCGGTCGACTGAACGTCCGCTGCTCTAATGGTCATGTCCTTTTCCATCTCTCCCCCTCCCCCTTTCCCCCAAACTGAGAGTCTGTCTTGATCTTCCTACCCCCCAGTCTCCCAATTGGGTCTTATTAGTGGGACAATCCCAGAAGATCTTGTATAATGGGTCTGTCCTGCTTTTATGCTGAATGAATCCTCGCTGGACCATATAGCGCCCTCTTTCTGCCCTTTTTTCTGATTTCCTTTTTTCAAGGTTGTGTTCAATTTGGGGGTCGCTCTCTGATGGAATTTCCTTGGTTACTGGTACCTGCGAGCACTAGTAACGAATCGTACCTGAAGTGAAGTAAAGGTAGCTATTAACCGGAAGTATAATTTCCATTTAGACATTCGTTCGGCAACCGGGAAGAAAACAGCCAATCAGAGAGCTCTGTGACGTTGTGCCTTCTTACACTAGTAATGAATCGCACCTGAAGTGAAGAACAGGTAGCTATTAGCCGGAAGTATAATTTCCATTTAGACATTCGTTCGGCAACCGGGAAGAAAACGGCCAATCAAAAAGCGCTGTGAAGTTGTGCCTACTTACACCATACGAGACGATGCTATATACTTTCAGTGATAAACCAAGTGTTCTGTACAAGGGTGCTGCACTCTGGACGGCATTTTTCAGACTAGCGGGGCTCTAGCGTGTGGATTCACAGCCAGTATTATCTCCTGTATGGTTTGTGCTGTGCCATCCCTATATGTTTGTGATTGTACCTTCATCCACATAATATTATCATCATTCATCCTCATTTTCCAGATTAGCCAAAAATGGCAGTATAGCATAGTAAAATAAATCAAATCAATCACAATCCATTGTGTCAAAAAAATGACAAAACTATGAAGTGCCACCGTTGATGCCGCCACGCCAAGAGTAATATTCAGAATCTTCGAAGGACGAAGAGCTATGACTTATTAAAACCATGTAGCCATATTGAGCGTCGAATGTTAAGTACTGAAGTGAAATGGATATTATACGTATTTCCGGGATGACGCAGCAACTGGTGTGCAATCACAGCCCAGAACGGTTATTTTGACAAAATCCTGTTTCCCTACTGGCTACTTTGGGGAGGGGGATTTTTAATGTTGTCTGTTCTTGCTCAAGCACTAGGCGTAATTGGTTGTTTGACCGCGAGTTCCTTCGTAGGGAAACGAGGCAACAGAGGGTCACTGCCATAAAGGCGGATCCCACGCCGGATATAAGAGGGGCGCAGGAATAGTATACAACAGACAAGTCATTGATCCTAACTTGAAAGAGAACCTGCATTTACGTACTTTCATGTGCATATGCTTGTGCAAAAATGTAGCAATTCACAAGTAGTTATGTTTCTTGGGCATATTTTCAGAGACCTTAAAAGTTCATTGGTATTTGATGTAGTGACTCATCATCAGGGTGGACTGATTTAAATCAGGTTGATTTAAATCACGATATAAAGCAGGCGATTTTTTTTAAAAAAAATAACTGATTTAAATCACTTTAAATAAATAATTTATACAATAATGTACATAAGGATTTTGTAGATATCAGAAACACTTTTGGTGAAAGTACATTACTCTCGTAATAATTTAATGGTGATTACTAGGTTCCAAGATAGGAAAATAAAGGAAATAAAATATATGTACTGATGGTGTGAAGCTCATACGAAATGAAATACTTGTATAAACACAGGATTTATCTTGATTTAAAAAATTGAATAATTTTATGGGCAAAAATAGCAAACATTTTGTGTAGAAAAATATACAAAATACTAATCATGTTAAAACATAAATACGAGTACTAGTGTCAATATCATTAAACTGTAAATAAACATGGCAGCTGATGTTTTTCGAACTATCATTTAAAAGAATCTCCAAAATTCAGCTACAAAGACTATAAAAATATTTAAGTTAATATTTTAAGTTACAATTATAGAGTACATCCAGAATGTTTTAGTTTGACTGGAAGAAGTTACTGAAATTATTATTAGTTTCATTAACAAACTCAACAAACATTTCCATAGTAGTTACAGTATCAGAAAGAGAAAAATGTATGTTTACATACATTTTTATTTTCTTTAATTAAACTGTTCAAATATTTTACAGGGCAATTTACTAGATTGATTGATTGATTTGGTGTTTTAAGTCCACTTTATGCACAGTAAGGCTAATTGGGACTGGACCTACAGTTTAAAGTGGGATCCGAACCACTATGTATGTGCCTCCACTGGGTATCGAACCCGTGGACCCCTTGATTACAAGGCGACGACGCTACCAGTGCGCCATCGGAGAGGCCGCCATTTACTAGAAAGACCTTTCTATAAAAACATATAGGCTATCTATGTGGACGGTGCCAAAAACCATGCAAGCAATTTTAAGCATGTTCTTTTTTTTTAAATTTAAAAAATCGATTTATTTTTTTTAAAAAATTCGATTTAAATAAAAAATCAACAATTTTTTTTTTAAAAAAATCAAAAAAATCATGATTTTTATCCACCCTGCTTAGCATGTTTCATGTTTCCTTTATTTTCAACATCGCACCAATTAAATTTCATTTCGCACCCCCTCAGTATCCCTAGATGATTAATCCTGGCGCCGCCACTGAACAGAACACACATAAGCGTAGAACATTTATATCGTAGTGTTAGTGTAACACTAAACACACCACAAGAAGCAAGCAAATACATACAGTACGAAAAAAAAAACTCACTGAATGAAACCGTTTGAAAAACTAAATAATCCCCTTACTCCTGCTTCTTCCTCTTCCTTCCCGGCTGATGACGTAATCTTTTCCTTTCTGGCTGAGAACACTTGAATCACGACCGCGAGCAGGTGGCAGCACCGAAGGGGATTTGCCGCGGTAAGCCTTGCACAATGGAACCATACGTGTGTAAGACACAGCGAGAGACTGGATGCACCGAGGACACCCCTCAAGGAAGAAACCGGAGACTGCACGGAAGGGGAGGATTTTGAAGGAGGAGGACACCTACCCTAAGCCGCTTCCGCAACCTGAATGTTTGCGAAATCCGGTGCTTCTTTTTAAAGGGTGGGTTCGTATTAAATGCCGCGTGGGAGACGCACATCAGCTGACATCTTTCCCTCGATTTCATTCAACCGACGATTCTTTGGTACGGAGGGGAGGGGGGACTCTTTACGCAAGTATGCGTTCCGTATTGCTGGAAGAGAAATCGTGAGCACGGATGTATTTTTCACATAGAGTAGAAACCTTCGTTTTACCAGCAAGCAACGTTAGCATGGCACAGTGGGACAGAAGCATCCATAAGCTGAGTAAAAAAGAAAGGTGTTATTTGGTTGCTTTTCACTATTTTTAAATATTTGTTTCCAAGAGTTCGATTAACCAGTTCACCAGATGGTGATTTTAAAGTTGGGAAAGACAATACCAAATTTTACTCTGGGTGGCAACAACAGAAACCTAATGGTAAGAGACCTTTAGGAAAACCAAGACGAAGATGGAGGGACAACGTTGAGATAGACCTAAGGGAAATCGGTAGGGATGGAAAAGAGTATATAGATCTTGCTCAAGATAGGGACAGATGGAAGGCCTGTGTTGCTGCAGCCATGAACCTTCGGGTTTAAGAAGGCTAGAGAGTTAGTTAGTTAGTGGCAACAAAAAAGTTTCATTTAAAATATTTCTTTGAAAGATATTTCGCTTTTTTTTACTAATTTTTTGCGACGAAATAATCATCCTCTTGCTGTATTCTGGTTGGTTGACCTTTTTTTTTTAAATCCATATTTAGAAAGGCTATTCTGGACTGATCCTACAGTTTAAAGTGAGCGGCAATTTCCCCCACGTCAACAACAATTTCACTCAATTCTTGTACTTTTTCATTCAGGACTCTACGACAGACAAACACAAACGTCCATGTCTTACCCGGGAATGATGATATGATTCAATTCATGAAGGGATACTCACAAGGAGCACCCATGCCCAGGTCGGGATTTGAACCCGAGATACCTGTTTTTTGGAGCGCTGTGTAAACCACTCCACCATGGAGGTCGGCTATCGCCTGAACGAATAGATGCTTCAGAGATATAAATCTTAGAACACGAAGAACTATAAGAATACACTCCAATACTTGAATTTCAATACAAATGAATTTTCAATTTAAACGTCATGAACATGCATCAACTCGAGTCCTCAATTATTATTCTCACTGTTTTGTTTTCAGGCTCAAATTCTTGCAAAGGAATTCATTTTATTAAACTTGTGACCAAAGTTTCTTGGTTTGGGGAATTCCCCATAGCACGCCGCTGTTGTCATTTCTAACAACGTTGCACATCGATCGAAAACAAATGAAGGAGGACAGAGCGTTGAAGGGTCTTGTTACAGTAGGGCTAACATTCTGCTATCGATTTTGGGTGACAAGTTGGTACGTGAAGTTGGTATAGCGAGAGGGTTTGGGGAGGGGGAGGGGGTTGGGGGTGAGAAACTCCGGGAGAAGTGCGTAAGGGGAGGATGGGGGAGAAAGGAGGCTATTTTGAGTGATTAGAATTGCAAGGTTAGAGGGTGGGACGGGAGGGGGAAGTTCATTAAGCAGATCGTGTTAAGGAAGACCTCGCCAGAATTGTGCATCGCATTTTACAGCTAAGCTTTGCATTTCTCTCGTCTCTTTTTCCCTTTCCCTCCCTAAGGGGGAGGGGGGGGTGTGTTTGCAAAAGGTTGCTCCTCCGTCTATCCATCCGCCGGAATCCTGCTTGTCTTAAACCACGGTTGTCATCCTTACGTCGCATATGAATCCAGAATAGGATATTCCATTATAAATAATAATAATAATAAAGTCCACTTTATGCACAAATAGGCTAATCGGGACTGGACCTACAATTAAAATCGAGATCCGAACCGCTATGTGCTTCCACTGGGTATCGAACCCGGTATCCCTTGAACAAAGCGACGACAATATTACTAGACGGATCCGAAACCGAAATCGGTACGATGATCCAAGTCGGGTACACAGATAGCTGTCTACCCAGGACATGGTCATATCAAGGTGGGGATCTAGCCATCCCTAGCTGATAACGCTGCTACACTCCGAGACATAAGCACACCGAAGGAAGGTTAGTGGTAGTCAGAACCCTCTTTCAAATTAATGTTTTTCATGGTGAGAATTAATGGAGGGGTTGCTATGGATTTCCCCTTCAACCCCTAGACTAAAGTACCCCTGGGAACAAAGGTAAGTGTTCATATCTGCCAGGGATGTAACCCCACTCCCAACCAACAGTCACGGTGATTGTAAATTTACTGTAAAATTTACAATATTGTCTCTTTAAAATTTAACTGTGACTTAATTTTCAAAAACGAAACGCAACCTTTTATTTTGTTTAAATTGAGAATTTTTTTATCTTGCCTAAAGATAGATAGTGACTATAAATTTTAGTTGCATGAGCCAAAAGTTAAGTCATTAAAATTAGTGTAACTTGGTACTTGCAAGTAATACTTTTAAAACGGCGATGGTACCTTTCTTTTACGGTAGTTGGATGGTATCAAATATTGACGGTCTTGGAGCGTTATTTCTCCAATCAACTTATGACAGTGCAGGTGTAAACTCGTTCCCGAAGCAACGATAAGTCAAAACGTGGTAAGTACTGTGCCAAGAATACGCACGTACACGAATACATAGACATCCACAACATTACCAAAATGCATGACACTAAAACCCGATCGATCCAATTAAATTAATTAATTAAACATATAAAATAAAAGAGGATCAAGTAATGATTCGCCTCATTACAGTACTGAACGCAAATATTCCCATTATCTCGAACTTACGTAATGTACTCAATTGATTACTAAGCACTACTTAACTATTTAAGTGTATAAAATTTCTCACAACTCTTGAGGTTTTGTTTGCATAAACTTCATTCTTGCAGTGGATGTGCAATAGTAGTGGATTAACAATTTGACACGGGAGTTCAATGATACGTTACCAACGCAATGCCTCTATTCAAAGCTCTTTAGTCAATCGTAAGTGATAAAATCCTTAGTGTCACATTTCGAGGTTGCTATCGTGGTGCCCGATTCATTTCCAAAAACATGTAATTCCTGTTCCCTTTACTCTTGTTGACTTAGTTAACCCGTCCGGTCGCACGAGAAACAAAAAAGGGGGGAGGGACTTTTAAATTGACCAACAACAAGCAGACAAAGAAGCGTTCTGCACAATTCAAAAACTTCGTTTTTTTTTAATTGTTCAATCAACGCCGTCCCGAGTAAATTACATTTAAGTACGCAAATGAAACTATTCATTTACCTTTATGAACAAATAATGGTTCCGTAATTAAAAAGTTAATAGGTACAGAGAAAAGCACAGGCAGTTCCATTTACTTTACAAGGAAAGAAGATGACAAACAAAAATTGCATGCTTTGTTTCGCATATTTTTTTTCTATCGTCAATTCTGAGTAGAATTGTAATGAAAATGTGCATGTAATTAAATTGTGTGTTTTTTCACCACGCAAGCGTGCTTCAGTTCTTCTGAATTAAAAATATCTCTTCAGCGCATCAACTGGGGTAAGTGTATTTTTTCAAATTTTGGTAACGATATCTAGTCATTAACGATCTAAAATTAAACACAACGTATACGGACTATCCTATCCAGTGCCGGATCTACAAGCCGCAAAACCCCGCGGTGTGGGGGGCCCGGAGACAAGTAAACCTTTACGGGGCCCTCAGCTATTGGCATAGTGCAGGGTTCGTATATGCGTATGTAAAAAATAAACGTAGGTACTCATGGGTACAAAAGCGAATACAATATATACAGGGAAAGGTAAAGTTTCCTGTGCACATAGCACCGTGCCATGAAGGCACATTTAGGGTATGTGGGCCCCTCATATTTTTGATTTCAGGCAATCTTGGAGGTGATGTGATCAGCACCACGCTGCGGCCGCCTTTAAATCCCTCGGTACCATTTGATTTGAGGCTCGTGGGCCCTAGATTCGTTTTATCTGGAGACAAATCCGGAACAATTCCGACCTAAGATCACCTACCCCGTGTTTCCCGCGTAACATAACGTCAACTTATCTTTAATCAGGAAAAAGTTACGACTGCATGATTCTAACAAATGTATCATTTTCCAGGTGTGAGAAAACAGTGTCACATACATACATATGTGTATACATACATACATACATACATATGTGTATATGACATCATCCCTTTCCCAATTAAAAAAAAAATGAGTTGAATTCTATATGGCGGACGTCCACTTGGAACACACCAATGTGGTTCCCCCTAAGGCTAACCTGTTTCAATCAAAACCAATTGTACCCAGCTTAACTCCTTTACTTTTTATCGGGGGTGTTAAGGGACGTCAGAATCATTCTCTAGGCCCTTATATGTGACTTTGACAACATGAGATCAATACACTGGACAACAAATTTTGAACTTTTTTTTTGCCTTCTGCATAAAATTAGCCAATTCTTATAGATTTGAACCTGCTGAACACGAATATGAAAGTTAAAATTGAAAATTGGCTCTGGTTTAAGAGAGATAGTCCTTTAATGTTTATGTGGTGTTTTCATAATGCTTCACATATCGAGATCCGGCACCTGTGATAAAATCCAGGCGTAACTGCCCATATATAATCATTAGCATAGTTTTCCTGAAATAGAATACATTATAATTAGTACGTACATAATTTAACTTTATACAGTGTTATCATGGAAATGGGATGTTGGATGGGTGGGTTATGAGTTGTTCTGTGTCGGCGGATTGTGCTGTTCATGGTTCCTGGAGCTCACTTGAATTTCTGTTTGCTGCATCGCTTTGCCTGTCGCTTGTGACGTTGTTCAGGGTTATATCTAGCAATCATCCAGCAATAGTCAGCCAACATGGAAGTCGGCCACTTCCCCTGGTATATCTTTTCCATTGTTTCGATTGCCTGATGGAAGCGTTCTCCATGCTCATCATTAACCTTCCCACAATTCTCTGGAAAAAAGTATAAGTGTGAATGAAGAATATGCATCTTCAGTGACATATTGCAGTTAAGTTTATGATACAGTGAGAACATGTTATCAACCAGTTCTCTGTAATTGTCTGCCTTGATGTTGCCAAGGAAGTTTGTTGTCACTTGACGAAACGCATCCCAAACTTTCTTCTCATCACCTTGAAGTATGCTGTCAAATGTGTCATCAGAGAAGAGTTTTCTAATCTGTGGCCCAATAAAAACTCCTTTAATTTTAGCTTCGCTAAGTCGAAGAAACTTTTCCAAGAGAAACCTGAAAGCTCCTCCAGATTGGTCCATGGATTTCACAAAGCTCTTCATTAAAACTAATTTTATATGTAGGGGAGGTAGGCTACCTCCCCTACAGGTAGCAGGATTTTGTGCTATTCAACCAATGGCGCGTTCTGCACATTCTTCTCTCCGACAGTCAAAGATCTTGTTGGCCAGTCACGCCTCACATAATGTTGTGTTTTCGCTCGGCTGTCCCATTCGCACAAAAAGCAGCAGTATTTTGTACATCCCAACTGAAGACCCATGAGCACAGCGACTACCTTCAAGTCACCACACAGTTACCAGCCATACTTGCTATACTGGAGACAGTCTAACAATTTTTTAAGGTTGCTGTAAGTTTCTTTCATGTAGACAGCATGTCCAATTGGAATGGATGAAAGCTCATTGCCATTGTGTAACAATACTGCCTTCAGACTTAATTTCGATGAGTCAATGAACCAACGCCATTCTTGTGGGTTATATGTGATGTGCAAGGCATTCATCAGACTATCTACATTGGTACAGAACACAAGGTTATCTTCTTTTCGAAAGAAAGGCATGAACTCCTCATGAGGAGACCTAAATGACGTTACACGGACATTTTCCTCCATCAAGTTCCACTCTTGAAACCTTGAGGCGAGTAACTCTGCTTTATCTTTAGGCAATTCAAGGTCACGAACAAGATCATTTATCTCTTGTACTATGATTTTGTGTGGCACAGATGAAGCTTCTTCGTCAACGTAAGGAATGTCATTAGATTCCAAAACCATTGGCTCATCTTCATCTTCTGATTTGCTGTAAAGTTCTGTTGGTGGTACGGGAACGGGCAGTCCTTCACCAACTGGTCTAATAGCAGATGGTATACTAGGGTACTGAATTGTCCTTTTCATTTTCTTTGTTATTCCTCCAGAAAGACGTGGAACCATGCAAAAATAACAATCATTTACATGGTTACTTGGTTCTCTCCACACCATTGGAACAGCAAATGGCATACAAACTTTACCCCCTTTCATCCACTTAGGAAGATTTCTAGCACACGTACTGCAGCAAACGTGGGGAGCCCAGTTCTTGTCCTGGTCTCCAATCTTGCACCCAAAATAAAGTTGGTACGCTTTCTTCACTATCGGGGTGTTAGGCCTTCGCTGTGTTGAAAACGTGACCTCTCTACAAACGTAACAAATAAGATTTGGACTATTAACACAGTTATGTCGCACCACTAGTGTATCTGCTAACTACACGGATCACAAATAAATTAATCTCTTTAACACACACACAACACATACAGTAGTAGTTCAAAGTGCAGCACAAGAAATCACACCTTCACATAAAGAAATTCCGCTAAGAACTAATTCACTGACAGCAGCAGAAGATATTGCGTCTTACAGGTGAATGTTGTGCAATATCTCCTGCCGCTTGTGAAATTTGATGCTTTTATTCTTTAAGATTGGGAACAACAATGAACAATTGAAAGTAAGGAAATACTGATTGTTGTTCTTATCTGTGTTTCCACCTTCACAAAATACAACAGTGTTGCCAGCTTGTGATGCCTGTGTTTACGATAGGAACAGAGTACAAACACCAAATAAAGTACGCGTACCTCCTAAACAAGATCCAATCGACAATTATAATGGTCATTTTCGTGTTTTTGATATCAAAATTAGTAAGAAATGGCTATTTTCTTTTCAAAGGCAAATTGTGTGTTGGCCAGTGAATCACACACGCACAGACACACACACATACATTATATATGTATATACGTTTACATACATATATATATCTGTGTGTGTGTGTGTGTGGGTGTGTTTGTGTGTGTGTATATGTCAAGGTAGGTAGGTAGAGGGGCCTTTGGTAATATTTTGCGGGGGGACCAATCTTTGTAAATCCGGCACTGAATCCTATCCCACAGGTTATACGAATCCAGCTCCATAGGTTTTGACATACAGAATTTGGAAAGGAAAATGCATTTTTTGCCCACACGTTGACACGTTATGGCGGTGATTAGGGGGCGAGGAGGGCAATTGCACCCGACTTTTCGCCGCTTTTATCCCCACACTATGCTAAACCTTATCTACAAAGGGAAATATACTGTCTTTGCCCCCCAGTTTTGGCACCTTGCCCCTCCCCCCCGGTTTTGGAACTCAATCGCCGCCACTGCGTGTTGACCAATATTCCTCCAATGCAATTCGAAGCTAGGCTTCGAACATGCCTAGCAGCTATAACATTTTCACTTCAAAAACCTTTATGTTTATGACCCTCTAAAGCTTAAACTGGTTCATGTAAGCAGTAAAGTCGATTATGAGGCATACACAGGAAAAACTAATTTGTTTGAATTCATTAGACACGTTTAGTTAAGCTTTTTGGTAATCAAAAACAAAAAATTGGTAGCCTTTACTAAATTTGACTAAATATTTTGGTTTCGTGAAACTATTTCTAGGTTATTCCGAACAAACATTTTTCTCTTTATCATCTGTTTAAGTTATATGGCCATTTTGGAAGCTTCGTTGATTCGAGGACACTAGATTGTGTGATTTTCAGCGGCGGCGCCAGGATTAATCACCTGGGGGTGCTGAGGAGGTGCGGAATGAAATTTAGGGGGTGCGACGTTGAAAATAAAGAAAACATAAAATATGCTTGCATGTTTTTGTCCCTAAATCAAATACTAATCAACATTTAGTAGGCATCTATGATGATATGCTAATGAAACTGAAGAATACTAATGACTTGCTTCAAGGGAGGCCAATAGCATATAAGGAAGACTGGAGGATTTTTCCATAGAGAGGTAAGCAAGGCAAGGCATTTTTCCATGGAGAGGAATATTTCTCTCCTAATAACGTTGCTCACTCTCTCTAAAAAAAATCTTCAGTTTGAAGTTACCATGTTCCTGCAACGCTCTTATAATATTTAACATAAATGACCGTGACTGAAATGTACACTCTTTAGATTGACATCCATTGTCTTAAGCCCATTTGATACGCAAATCGGGACTAGGCCTTTAGTTTAAAATGGGATCCGAACCACTATGTGCCTCCACCGGGTATCGAACCCGAGATCCCTTGATTACAAGACACAAGCAGTTGAGGTACGCAATTCAGTTATTAATGAAATGTCAAATACGTTGTATAATTAACAACAACTGCTGAGTGTTCAGTTTGCGTGCGTTGGGTAAAGGAAAGAAATCGCTACTATGGAACCTAAAGTTCTGCAATTTGAAAAAGAAAATAACACAGTAAATACGAAATCATGTAGTCACTTTTATGTAATTATCAATTCACATTTTTTTTTTTTGACTGCTTCATTTTTCTGAAAATGTTCCGTTGCTTTGTTACCCCTCTTTTCGTTTTACATAATGCATAGCCTACCTTTCGTCTGCCCAGATGCTGTGGTGTCAGGACAAAACTGTAAGTGCACAGCAACTTCTTAGTTAAAATACCTTGTGCCGCACTGTCCCCAATAACGAACTATAACACTTCTTCGCGAATTTTCGGCCTTCTCGTTAACAGTGTTTGAAAAAGTCTGAAATGGTACGTATACTAGAACAAATAGAACGAATTAACAAGGAGACCATCCGTCACGATACAACTCGCGTTAAATAATTTTCCGAGAACGACCTGATGATACTTGAAAGCAACTGAATTTTTTGTTCCAATGCGACTTGAAGGAAAGAGGAAGAACAAGCAGGCGGACAACAAAAACGTGTATCAACAGTGCAAAGGAAAACATACAACTGACACGGAGCCCGACTGAGGTATATACATTTATCGAAAAACACAAACAGACACAAACAACAATAAATAAAGACAAGGGCCGCTGATCTTACAGTACAGGAAAATAAATACGGAATCTCTCTGAGAGTAGAATCAATGCTTGCCTGTTATAAATAATAACAGCAGTCTCACTTCAGTACCTAACAATCGGCCCTCAATATGACAACGACATGACATAATATGACACTGTAAGAGGTAATATTTTCGGTAGAATATAAGTTTTGGATAGGGGGTGCTGAAGAGGGTGCGGAAGAAGCACCCCCTTGCGCACCCCTGGTGAAATTTGATATTATATATGTCTATCTTAAGCTATTCTTCAAGAATATTAAGTTAAATATGTAACACTTCAGCTGGTGCCATCGTACTCGGCGCCTTCGAAAATGTAGGTTGATTTTCATATGATGAGCACATTAACATATAGGATATTTTTGCGCGTCGCACAACATTGGTACAAGTCTATTAACTAAAACAAAATTGAGGACATGGCACTAACACTAAAGCAAAACATGCCTGTTAAAGTCTTCCTTACGGCGAAGAGTGACAGTTTCGCACCAGGCATGCATTTATTTTAATATCGCCGGAATCTGCTCTGCTACTAAAGAAAAAAAAAACATAGTTCAAGATAGAGGGTCTACCAATTTGAACGTCAGAACGGTGAAAGTGCGTTGTGGCAACACTGACTGAAATGACGAGATTGAACTGTGATATCTGTGTGCAGTAGTCTGTGTCAAGTTATCATGGAGAGATACACAATGCAACAACTCATATACATTATTCGAATTTATTATCAAAATTCGTGTTCAGTTCGACAGACATTTCGTGCATTGAGAGGTATTTATGGTCAACATAATCGACCGACAAGACGCCATATTTACCGCCTCGTAGAGAAATTTGAACGAACAGGCTCAGTAGCAAACGAGCCAACATCTGTCCATCGTCGAGTCGATCGTTCAGCTGAGAATATCGCTTCAGTAAGCAAGAGCGTGGTGGAGGATCCAAACCTGTCTGTTTCCCGGCGTGCAACAACTCGGCCTTTCACAGATGACAACATGGCGAATTTTGCGTCACGATCTTCACCTAAAAGCTTATGAAGTGTAAATTGACTCAAGAACTTAAACTTAATGATCATCGTGTGCGTCGGGAGTTCGCTAATTGGGCTCTACAGCTCTTGGATGCCGATCCAGATTTTGGCCGGAAAATCATATTTTCCGATGAAGCACATTTTTTTCTTCATGGATACGTTAACAAACAAAACTGTAGGATTTGGGCAGATGAAAATCCGCAAGTGATTGTGGACGTACACCTTCACACTGTGGTGTGCTTTTTGGGCCAATGGCGTGACCGGGCCTTATTTTTTTGAGGACCAACATGGAAATCACGTGACTGTCAATGGAGAGCGATACAGGAATATGGTGGTGCAGTTTTTGTGGCCTAAACTAGCAAATCTTGACATCAACAATGTGTTTTTCCAACAGGACGGTGCAACTTGCCACACAGCTCGCCAAACAATGGAATTATTGCAGGAAAAGTTCCCCGGACGAGTTCTGTCCAGAATGGGTGATGTGAACTGGCCACCAAGATCATGTGATTTAACCCCCTAGATTATTTTCTATGGGGTTATGTCAAATCTAAGGTCTATGAGACTAAGCCACGCACAGTTCGTGACCTGAAACAGAACATCGAACGAACCATTGATGCTATACCGCTCAATATGTGTGCAGACGTGCTGGAAAATTGGACATTCAGAATCCATTCCATCCACCGAAGCAGAGGAGGACATTCGAACGACATATTGTTCAAAAGTTAATGCCATTGTTTGCTCTTCAAAATAAATAAAAAAATACATGTCATTATCACTTGTGGTTTTCATTCTATCTAATTTTAAAGTTCTGATGTTCAAATTGGTAGACCCTTTAGTATGAATTTCTCCTATGTTGCAAATCGAAGCGGCTTTTAAAGTTGAGTATTAATCAAGATACGATCTGTAAAAATATGCTGAATAATTGACAGACTTCCGGACAAAGAACTTCAAGTTCAAGCTACAGCTAATCAAAATGGAAGTCTCGACTTTTCCTAACACAAACAAAATCTTCAACCTGTCCTGTTCCAGTTTATGTGCTTTTCTACACCATCAAAAGTTTGATATTCCCAAGAGATCAAGCAAAATAATACTCCCATAAGCTGAACGTCCACTAAGATGCTGAGAAACGCGGCAACAGAAAGCAACAGAACTTCTGTTGTCTGCTTCTATTGAAATCAAATGGTGTAAAGCTCACTACAGGGAAACGCGCGGAACCGAAGCAAGAATTTCCGTGCCAGAAGTCTGCAGGTTATCTCATCGCCCACTTAGACGCCGGAAACGGGTCTGTTGCAGCGTTTCTCCGCGTCTCAGTGGGTGTCAAGCTACAAGCGTAATGCTAAGTTTTCTTCCCCTCCCACAACCACCCAGCCTACAGACCTCTCCTCAACTCACAGCGAGTAAAGTCGGTGGGGGAGGAGCAGTTTAGGGTCCTCACGTCTGCCTGAACATGGAAACTGTTCCTCGTGCCCTTAATCAATGTGTAAAACTGTTTCCAGCTTTAAAACGAAGTAGATGTGGCCAATAAGTTACCGAAATTTGTATTAATGCGCGCGGTGCCCACTTTCAATTCGCCAGCACACCTCCCAGCGCACGTGTTAGCTTCAGTGTCAGTATTTTCCACAACGTGTCAAAACTAGAGTGACTTTTTAAAATGCAAATATTAGTTCTTAAAATGAACAATGTTGTAAATACGAGAGATGAAGAAAATATAATAAAATAGAGGTAAACACTTATCAACGATGTCAGTTCTCGCCAATGGGAATATACCATGGAAGAAGAATTCACACAGCTGGCCGTTGTAGCGGAGTGGTTATCACTGCGCGCTACAACGCCAGGAGTCCCGAGTTTGAATCCTGGCCTGGCCATGGATGTTCTTTGTCAGTGTTCCTTCATCAATTTCACCATATCATCAATCATCCTAGTCTTCGCGATTAGCCAAGTGTGGCAGAAATGCGAAGTAAAATAAACCAGTCAAATAAAAACAGTCATAGATTTCTTAACAAGCACTAAAGCTATACTGGATCCGAGAATAACATATCTACACCATAGTTAAAAGATCAGGCTATAAAGGGGCATTAAAAAGGACAGGCACAGGACAACACGACTCCACAGAGGGTGAGGCTGGCCGGGTCAAGGTGCCAGAGTCTCGACTGCAGTGACCGGGGTGACCTATACTATACGTGAAAGCGAGGTTGACTTTTAGATGTCTGCAATAAGTCGAAAATGTAGGAAACACCGCATTGGATGCTGATAAACAGGGGTGCCCACAGGAGGGTTTTTTTGGGGGACAAAATTTTATACCAATTCTATATATCTTCACACAAAAATGGGGGGAATCGTATCGTCTGATTGACTTGTTATTGATTTCTAGTTTTGGTATTATGTTTAGTTTTTCTACCTATCTGTGTGTGATCGCGGCGATAGGGTTGAAATGAAACACCACCTCATATGCCTTTAGAATCGGTTTGGATGGAGCGGAGGGGGGGCGTGGTATTCTCATTAATACAAGGTTAGTCGAGCAGACAAACTGTGCAGAATAAGGTTGACTAACAATGGCAATGAGCCTAAGTACCTAAAGTAAACATATATTGCTTAAATGTGTCTGTATTATACAGAGACGCAACCACAGGGGGGGCAGGGGGTCATTGCCCTCCCCCCCCACCTTCGAAGAAGACAATTCTAGGGTAGCAAGTGGGGGACAAACATTGACGGCCAAGGGCACCTGCAGGGGGGCACAGAGGAGCAATCACCCCTTCGATTCCAAATTTTATGCAAATAAAAATTCATTTTGTAAAATTTTCTTGCTTGCTTCGCTCGCATTACCTGCTTTTCTCGTTTTCGTCAAGTTTAGACCTGTAGCTATGGTCGTCGGGAGACGGCCATGGGCGCCGAATGATCTAAAGAAAGTTGTAAAAGAGAGAATGCCATGGCGTCCAGTGAAATTATTTGGGCCCTATTAAAACAATATTGTTTTCAATTGCAAAAATTGGATCTAAAAATTTTCTTGCTCGTTTCGCTCGCATTCTGGTTGTTTTCAGTAATATGATGTATTTAAATAATATGTGTTGTATATTTTTATTGAATAAGCTTTGAATATGTACACAATTTAGTGTTAGCTTGTTGCATATGTATTTTCTATTTTATGTCGCTTCATGTTGCATATGTGTAAAACATATGTTGTACGTACATGAAAGTTACACATGTATCTTCGGAATGCATTTATCATTCATTTTCTGCCATTCAAAAATACAGTTTGTGTGCTTGATTTCCATTATTAGCTAATGTGAAATTGACGGTGTTGAAGAAATATTTCAAATAGTTTGTTCCAAACAAATGCTTTAGCACAGACTTCTACCCTCTCTTTGCGTAATTTAGGATAATAAGGTCTTTGATAAAGCCATTATTAATGTTATTATTATTATTGGTACGTTTATGCTGGTACTTGCCGCCCCCAGACAAAAATTCGTGGTTGCACCTCTGCTATTATATTTTTCTGTAAATTTTGTGTGACAAAAATAATTTGAGTAATTAATTCGGCATAAACGGGGGCGGGGATGTTCTACCTTTTGGGGGGGGGGGGAGAGTGCGTCATGAGCCTTGGGGCGGATGCTCATCAAGACCTTTTAAAAATATAAATTATCCTCCATTTTGGATAAATAGCCGCCACTCTGAATTGTAATAGGCATTTGCCTCTTCAACTACTGAAAACAGAGAATCGTGCCACCTTAAAAAATGACGAAGTATCTTGCTCGATATTGTCCACCTCTTTAAACCAAGTGTGCCCATTTCGGAGGGAAAGTAATAGCCCATGTCTGAAAAAGTTGTATGGTTAAGTAAGTCGGCAAAGTGGTGACTATCCCTTCCGACATCACTGTTGATGGATACTGGAAAAAGTGCTACATTATCCATGAGAAAGTCGTAGTTTGTTACGTTTGCTAGAAGGATGTAAAAATTTAACTTCATTTTCCAACCAAAATAAAGGAACTTTATCTAACGTTTCCAACATGGAATTCATGTGATTACGTTAATCCTGGAAAAATTACTCTTGTAATATTCGATAAAAATCTTAGTTGTTTAATATTGTAACATTAATTGTTTATTGTATGAGAATTTTGGGGTAATATTTTCAATAAGAATGGGTAACTTTTCATACATGCATCGTTTGTTTGGTAGTTTTACTTTATCTGTACATTCTGAAGCAGAGCAGTAGAATTGTATTCTTAACTGCGTTACATGTTATTTTTATTTGGCATATTTTTACATATTTTAAAGGAATTTACTGCATATCTTGCTACATGCTCGTATAAACCTTTACTCTAATTGTCAGTGTTACCCCATACCCAGTTTCGTTGGTGACTTTACCTTGCTACGTCCCGCGTAGCGGTGCACTTCACAAGTGCACTTACCTTATAAGCTCAGCAGAGCATGCTGGATAATCCCAGGGTTCGGGTTGAATTACTGCGTTCCTTCCCCTTGGATCCACAGGTGAAGTCCAATGACAATCCACGAGGTTGTCCTCCTGGTATCCACAAGTACGAAATACACTTTCGAAATAAAAGAAAAACCGCAAAATGTTCAACTTTACGTTTATTATAGACACACACGTATATCATGTAAGACTAAAATTACAATTAAAAATACTTTCGAACGATACAGCACGAAATGCGTAACCCTATCTTTCCCGTAACGCGAATCACCTCTTGCTACTTCAAATCTCTCCGCGCGACTACTAACCGTTTTTCTGGAAGGCGAAAACACCTCCCCAGTTACACAGTGTTACCAGACACAACCTTTTAATACAAGGAAGTTGATAAAAGCAAACAGTAATATATTAGAAATGTACAGTAATCTGGCACAGAGAATTTAGGTACGTGGTGGCAACAACGCAATGAAAAGCGCGTGATCTTCTCACACCACAAGAGTTTAAATAAATCAACAATGGCTTTCAAAACATAAGAGAAACGAACGGCGTTTTCCAGAAACATGAAACAACAAATAGATATAAAGAATTTAACTCAGAAATTATTAACTTAGGCTTCACTAACTTGATTAAAATTAAACTTACAACGATCTTTAGAACATTTAAAGGCAAATATATTTATGAATATATATATGAATTATGAACTGTATAATACCAACTATAATAAGCATGAAATAATAATATAAGATATAATAATAATATAAAACCACGAAGTAATGGCAAACTCGGGGTCATTACAACCTCCCCATTGTGCATAAGTGTTCCTCGAGATGCCTATGAGAAACTCTGACAAGCAAGCGAGATAACCGGGTTAACTTGATGCATGTTTTTACAGCACACCCTGTACCGCCACTTCAATGTGGATCACGCCGCTAACACACAAGGTGCATTTTCACAATGCTAAATATGATAGACGTTTCTAGATGGTGCCGGGAAATACATTAGGAGATCATCATTCCAGGTTACAGAATGCAATCGTTACACGGTAACATGGCAACCTCCTCAACAACCCATTAAACCAAGAGGAAAAGGACTCCGCTACCTAGCTCCCTCTTTTCTAATTTCGCTCGGTTGGGCCTGAAGCAAATTGCACTGCATCAACTAATTTGAGAATTTAATTAGCCAATTAAGCTTACGGAGGTTTGTAATCCTCTAATTGCTTAAAATCATTTGGGTGATCCACCCACCTGCCTCACTGCAGAACTTGTATTCATTTGTTAAGTTACTTTCTCTCTCTCTCTCTCTCTCTCTCGTTTGTACCCCCTTGGTTATTTGGTAGTTACTTATAAAGAAAGAAGCACTGATTTCAAATCCTTCCTGAGTTATTCTCTTTGTTCTTATCACTTCCTTCGGAGCTTCTGTTATTTTAGGTTACCTTGTTTTCTTTCGCCTATATTCAGAGCACAGCTTAAAAATTTGAGAACTTTTTAAACCGAAAATATCCCTGAGGGGTATTGTTGCATGTACATTAGAGATTATAATAGGTTGACAGCGCACATAACACAATATACATAATAAAAATAGACACTGTTTTCATAAACAATGATATGATATAAACAAATGTATAAGCATACAAAACATTTTTTTTCTTATTCCATAGTGCACTAATGTTATACAAATACAATATTATATGATGCATATAAATCTAATGAACTTGGAAGTGTTAGTATGTGGAATTTTTTAAAAAGAGGTTTGAATGTTTCAGTTTTATGTGCATTTGCCATGATACGCAATGCTCTTTTTTTCTATTTTAAAAATTCTCTGTGAATGTGACGAGTTTCCCCAAAACTGGATGTCAATATCAAAAGCTTTCGAAGTTTGAAAACTAGATATTTAGCAAACATACCGTATTGAAACTATTTTTTAAAGTTCTTACTTTTTAACATATGGTGTTCGGTCTCTTGCATAAATAATCTATATGAACTTTATAAGACGATAAATCGTCTACAAATATTCCAAGAAATTTTGTATTGCAAGTAGTTGATATTATGTTATGTCCTGATGTAAAATTTTATTGTTTCACAGAGCAAGCAGTTCTTAGTTCTAGTTGCAGAAAATTTTATTATTTAAAGTTTTTCGTTATTCATAGAAAGTTTGTTTGCGGCAAACCAGCTTTGTAGTTCAGAAAGAGCTTTGTACGTTTTTTTTAATCAGGGTTTCACCGTTAACAGAATCTACTAAAGCTGTTGTGTCATCTGCAAAATGAGTAACTTGGGCGCTTTCAACGTTTGCTGGAAGGTCATTTATGAACAATAATAACAACAGAGGTCCATGTATTGATCCTCGGGAGATTCCAATAACTATATCTTTCAAATCTGAATAATGTGTTCCTTAAATATGATATCCCGTGAATTCCATAGTATTTTAGTTTCTCTAGCAACATTGATGATTTACACATTCAAACGCTTTTGATAAGTCACAAAAAATTCCAAGAACAGAATAAATGTTGTTTATGGCTGAAACAATAATATCTATTACATAAAAAAATAGCAGCTTTTTTGTTGTTTTCGAATTCACAAATTCATTTTGTTCTTTTGTACATTTTTATCTTCTACGTTGTTTATTATTCTACTATAAATTAACTTTTCGATTATTTTTTTAAAGAAAAAATAACTGGCAAGAAAGAAAGAAAGATCAAGCGAGGACAAGATCAGATTCCTCGAGACTTTAAGAGATAATACTTAGAAATTTCTCCGTGATGGTGCAGGCAAGAGTTTATTCACAATTTTCCATTCGGAGGTGTACGAGTAAATGAAGTGCTTAATTTACGATAAATTGCACAAAAGTGAAAAATTTTAGGGGGTTTTAAGGGTGTGTGGTGGAAGCCTTTAAATCGAGGGTATCTGGGTTCACGTTGAAGGTGCATAGTGACTTGGATCCCAATTTAAACCGTAGGACCAGCCCCGATTAGCATATCTGTGCATAAAGTGGACTTCAAATTTTCTCCACAGTGTTAAAGAAAGAAGTGTCTACAGAATAGAGACGAGACGGAGACTTATCGTTTGAGTGTCTTATTACACGTGATTTCCCCGTGTGTTTATCCACATGAATTCCTCCACCTCCCCTCTCTCGCCGAAGCGGAAGTAGCGTCCGTAATAGTGCAAAAATTCACGTGGAGAAGTCCACATGAAACTGCAGACAAATATTCAATAGGACTGATATTTTGGGGAAGCAGCAAGTCTCATAATAGCTCAGATATTTGCCCACGTCATTTTACCAGCTTACACATGCGAAAACTGAGAACGGAATTCTCCCAAAGTAACCTTTTACTGTTACTTTGCTTCCAACAGTAACGCTTTACCGTTACTTCGCCATACAATAAGGACATGCACCTGTTTACACAAGTATCGCATCTGTGGTGATATTTCCCCAGAGAATAACGTTAGATGCACAAGTTTAAAGCAACACAACAAACCATTTATGCGAAGCTTCTAAATGTTCCAATTTGGTCAGGACAGTTCACCATATTTACTCCTCTTTTGACTCTTTTTGAACTGCAGTTTTGATGAGAAAATGTCATCTTTTTGTGGTTAATTCACCTTCAGACATGTTCTTCATTATAAGGATAATTTCATAGCATTGGTGGTCACATTCAGGGTACTAATTCCCACAGCGGAAAGGTTATGTCCCACCTCCCCACCAACGATCTTGTTCTATTAAAAATTTTCCCCCATTAAAATTTTCCGAGGGTAAGAGTTTGTGTTATAACAACAAGATAAGCAATTAGTTTAGACTTTGCTAAGAATAACATCATAAATACATACAAAGAAGGAATAACAAAGAATGATGTCAGCCTGTGTGTGAATGTTGCATACATCTCTTGTTCTCTCTCTCACTCTCTTTAGGGATGTTAACAGCACGGAGTAAAAACGTACTTCTACAGTCATAGATAAGATTTTGAAATTATATGAAATTGGACTTGCGAGCTGCGAGGGTGGTTGTCATTGTCACCCTAGGCCCCTGGGACATAGAAAATAGACCGACCTGTCATTTCTCCTTCATTTCTCACCTCCTTTCGTCGGAAATTAAACATAGCATTTACATGTTAATGTAATAGGAAACGTATGTCTTCTTAAAGTTTCTCATCTTTTGTCCCTCCACCTAGTTATCTTTAATTTGCAATCGATTTTGCAGATGTGAACAATAACACACTGCTTCAATGAAGATGCATGGGATGCACAACCTTCTATTAGCCACATTTATTGAGTGCTCAGTTTTCTTTCCATCGGATTCAGCGGAAAAGAGTAAGTACATAAAATATGTACAATGTCTAAGTATGCCAGCTACATCTAGGTGGGGAGGAGGGGGCGGGGTGCAAATTCGGTGCAGATGGTGCGAAAATCATTCTCGTCCTGGGCGATGAAATCTCTAGCTACAACTCCGATAAGGGAATATTTCCTTTCGACAGACCATTAATAGATTAACACCATTATAAAAACATAACACAATAAAAGCATGAAAATATAATTATCATTTTTAATAAAGAGCAATAATTAAATAATATCTAACACTTAATAAAAACATTTCACCTATCTTCTAATTTCTTCACATTTTGAACGAGTCGTTAAAGGAATTAATTTGCTACTTCATAAATGTAGCAAATTAATTTGTTTATATATGTTTATAAATATAAATATATATAAATAAATAAATGAATTAATTATTTAATAATTGACACACACACACACACACACACACACACACACACACACACACACATATATATATATATATATATAACCAAGGTTTCGGGCTTGGCCCCCCTCAAAAAATCCTGGGTACGGGCCTGAAGGCGACACAAGTAAAAAATTAACCAAGTACAGTTACTCACACACACAGGCATCGGGAGGTGAGGTTCGAATCGCTCCGTCGACCACCAACACCCCGAAAATTGAAATCGTTCGTTTCAAGTTACAAAAATGCAGAAAGCTTCTTATTTTTATTGTAAATAAAATAAATAAAGTTCATTTGGTTAGTATTCGAACAGAATAACCAAATTAAAAACTTCGTTAGATGGATAAAATTTAGTGTGAAATACAGGAACAATGTTATATTTTCATATTCTATCATATTCTAATCCAAAGAATAAATGATTCTACAGTTTTCAAAATTTCAAAAAATATAAAACATTAAAATGCTGACCAAGGCAAAATTCATTGTATAAAGAATCTTCGTCTGAAGAAGACTGTTAGAGGGTGGAAACGTTACGTTTTTAGTGCATATTTTTTATATAATAAATTTTGTTTTGGTCAGCATTTTAATGTTTTATTAACATGGAAACAAGGCTTAACAGTGTTACCAAAAATTATAGTTTAATGTGAGAGGTCAAATATAATATTTATGAAGAAAATGTTCCCCTAACTTTTAAAGCCTTTCCTCAACGAGGTGTGTAAAAGTAAAGGACAAAATACAATAACTATGAATTTTAGTACACTAACCGTAAAAAACGTAAAAAAATAATTGAAACCGGTCGTGCTTATTCACTTATCTGTTGGATCGAGTTTCAAACTTTCCACATTTTTACAATAATATCAATAATAATAACAACAATAGTCATGATAAATTTGCAATACAATTGATTAATTTTTATTAGTTTATAATAATTTTATTGTGTGATAATTATTACAGTACTAATAATAATTATTGTTGCTATTGTTTCTACTAATCAAGTTTTATAAATGGTCTGACCACCAACAACAATTTCTGGCCACGTCCATGGTTACATATACTAATGTAATTTCGGTAGCGTGTTGCCAACAAATGCACTCCAGAATGGACATCAGGGGAAGAGGAGGGGTGTGTGAACGGGTCATCTTGAAATTAATATCTTTAATTTTGTTGTAGCAAAATGCTTCTATTTTTGACATTGATAAAATAAATAATTTCAGTCAAGTAGTATGCTAGCTGAAGAAACAAACAACTTAGTTCGGAAAGTACACTGTATAAGGCAGAAACAAGGTTAGAATTCCAAAAGATGGTTCTAATAGAAAGTTCTATGTTATTTATTATATTACTAGTATATAATTGTATATTAGTACGTTGACTCCTACCTAAAAATTCCTGCCGTGGCTTAAACATCTTTTAGATCAATTCGAGATAAGCGCAATTGTAATGGGAGTAAACATGTCTTTAAATTTCGTAACCTCAATGGAAAATAACCAAATATAGCACGAATTGGCATATGATAAAAAATTAGAGGACATCAAAATAGAGCATGGAACACAGGACAGTCCTGTCAAAACAGGACGTCTGGCAACCTTAGGCCTACCAAATGGTTAAAATGGTTACTGTGCAATCACTGGCGTACACAGATTTTTACTTTTTCGGGGGGAGCTGGAATTGTAAAGGTGGATATTACATAGCTGCGTTCTAGGGAAAGGGGGAACACTAAAATATTTCGTAATAACCATTATTAACCTTTGTTTTGAAAAATGTTCAAAGACAATTGGGTCATTTTAAGGTAGTTTGCATTCACTACTTTGGTTTCTTCCGGGTTATTTACTGCTCTCATTTTAATTTTTTTATTTTTTCAAAATTTCTGGAATGGGCTGTAGCCCCATTAGCTCCTCCTTTCCCCTTTCGTACGCCAGTGTGTGCAATCTATTCACAGTGGTTCCGACCCAACTTTGAACTCCTGACTAACAGTCTCGATACATAATGTGAACTTTAAACAATTTTCAGGATTTTGCCTCCTCCCTCCTTTTTAAGTAAACATACAAAAAAACACAAACTAACATTTTAACATTTATACTTCTTATATTGTTCAAAAAATATATTAATGTTCTTCTGGATGGATAGCAAGGAGTTTATCAAGAATGTTTCACCTCGTGTGTAGTCGTTTCAAGTGGTGTGCGGGGTCCCGAAAAGTCGGGACCGGGATCGGGAAAACTATTTCCCGTACCGATCCCGACTTCGGGAAATGAATTGAATTACCGATTGGTCATTTTTAATTCTCGACGTTTTCTGCATTGTAAATGTCTGGAACTTATGGAAAATTGTTCGTTTTTGTACCAGAAATGCGAAAACAATCACTTAAGGTGAGGAGGGACAATTTCGCAACAGGCATGCATTTATTTAAATATCGTCGGAATTGGCACTGCTACTAAAGAAAATCCACGCATAATTTGAGAGTATGAATTTCTCCCCATGTTGCAAGTGGAAGCGGTTTTTAAAGTTGATTATTAAGCTAGATACCATGTTTGAAAAATGTGATGAATACGTACTTACAGAATCCCATGTATTTCTTATGGAGAGACAACTTCAAATTGAAGTGACGGCTAAACAAATGGGAGTTTCGACTATTTCTAGCGCAAATATCATATCAATGCATCCTTTACCCGATCATATTTTTTTTCCGCCATAGGAATTATGATATCTCCAAGAAAACGAGTAAAATAATTCTCCTATAAGCGTAATGTATTTCTCCTTGCCTCCTACGGCCATCCTGGCAGTGTTGCCAAACCTGATGTGCATAAAAGAGCTACATTTCACCAAGAGCTAAAGATGACTTTCAAGGATCTAGATTAACGAAGGCTGCATAAAGTGTCTCCTAGGGTAATTTAGGTGTCAGAGGGGTGGGGGCGCTGCTATTACCGTTAGCTTTAAAGTGATGGAAATGTATTATTAGTTTTCACCGCCTAGATTTGGCGGCATTACCCATCTCAATAATTTTATGATGTTCATATGAAATCGAAAATAAAGGATTCCCGGATAATAATATTGACATCTTCACCTTAAGCCACAGCTCTCTATATAAAAATACCTGGGGAGGAAAGAGGGGTGTGGGTGACGCAGCCTATATATGAATATCACGTCACGTGCAAAATGTACACTCATGGCAAAGGTTGGTCCTTATGAGCCGGAGCCAGTGGTGGCATCATGGTGGGGTAGAGGGCGGGTGCCACAGTTCACAGTAACGAGTGCACGAAAGAGCTAGATCTGGCTCCAAAAGAGCGAAGTTGGCAACAGTGATCGACAGCTGTCCCAGCGAGAAAGACCTAGGGGAAATTGTCCCTCCTCGCCTTAAAGTGAAAATAACGTGTAGAATTCGAGATTTCCAGAGCTTCGGGAAATTTTGAACATTTCCCGTCCCGAAAATTTCCCGACTTAGTCGGGAAATGGCGAATTTTTCCCGTTCCGAATGTCGGGATTTAAAAAATTTCCCGGCCCAAAAAATTCTGTCCCGCACACCCCTAGTTTCAAGGGTGGGGTGTCGATGTACGTATATTTAGCACCAAATGACCATATATCGGACATTTTGTGATGATTTGGGGGTGTTAGAACTGTGATTGGGTGTGTGCTAGTATATCACTAATACGTATGTTAACACCACCGTACCCAGGGGTTCTGGGTACGAATCCCGGCCTGGACATGGATGTTCTTCGCGGGTGTCTTTCATCATCAATTTCATATAATTAATCAATCATCCTCATCGTTGCGATTACCCAAAAGATGAAAAAAACGACACTAAATAACAAAAATCAAATCACATCAAACACGACCATAGTTGGTTTGACAACAAAAATTAACACAGGAAGCAATTTGTATGCATGTTGGATATTAAACAGAAATACTCTTGACGCCAGTATTGTACTCCTCGATAATTATGTCGAATTCTTTTTTTTAATTGATCGACTTTCATTTTTTATGTAATATAAACGGTTTCAGGGTGCGGAAACCACAAATAACAAGAGATCGTTTGCTCCAAAAGCACGCGTTAAGTAAAACAGTCCTATCTCCGAATGCTTTCCCCGTCTTCAATTCGTTAAATCCGGTTGTATGCACACTCAAATAGCAAAGAAACACGTGCAAATAATAACTTCACCAAACTTAACTTAGCACTCTTAACCTAACAAAAACTCGAAACTTGGAAAATTGCTATCAGTGTCAAACCTAACAATCCTAATCTAACAACGCAAAATTATAAACCAATAAATCTAACACTCCTAACGATAGTTTCACTTCTAATTTTGTTTCGGAAGGTTTCCGTCCTACATGCTTGCTTTACTTAAGCTTATAACACATTTTAATTTAAAATAATCAATATTTATTGTAAATTTATTGATTTTTGTCATTATTGTATGTTGCGTTGTGAAGCGGTAGGCAACGTTCCGCCTAGTCTTGTTTTGTGTGTTCTTACGCAAAGCCCTTGGGCTGTGCTATTTCAGACAGAAAATAGAGGAGAAATGAAGGTACTTTACTTCACCATAACACATCGCGAGCTAAAAGCAACAAAAAACGTACATAAACAACATAATATTCATAAACCATGCAAAAGTTTTGGCCCAAGTTCCTTATGTTTTATTGCGATTTCATCATGCTACGAATGAAATTTTTACATGGTTCGATTTCGATGTACGTCTGTTAACACATACTGCGGAGTTTTAGCGATTGCTTAAGGTTTTGTTCATTATATGCTTTCGTGGTTAGGTTAGGCAGGTTAGGTTTGGTTACATTAGCATTAAAATAAAGTCCCTAAATGCAGTATAGCCTACTAAGGTTCCAATTTACTTCTACATTCATTCCCACGCTTCTACGATATTTACTGTCGCTTGTCGACGGAGAATATCCTGTCCATGAGAAGTGCGTAAGGTAAATTTCAAGTTGTTTTTTTTCAACATAAATAACTTTTTTCGAGTCCAAACAGTGCTCATTACTTTAAGGAAGGTTCAAATTTCGTATGACAATGATTTACAAAATTCTATGATAATTAGTCTTTGTGCTAGGAGAAATCATAAAACAATCGGAACCGTTACCAAAGTTTTAACTTTTTAGCGGGGGGTACAGTGTCAAGGGTATCGAAATATTGACTAAAATATATTTATAACTGTACTTACCAGATATACAGCCTTCTCAGTTTCAACATGGCATATTGTAATGAATGTAAGAGGGCAACACTATTACGTAGTAATACATACACAGGTGCACGATTTCACTTGGTGCAAATTCACGCATCCAACACCACCGTTGTTAACACTCAAACACTAGTAGTAAAAAACTAAGAACAGCACATCAAGTTATGGTTGACGTTTGCAGTCGTCTTCTGTTCACGAGATACGACTTGTTGCGACGTTCGCTTCAGTTCGAATAGAGCAGCGATCTTGTAAAAAAAAAAATACACGAAGCTGCGAAAACTTGTTGACTGGTTTATCAACAATTCACTGCACAGTGCCTGCGCCTACTATCTTAATATATGCTCCTAGAACGTAAAACTCTGCAATCAGAATGGCCCCCACTAACAGATTGAAAGGATACAACCGATACAACATGAATCACTCTACCTAACTTCATGCTGTTATCTGCAGTGGCACCAGACGAAGCAAATCCAGTGCTGGCAACCGCGAAGTGTTGAAAATCCTAAGGAAAGGCCTGGGTCTCACAAACTTTCGTCTACATGAACAGGAACAGTTTACCTGCAGTTTAATCATTGTCATGTGCGCAAACACTTGTAAAGACAGTTACGTTATTAGCTACGCTAATCCGTGACCGATGTAGAACTACGCGTAAATTGTTGAATGATGAATTAGTATGACATAAAAATGCAGTGGATAACACAGACAACTTGTATAACAGACCGAAAACAACTTATCCTTTCTATATAAATAGGCAACCCTTAAATAGACGTGCTGAAATTTGTGAAGTTAGTAGGAGCGGGCAAAATTTGTGCTGTATTTCTTGCGGTATGGAAGTATTATAACGGTATGCTGTATTTTCGGGTCATCAGCTTTGGTCGTCCGAGGATTCTTTTCCACACGCTTTCAGTAGTAACTCCAGAAACGTTTCCGAAGAGGAATCTACGGGAGGGGATAATTGTGGCAAATAATGGCACACAAAAATCATCAGAATTCGGAAGTTAATTACCGTATACGGTAATAATGATACTATGTATTATATACGCAGTCAAAATATTTTTTTCTAAAAATTGTGGAGCAGATGAAGAGGCTGCGGATTTTCTTGCGTTCCCCCTCCCCCCGCAATGGCACCCCTTGCGGTTGTCACTGCGCTCAATTTCTTCTTTAATTATATCACTTTCTTTCGCCTTTTTGGGGAAATTTCTCTTTCTCTCGTTCCATATCGTCTCTTATCCTTCTCTATAATCATTTTTCTCGCTGTCTCCACCTTCCCTGAGTGTGTTTGTGAATCTAGTTAGTTTTTTTTTTGGTATTTGTACTTTTGCTGTTTGGTGTTGCTTTTCTTCCACTTTTGGCTAATCGCTACGATGAGGATGACTGATGACTGAATGCAACTGACACCCGAGAAAGAACACACATCGTATTGAGCAGAGAGAGGGAGAGAGAGAGAAAGAGAGAGCATAAATAGTGCCTTTTTGACCAAGTCCAGAAAAATAGCAGTGTATTTACTGTGTATTTATGCTAAGAGCCCCAAGCCTAACATGCTTAACCTAAAAACGAAAGCAATCCGCGATGAGGGTAGTAGACGAAGGTGCTCAATACAGTGTGCGATAAGTTAGACCATGTTTGTTTTGCCATCCTGGCCACAGGGTCAACATATTAGAAGGATGCGAAACTAGAGAACTATAATCAATTACAAATGAAATACCAACATCTATTAATTTGAAATCTGACCGAGATTTCTACTGACTATTGGTAAAAATGAATGGCACTGAAGGGAGATACAATTATACACGTACAGTAGGAAGCGAAAGTGAGTTGTACACATGAAATGGAATTAGCACGTCCCCATTTATATTCGTAACTTTTCATTCTTTCGAAATTTTTCTTGAAGGCTAATTGGATGGGGAGGAAGGTGGACTAAGACCATTTTTTACTGAGGGGTTAGAGCCTACTCTCTCGCCTCTGGTGACGAATGGGGACACCTCTCAACTCCTGGCCACAAAATATGACCAGTTAAAATAGCGCAATTCGCCCTAACGATTCGCTCTGATTTCGAAGTTGTGATAACGAAGGGAAGAGAAGTGAGGGAACGAACTCAACTGCGTGAACACGGTCGTTGAAACCAGAACGTGCGAGCACACAATATTGGTGTAAAGGAAGCAGAAGGCAATCGCGAGAGCGGTCTCGCTAACTGTGACGTCATTCTTATTAGTATCGGTTTCGAGAGCGAGAAAAGTCCCCTTGCCGAGGTGGCGCGAAATAAGGGGGGAGAGGGGGGGCTAAATCATTTAAACCTAGTTACGGGGTTCATGATAACCTCCCGTAATAAGGTGAAAAAGCTGCTGATGAAAGCTGAATCACTCGAATTATCTGCTGAAGGGAGCGTCGTAGCGATCCGCACCTTGGAGTTCAGGATCTAGGTTCTTCCAATTAAAACGCCGCCCCAAGGTTTTGTGCACAGGATTCACCACCAGCGTCCGACTACGATGAACACGTTTTGACTCTGTACTTGCTGCTATGGCAAGTGGTGACAAAAAACGAGATATTCACAGATTTCAGAATAATATTTGAAATCGGAGTAACTACAAAGTCAATACATTAGTGGCAAATTGTAAGCATGCGCTGCGTTGTTGCATATACGTATATTCAGGATGAAATTAAGTTTTCCGAGGGCTTGTAGCGTGAAAACGTGGCAGCGTTAAACAGAGAAACGTTCTCATGGAAATTATTTGTCTTATTGATATCTGCACGTAAATAACGTTTCTGAAGTGACACGAGACGAGTTCAACTCTTGTCCTTCGAGACCGAAACGAGACCGAGACGGGTATTCTACTTCCAATCGAGACGAGACAGAGAAGAAGACAGGCATTTACAACTGAAGAGGAGATCGAGGCAGTGCCAAAGTCTTGTCTCGATAACATCCCTACTTATGACTTTTCTGTCACTTGTGGCTAATCGCGACGATGATAATGAATTATGATTAGCATAGGATATTGATGATACACTCCGAAAGAAACGTTCACTACTATATCTTGGAGTAGGTCGAGATTTATATATGTTGATACCCTGGGCTAACATCATGAACCCCTCCCCATGTATAATTCTTGTTGTAACTTGCAGGCTAAATTATGACAAGCGGTTAGTTATATTTTATATTTTGAATATTTTTGCAGTTTTTCCAAAATCCTATTGTTATTATTTTGTGGTCGTTTTAAAAGCACCCCACCTCTCGCCTTCTGCTCACCTTTTCGCAGATTGGATATCCGGAGCTGTAGCTCTCCAAGGTCCAAACAAGCCTGCCCTGGAGCCTTCGGTGGCTCACCATGGCGGCTTAGTGTGTGTGTGTGTGTGTGTGTGTGTGTGTGTGTGTGTGTGTGTGTGTGTGTGTGTGTGTATGTGTGTGTGTGTAAACTCCTTGCTGTTGGTATACGGTCTACAGCAACACACATAAGTAGGTTTGATCCGTCTCACTTGTGCAACATTTTTACATTTCCTCTGCATTCTGAAGGAGAGTAATTGTGACATTGTTTTCTGCCACTTTCTGTAAATTAGCGAGTCCTACAAACGACTACTTCTTTTCAGGTGTGGTTATTCAGAAACAAACTAATGACATTTACTTCCAATATCAAGTTATTTCGCCACTGTAATAACAAATTTCGTACCAGAATTACGTATTTCTCTGACCCGGAACCGAAAATTAAATTGCTCTCCTGGTACGCTACATCTAGAAACAACATCGATTGGGTATCTCTGGTGATGGTGTTAAAAATTTGTGACACAGCAGAAAATATGTGCACTAACTCAATTCAATAAGGTTCTTTACACGTTTAGAAATGTATCTTTTGGAAATTATTGAAAATTTAGTGAACGTCTTTGTGGATAGTCACAACAATGTTGAGATATTTTTCAAAATCGTTCACTTTATTTATGTTAATTTCTTCATGCTTTTTGGCTATTTTAATGAATATAAATTCTCAGCAGTGTTGATGCCAGATGGGAGACACAAGGGGGACGGACGCTCCCCTCTCAGCAAACAAGAAAACTTACAAATATATTCTCCTTGATGCCAAATATGTATTTTGTATGATATTTAGTAGTATGTTACATGTAACTCCACCAAGAAAATATTCGTAGCTTCTTCTGCTTATCAAGTTCTTCGCAATAAATTAATAATAATAAAAAGGTCCGTGACTTTGTTTGCACACTGTACTTTTATTTATAAGCACCCTGTGCGTAGACATTCAACCTGGGATAACGCAGCCCCTGATCCGTACACGCTCTCTCCTCCCCAGGAGGAAACGGGAGCAAAGCCTCATGCAAAGCCCGCCCGGGCCTTCGGAGTCGTTATCTCATTTAATTAACACTAATAGGTCGCCATAGCAAGACCTAATTACGATGCTGTACTTTCCGGCTGGCTTCCGTCCTCCTCCCATTGTTTGGTCACTCTCTTGATATCCTGTCGGGCCTCCGGGCAGGAATTAAGTTTGGCCGCTGCGCATGCGCAGCAAGCTTTAAAAAACTAGGAAATGTTGAACCGCATTCTGCTAACAAGTGGACACTCAGCGAAACTCACAGTTAATAAGACTGAAGCGACGAAGCAGCAAAAGCCTGCCATTATAACCTGCTAATCGATGCACGGTTCTCGGTAGTTCACTCCGTCCTCATTTGCAGAGAACTGTGGCGTGTGTGAGGAGGGCTGTCGGGCTTGAGCCCTACACGAACCTTCAATAAAAGTACTATTATTGTCATTTTGTAAAGTACTACTACTCGGCCTAATACTCGAAATGCTAACCTGTCTTACAAACAGAACACCCTCGAAACTAAAGCCCGCTTTGGGCGGAAGCATTTCCTGTAACATTCTTGCTAACATAAATGCTTCCAAAGCTCTTCAGCACGGAAGCATTTCATGCATCATTTCGGTTAGCTATTGCGATTACAATATATATGACAGGAGCATATATTCTATGCTAGCTAGGCTATCTGTGAAGCCTGAAGCCTGAAGCCTGAAGCCTAGAGAGTGAAATACAGAAAGAAAAATAGCTTAGAAACTGTAAATAAAAATACTCATTTCAATAAGGTTATGATTGCGGTTCTGAAGTTAGCAATCTAATTTATTAGGAGTTGGCAACCTGGTTTTGTAGTAGTTGGCAACCTGATTTCTTAAAAGTTTAGCAACCTACTAGCTGCCATTCTCGAGTTACTTATAGTCTCATCTTTCCTTCATAGCCAAGAATCACGTATGTTGCGATATAGTCCATATCTTAGACTCAGCATATGCCACTAATATATAATATCCTACAGCACGAAAGGCACGTCGAGTTACACCATCTACACTGAGTGCACGGTGTTTACAAATGAACAACTAAAATATTCCTACATACGTGTACTGTGTACGTCATAAAGCATGTATTTAAGCAGCGCCATTGCCTTCTACCGAAAAGCTTTATACAGGAAACCTTATTCCTCTCGGTTTTGTAGTTATCCGCTTTTAAGTGAAGTGGTACGTTGTTTACATCTCGCTCGGCCGCCATTACATCTGCACTCGTGACCAAGAGCTCGCTTCTGATTGGTTATGCTACGGGAATAAGACGGATCATGTCCTGGAGAAATGGCATGAAATACGCCATGGCATCTGATCTGAAATATCATAAAAAAAAAAATCACTTTAAGCGGTAGCATTTTGATCATGGCATAAATGTTAATAAAAATGCTAAGGAATATGCTTTCGTTTAAAGTTTGCAGGCTAACAAACTTCTGGAGCACAGAATTATTCAATAATACTGACCCCTTACATACAAATATACACGTATAATTATGGCAGCGAGACTTGGTATATGCGCCTGAAGTTGGTTTGCCAGCAAGAATTAGTTTCGAGGGTTTTCTGTGTGTGTAAGACAGTTGAGTCTTAGGACATTTATAATATGAGTAGTACTTTACAAAATGGAAATTGTTGATTTTGTTTAAAGGTTCAAGTAGGGCTCGAGCCAGACAGCCCTCATACACGCCGCAGTTCTCTGTTAGTTGAGTCGAGTGGTTAGCACATCGCGCTGCGACGCTAGGGGTCCCGGGTTCGAATCCCGCTCGGGCATGGTTGTTTGCAAATGTCCATTCATCAATTTCATCATTTCATCCCTCATCCCCATCTTCGCAAATTAGCCAAGAGGCACAAAACGAGAAGTAAAATAAAACAAATCAATCAATCAATCAATCTGTTAGTTGATTTTTTCACTAATGTGGAAAATTTGATGAGAAAAAAAGATGTGAAGGAATGAAAATTTTCGATATTATTTTGTGAGTAGAGGTTTATAGATAGAGATGCACATAATTCCATCGAATTCGAGGTTTGAGGTGTTGCAACATATCTTATTCGATGGGGTCAGAAGGATCCAATTAATAATACATATGTGGGATGGGTGCACACAATATATTACATAGCTCTACCTCATCTGAATTGAACGTTCGAAAATGTAAGCTAAATGTATGTTTAGCGTACGGACTAGAATACACAATTTAATTTCGGGAATGGTAAAATATTTTATAACCATGTAGGCAGAATTTCTCAAAAACGCGCTTTTTCACCGTCGTCCTGTGTCGCACGCGCTTTTTTGGCGCCGAACGCATCACCCTCGCACCCCTAAATTAATTAAGTGGATGAAAATCAACTAATGAATCATTTTTGGAATGAAAGTGGACAAAGGAAGATTGGGGGAGGGGAGAGAGAATGTAACATCCAGCACGAAGTTGAATCAGAGGCGGGGTGCGGAGAAAAAAACAAAAGAGCTGACTTCTTCAAATAAAATTCAGCCCCCCCTTCCCTTCCCCGCATGCCCCCTCCGTGTAATTTTGGAGAGTGGATGGCGGAATCATGTCCCCGGTTATTAACGCCCGATGTTTGTGTGTGCAATTTTTGATAAGGGCGCCATCATTGTTCCTTTTCCAGGACTGTTTGTTTGTGGCGCGTGGAAGTTACGCGGTTTCGATGTTCGGTTGTTTAGTAGCGCTATAAAACAGCAGTAAAACCGTATCGAAAACCGCAATCTCATGTTTATTAAATGCAAACGCTGTTAGCTTTGTACGCG
This sequence comes from Lepisma saccharinum, assembly GCF_977018435.1. Classification (NCBI taxonomy): domain Eukaryota; kingdom Metazoa; phylum Arthropoda; class Insecta; order Zygentoma; family Lepismatidae; genus Lepisma; species Lepisma saccharinum. The sequence goes on from NC_139229.1 coordinate 132,443,134, forward strand.
CCGTGACGAATAACGCTTAGATTCTATTGGAGCAGTGAATGGGCAATCGTGGTGACATCTCTCGACGGAAATTGTAATTACGTTATGCTATTCTTAACGCTTAAAGGTCCTGAAACTCTGATGGGGTTTTTCTCTCTTCGTCCGCGTCATTTACTGGCACAGAAACTCGGCAATAGCGCGTGGTAAATTAAAAATCGAAAGTTTCAAGTAATTTAATATTATAATGGAATTCTCTTTTTAAAGTAGGCTATTTTTTATTGTTTGATCATTGTTTCCAGATGTAAGCGACGGGTCAGATTACACTATCAGATTTGAAAACTCCAATATACGTCTAGTTTACATAAATATAGACCTAGTATTCAAACTCCATAGGTTCTGTAATGTAATAAATTAACGTATGAAGCATATCCCGCAACCATTGGTGCTGAAATTATAGAGAAGAGAGTAAGTATCTAAAATAACTCCGGGAAGAGCAGAAAACATTCTTTACGTTCTCCCAGAATTCATTTTCAGTCAAGAATTTTATTGTAAATGGATGGAGAGAACTTGAGTACATAACAAAGACATTGGTTAGCGTTTTTTCACATACACACACACACACACATATCACACATTTCTTGAATGCTTATTTGTTTGAAGTGCTGTTTTAAGTGTACTTTATGCACTGATAGGCTAATCGAAACTGGACCTATAGTTTAAAGTGGGATTAGATAGATCCATTCTGCAAAGTGCTTCCACCGGGTATCGAACCCGGGACTCCTTGATTACAAAGCGACGATATTATATATATAACACATAGTAATAAGTATGATATATGAGAGAAGGAAAGAAATAAAGATAGATAAGTGCTTGTTCATCTTGTCCCCCCTCTCCCCTCCCCCCTAAGGTCATATAAAGTCAGTACCACAGCCTGCAACGATAGACCAACTACTTCATTAGGATATAATCACTTTTGGTGCAATACTGGTGATAGAAGAGGAATAAACAAGGAGTGAGAGAGGGATGGAAAGAGATTGAGAGAGAGAGAGAGAGAGAGAGAGTGAGTGAGTGAGTGACGGGCAAGGAGGAAGAGAGACACACTCATACATAAATTTACGCAACAGAGAGAGCGGGAGATATAAAAAGTGTGTGTGTGAGAGAGAGAGGCAGATACAGATGAATGAAAACAGAGACAGGAAGACAGCTACTTACAGGTAAAAACACGCACGCCACGCACAAGAGACAGTGAGAGGGGGGAAGATAGATACAAACACACGCACGCACACAGACGAAAGGGGGATATTGTCGTACAACACCGACACTTTCACAGAGCATAGTGTCTTCGTTTCGATGCTACCAGCCTTCAAAAAAACAGCATTGTATCAATTTTTTTCTGTGTGTAGTAAAGCACTAGGTACAGGTTTGAGATTTGTACGTTTTTATGCAATGCTCGAGATGCAAAGGCTAGTGTTTTATGACTTTTTTCATATTTTTTATAACTAGTATTTCGAGAGACGAGATAATACCGTAACAAAAGAAACTTTGTATTCGATAACGGAACAGCCTTCCTTATAGTACGTACAGTTTCTTCTCAATACCACACCTACATCAGTCATCTCATACTTCTCCTATTTATGATCATTAGACACGCACCGAAGACTTACTACTTAAGACTTGGCTGGACCTTCGGTCGATGTCAGTAAAGCCGCTGTAGATGTTTCCTCTCCTTTCGAAAAACAACTATTATATTCCAAACTGAAAAATTACGAGGGTATCAAAAAGTTCGTGCACACCTTGAAAGAAACGGACTAGAAATTTCCGGGGAGATCGTGCATTGGTCCTTCTAGGTTAAGCTATGTCTCTTTTTTTGGATGTTTTCTTCTGTATTACTTTACAGGCGAATATAAAATACAGGAAGGTGTCACGACTGACAAAATTGATGCACGGAGCGTCATCAAGTTCCTGTATCTCTTTGGGAAAGCAGCGAAACAAATCCACGACGAGATGAACGGAGTGTACGCGGAGGAAAACCCATCCTATGAGATGGTTTCCAAATGGAAGCGGCATTTCCAAGCTGGTCACATGGTAATTTCCGACGTCGCTACGTCAGGAAGACCGTCCTTCACAGATGATGCCACTGTGACCGTGAATGTGAAGATGATAATGGAAGACTGAGGAAGACCGCTGAAACAATGATGGTTAAAATCGGTGTTAGCCGTAGGGTTCCGACAGCTGCACCTCCATAAAGTGTTGGCACGGTGCGTATCACGATTGCGCACCGCTTTGCAGAAGAGTACTCGAAATGTCACGCCACTGTGAGCTGGATGAAGATAATTTTTTCAGTCATAATGGATGAAAGTTGGCTGTAACTGAAACAAAAGAGACGAACAAGCAGTGAAATTACAGTTCCTCACCTCGTCCTAAAAGGACCTAAGTGTTCCAAGTTCAACCGATAAGGTTTTCCCCCGTTTTCTTGTACCGTAAGCAGTGGCGGATTAAGCTTCCTCGCCGCCCCTAGGCACAAACTTAATGTGCGCCCTTTTCAAAAGAAAAGTAGTAATTTATTTGCAGTATTTTGACAGGCTAATATAAAAATTAGTGAACATACTGAAATAAAAAAACAAAGGATACAAATCAATAACAAACAATTCATTTTCTGTATGTGCTATACCTAGAATTATGTAATGTATTGAGAAATTAAATTCACCACTTACCAGTCATAAATGAAGCCGCTTCCGCCTCTCTTTGGTTGCTGGAAACTCGTGTAAAAGTTCTAAGACAGCGAAAACTCTACTTAAGACACTGACCCAGTACGTAAGTTCCGTCTGAATATGTGATCGATCGAAAATGGTTTTCCAAGGTCCAAACAGATTTCTGCCTTGTTAAGAGTGCCAACTCACAGTTATTGTGTTCTTCAGAATTTTCGTGTGATGCTAGAATATTTGAAATGTTTTTCCAGTCTGAAATGCCGTGAGTTGAGATGTTTGTCTTGCCCTTGAACAACCTGCATGGTGCACAATAAACGGCACCAGTGCTGCACGAATATACCAAATAATTCCGCAAAATTGATTCACCATTTACAAGTTTACGAAAAAAAACAACTATTATTTAAAAATCTTGTCTTACCTGCTATGAGTCTTTGCGATTTAGAAAACTCGTTTTCAGCATTCTGATTAATTTCACGTCTTAGAAGAATGTCAATTGTAGACTCATTCAGACACCACTCGGCAGGATCGCCAATAACGAAATTTGCACTCTCACTGTCACAATCAGGAACTCCTACGAACTGAGGGGACACTATCTCAGGTGCACTTTCTTCCTCCACTAAACCCACAATATTTTCGACATTTTGCGTTTCACAGAGTTCACTCGATGTAGCCACTTCCACTTCAATTTTTGAACTGCTTTCGGAAATCACTTGTTCCTTTCGCCTAAAAAACGTATCCACTGTACCAAGCTTTTTCTTTAAGGTTGCTTCTCTTTCACGCTTTTCGTTTGCAAGTTTACTTAACTTTGTTCGCTTCATGTTGCCTGCTGCATAAAAAAACACCAAATCGCAAACGCACTAGCAACAAACTGAATGCACCAGCCAGAGAATACAGTAAGACAAAAACTAGTTGCGGTCCACGCGAAAGCTGCACTCACTCACTCACTTATCAGCAGTGTTTATGTGTTTATTTTTTTTTAAGACTGGCATTGTTACAGATGCGAGTTTTAAACAATCAGTCTTCTTTCCTGCCTGGCCATTAACAAACGCTTAGTGGAAGATGGAGTGGTATGTATTTACAAAAACAAACCAACAAAGGCTGGGCGGTTTGCATTGTCATTGTGAGCGATAAAAGCCACAGCACGGGTTAAAACAAATTGATTGGCGCCTGAGGAGGCAGATCAGACGAAACATTTCTTGATAACACATAGGAAATCCGATACATCAAGGTTTCTTTCGTATGAAACGAAAGTGTTGAATCCGTTGATTTGAGACATTGGTTTCATAGGTCTAAATTGTAACTGTGCACGTAAGACACTTTTTATTATTCTTGATATTCTGGAAAAAAGATTTGCCGCCCCCAAGAGTTGCCGCCCCTAGGCACGTGCCTAGTGGGCCTATTTGGTAATCCGCCACTGACCGTAAGGAAGTAATCCTCACAGACTACCTGCCACAGGGTGAAACAATTACTAGTTACTATCATTGCGATCTCCTAGCTCGGGTACGCGAGGAAATGAAGGTGAAACGGCGAGGAATGCTCCAAGAAGGGACGCTGCCGTTGATCTGTTTCGAAAGCAGTTCAGTTACGATTCGAAATCTTGCCCCACGCTCCATATTTCCCAGACATGGCGCACAGTGACTGCTTCCTTTTCCCGTTCTCTCATAGGATGCCACTTTGACACCAGGGATGAGTCATTTCTGAGGTGAAACGGTTGCCATTGTTCGGGCAAGAAGCGGCAACTTCAAAATCCCTCCTACCGGAAGCAGCCAGCAAGGAAACAGGTGTCAAGATAGCCGTTCTGCGCTGTGAGTGGGGGCCGGAAGATACCGTGGCCCGTATATAATTCCGCCATGATGTCATCTTTGTCTACAGCTTTTTCCTTCCAAGTGATTGCACGAACTTTTTGATACCCCTTCGTACATCTGCTTAGAATTCCTTCTAGAGCATCCACGCGAATCTTGGTTTGGCTTGCTTTCGCTGTTGTGTAGATATCCACAATTGTTATATAGGATTACATAGCCACGAAACTACGGAGAATATCTAGACAACAGCGAAATAAAACCACACGAAGATTCACGTGAATGCTCTAGAAGAAATTCTACGTAGATGCAATTTTTCAGAATTTTTAAGGAGGAGAAACCTCAAAAACGGGCGTAGAATAAAGGTCCAGTGACGCATTAAAACGATCTACCGCTTTAGGGAAGAGGTTGGCGTTCATTCTTTAATTTCTGCATTCTTTCCTAACACTTCTTTGCTTCCCTTTCCTCGCTCCAATTGTCGTGCTTGCTCGAGGTAGGGGTCTCCGAACAAAAGAAAACATCCGGAAACGTAGAGCGTTCATCTGAGTCAATTTGCTTGGAGGAGCCTCTATTTAAACAGTAAAGGTCTTCGCACCTTTACTTAAGAGAGAACGTTCGAGCGAGAGAGGGGGAGAGAAGTGGATTTAAAAAGAACGGAATAAAAAAAAAAAGTGTTTTATTTCTGAATGACAGTACATTTCTTAAAAATTATGCCTCATCTCTTGGCAAACTCAAAGGCAAAGTTTGTTTAATGTCCACTTGATGCTCAGATAGGCTAATCGGGACTAGAACTACAGTTTAAAGCGGAATAGCAACAATTGTACAATACTTCTGTGATGTATTAAACCTGGGAGCTCTTTTTGTGAAGAAAGACTCAATATGCTGACCAAAAGTAAAAAAAAGTGTTCCCCTGTGCATAGCACCACGCCATGAAGGCGTATAGGGGGTGTGGAGGTAACGCCCCACACTTTCTTGATCCGGTCGTGACTGGGGGTGATGTGATCAGCATCACGCCCCTGACCGCCTTTACCCCCCAGGGTTTCCCCCAGGTACCCATGTTATTCGACGCTGGGTGGGCGCCGGGGCCGCTTCCACCGTTAGAAAAGTTCCCGGATTTGAACTGGCCGGGGATCGAAGCCGGGACCTTTAGCATGGTAGTCAGACGCGTTACCGACTGAGCCACCGCGGCCTACCTCAATATGCTGACCAAGGCAGAAAATTATTTTATTATAGAACATCAACTAAACGTAGCGTTTCAACATTCTAGCAAGGTCTTCTTCAGACTCTGCACCAAGTACAAATGTAACAAGGTACAAAACAGGACGATATATATACACAAACATTACTCCCCTCCAGACTATTAGAAAGTTGTTCTGGAACATTCTAGCAGGTGGCTTTCCCTTGTCAACTGTACTTTCACCTAAAAGGCTAAACATAATAACTTCCATATAGAATGCGGTTGGACTCTTTATCTCACGCTCTTTTTCCTTCATTCTTCTTCCTTCTTCTCTCCTCTTTCTCTCTTGTCCTTTCCACTCTTTCTAACACCTTCTTCCATTCTTTGTTTATCTTCAGTTCCCCATTCCAGAATGCTAGAAAGTTCCAGAACAACTTTCTAATAGTCTGGAGGGGAGTAATGTTTGTGTATATATATCGTCCTTCTTTGTACCTTGTTACATTTGTACTTGGTGCAGAGTCTGAAGAAGACCTTGCTAGAAGGTTGAAACGTTACGTTTAGTTTATGTTTTATAATAAAATAAATTTCTGCCTTGGTCAGCATACTGAATTTTTCATATCATGGAAAGAAGGCTTAATGGTGTTATAATCTTTTTGACAAGGCGACATAGTTAGCCTGTATAATTTGTGACTTATTACTAGAGACCGGATTTTAAAGGGAAAAAGATTCCTCTAAAAAGGAAAAAAAAGGGAAGATTATTGCCAAAAAAAAGGGAAAAGAGGTACGATAGCTTTTTTGCACTCCACTAAAAATACTATTTTAGATGAAAGCGCAATATATACAATTCGTATATAAAAATGGATAAATTAAATTTCGTATTAATGTATCCCATTTTATATATCAATGGTATTGTACTTTCATTTAAAATATTACTTTTAGTTAAGCAAGGTAATGTACAGCGAATAATCTTCCTTGAAACAGATTACCGCATTCCATAGCTTGCTTCCATTTGTACATTCCGTCTCAGTCTTTCTCTATGTCTGGATGGTTTATTTCTCTTCCTATCTCTTATTCTGCACCGTTACCTTCATACCTCTACTTTCTTTATGCATTAAAATATTTCCCTCTGTAATGTAATAATGATGTCACCGTGCTTCACTCAAGGACATAAGTTTTCAACTGCGATCCTTGCTCCTTCCCTTTTAGGAACTTTTCTCTTGACACCCATCCATCGCACCCTAAATAGAACCTTCGCGCTCCATGAACACCCCTAGATTCCAAGTCCTTTAGACTCTGATGTCTAAGAAAGAATTGTGAAATTTCACGAAACTTCAACGACCTGTACGTAACCTGCCACAGACATTAATTAGCGCCTCTATTGGAAACAGTGGGAATTTCAGTGCATATGAAACTAGCGGTCAGCGACACACACCCTCGACATACATAGCCTTCACTTTAAATATGATATAATCTGTAAAGAAACTAGCATTGAAGAACTTTCTGAGAAACTGAAGGCCTTCCTATAGGAAAGCTATTGACGGAACACGAATAATGATCACTCTGAAGACGCAAGTAAACTTATCTGCAGATTCTTCATTCCAATTGCGTTCAAATTCATTGCTAACTCAGCGACAGAAATGTTTGAAAGGCCTAAATACCTAAATCACCAGCCTCTCAATCGTAAAGTTCACTTTCTTTAGAAGCGTCTTTGATATCAGATGGGACGGGTATCAGCGCCATTAGGTGAGTAGCGGCAGAATTTGTAAATGCTTGCAATAACACGCAGACTGACCCAGTGCCCAGGTTGGAGATTGTGGAGAGAATAAATTAGGAGGTTCTGCTTTGACGCTCATAGCATACGTCTGCAAACTGCTACATATCTGCCTCTAGCTCCCTCGACATATTCACACTTGCGAAACACTCGCATCTGGAGGGTTTTTGTTTCCAAATTACTCGTTTGATTACAGCTAGTGTCCCTCTGTGGCCTTTTCCTTCCGCATTCAATATTAATACAAACCAATAATTACAATCAATATCTCATAAACTGCATGCTTCAGAAGTGCTCTGTAGGGGGGATGTCGCTGATGCACGGAACCGAGGAGGTGGGAGGAAGGGTGGGGTGGGAGATGGAACGAGGGGAGAAGAAGAAGGACAAAACCCGATAGGAAATGAGCATTTTATTGGTCTATCTGCCATATGTGCGTGACCAGGAGCGGGCAACATGGATCCAATTTTTATATCACTGTGTTCCCCTTCTCTACAGCCCTCTGTCTCACCCGATTGTTGTCATATTTTGACTTGAAAACTTTCTCTTTTTTTTTCGTTTTTACGAGTGTTGGCGCTAACAGCATGTGCATAGTACGAGAAAGTAATAAGTTACAGCTTTGGCGGCAAAAAAAAAGTATGGAGGGGTCGCTTTATGACCGTGTTTTGTTTTTCTTTCCTCCTCTTCGTATGTCGCTAATTTACTTCCCGGTGCGACATCTATTGTGGAAAAATGGTATCAGAAAGCATGTCTGCTCGTGGGAGATTATGCGAGAGGGTGAAAAAAATGTGCCAAATGTGTGATTGATTGGTGGACTGCAGGAGAGTAGAGGGAGTGCATTAAGTAAAAAAAAAAAGAATTCAGAGTCAAGAGTGTGTGGTACGAAACAGGAACAAAGGGAAGTAAAGCACAGTATTTTTTGTTTTGTCTTTTTAAGGCAATTTCTTTCCTTTTTATTGCCCATTCACACGATTTTGGGTGCATTAATATTTAAACGGGCAACAGAACAGCTGGGGCGCTCGGGCAATTATGCGATGTTATCTACCCAGTATTCAACACGAAAACTTTTTTTCCTTTCCCGAAGCGGAGAATAATCTAGCCTTACAACATTTGCTGGTACTACTTTTTCTTTCTGTGATTTTCTATACTTGGATAGGTATTATTTACCTTAGATCGGGGATTCCAAAACGCCCTTAGAGTTTCAAGCTTTTTCCGCGGCGCCACTTGCAACGCTCAGTTAGTGTGGTTAGGTTGCTTGCCTTAAGTTAAAAAGAAACACATGTTTCAAATTCAGAAACATGTTATTTGTAAAAAGTACTAAATAAGCACATCTTTGGAATAATCATATTGATTGAATTTGATGTGATGGCACAATTCAAAAACTATGTGTAGACTAACAGGACAAGACTATGGCAAGTAGGGAAAACCTGAAACTAAAATTAACAGCATCCTTTGTTCGATTTGCAATTTAACCCGAGTCAAAATACAAAGGGAAAAAGATTTTGGAAACGGCATTTATTGCAACTAAAGCGAAATACACAGCATAGTATCTAGACGAAACGAGACGAGACGAGACTTGGCCCTGTCTCTGTCTCGTTTCGAGTTGTAAAGGCCTATCTCGCTCTCGCTCTCGTTTCAAGTCTCGAAATATACCTAGCCGACCCCCGTGACTGAGTGGTTAGCACAGCTACTATGCCAAAAGTCCCGCGTTCGAATCTCGGCCTGAGCATGGATGTTCTTTGGGAGTGCCCCTTCATCAATTCCATCACATCATCACGCATCTTCTTCTCTATCAATTAATGAAACTGCATTATAATAGTATAGTAGGCTGTAAATAATATATACAAAGTGTCAACGCATAGAGGTCATTACAGTAAGTAAACAGCTTTTTTCAATAATGTATTTCTGTAGCTACGAGCCCTTTAAAAATTGAATTTTATCCTGAATATATGCAATCACGCTGAGCAGGATCAGAATTGCCACTAATGGATTGATTTTGTAATTATTATAAACAAGCTATATGACTTATCTATAAATTAGGGCTGAGCGATACCGATACTCACACCGATTCCCACCGATACCGATAACGATACTAGAAAATTGAAATAATTGAAAGTTGTTCAAGATATTGTTTAATATTTTTGGATGAATTAACCAACACTTTTGCTTAAAATATTCAAGAATTACGCCAGATTATTAAATTAATTGTTATGTTGTTACAAATTTAGTTTTTTCACACAAACTGGTGCAAAATAAAAAAGAAACTTAGAAATTTTTCTAATTTACAGGATAATAAGACTCCGCGAAAGCGTCGCGCGGCATTTTTGCGGGTTCCGTCAAAGACCAAAAATGCCGGAAAAATATCGCTGGGCATCGGTAAATAAATTCCAACTGGTATCGGCCAATACAGATACATCGGCACAGCCCTACTATAAATCATCAGATATATATATATATATCCATATGGTATGTGGTGTAGAGAACTCGTTCTCGGTTTCGACAAGTCTCCAAAACTCTTCTCTCGTAGCTGTCTCTGCATGTGCAAAGTAGAATAAAACCCCGAAAAAAATGCATGAAAAAAATTAAAAAATCAATAACCCGGAAACGTACCGTTACTAGGAAAGTGAAACAGAAGTAAATTTTCCATCCATTTCTACTACAAAGGTAAACTTAAATCTTGGTACCGCCAGTGAACTACAGCTCGCAATTCCCCTAATTTAGAATCAATGAACCCAGTTTTGAGCACCCCCACTACTGTATTTATGTCTCTATTATTTCAGTAGAACATAATACAATTGTTTATAACTAATAATTTCATTCATATCGATCACTATATTTCTTTAAAATTTTCCCAACGTTCAAAACTAAAATGCTTTTGAAATCTTAGAACTCAATAACATATTAAAGTATACACATATTAATACCCCAACAGTGACGGTGATTAGGGGGGGGCGAGAGGGGCAGTTGCCCCACCAACTTTACGCCACTTTTGCTCCCGCACTATCCTAAACCTTATCTATAAAGGGAAATATACTGTCTTTGCCCACCCCAGCCAGTTTCGAAAAGTATTTTCTAGCTACTTTCAAAATGTGTTTTTTTCTGCTGCAAAGTAAGAAAAAAATCCTTCGACGGTTAGGCCATTGGTTCATTGACTGATTGATTTGCTTTATTTTACTTCGCCACTTCGCTAATTTTCGAAGATGGGAATGAGCGATGACATGATGAAATTGATGAATGGACACTTACAAACATCCATTCCCAGGCCAGGATTCGAACCCGGGACCCCTGTCGTCATAGGGTTAGGCCATGGGGCACAATACCTCTGCTAATCAGGGTTCGAACCTGGAAACTCTGGTTTCGTGGCGCGTTACACTAACCATTCAGCCACGAAGACGGCTTAGCCTAATAATATCACACAGGAGCAGGTCTACAGCCAAAATATTATTTCGGAGGGGATTCACCCCTTATCAGCACGCGCCATCTAAAGGTGAAAAAGTGGGGGGTAAGAAAAATCCCTGAAGTGAATTTCTCAGTATATATTAAAAATTATTACACAAGATGATTAATCCTGCGAAGGAAATAAAATTAATTACCACTATACACTATTTAAATTAAATATTTTTAGGATTTCGGGAGGGGCTTCAGCTCCCCAAGCCCTACCCCTGACTACGTGTCTGCACAGGAGGTGAGAATTGAACATAATTCTTATGTTTGCGCTTTGAGAGGCAAAGACATTATTCGTTAGATAATAATTTCAGAAATGTCTTTCCAAATACTCTACTGTTGCCCCATTTTCTCAACTTTGTCATTGCGGGTACACTGACAGCAGTATATTACAACGAACAAAAATGGTCGAGTTGTCTTTTTCCACGGCAAAATAATAAAACGAAGTTTAGTACAACTGCATTAACCGGCATCATATTCAGGGCCGAAGAGTTCTGTAACGCGATAGTAAAATGCTTGAGGTAGTTGTAAACATTGCCGTGTGATGGTGCTACGAGCGGCGTTACTGGAGCGCCTCGTTGCGGTCAATTAGGAAACTGGGACGTGACATTCTGCATGAAGTTCTAAGCAAGTTTGAAATGCAGGTTTTTTAAAATGCATGAGCGGCATTGCCAAAAAATTCACATAAGGGGACAGGGGCGTGTTTAAGGGAATGGAGGGGCAATGGCTTCCAAAATCTTACACGCAGACCCTCTAAAATGTTCCATGACTTGGAGGAAAATTTCCTGCATGTTTATAAAAGAACATCCAAACTTTTCATGTAGCTCATAATCGGATTAATATTTTTAGCTATTCGTCGTGTGAGATCCAGAGGAACGTAACTCCAAAATCGCTGTTTTCAGTTTCGTTTTCGAAATATAATCCATGTGCCATTTCTTTTTTAATCTCATAAAGACTGACGCAACATTTCGCTGTTCATATTAGGAGAAGTGGGAGGAATATGACCACCCTAACAGAATATTGCTAATAACACTAGCCAACAAATTTTAACTTTTTTTCTGTGGAAGTCACGGTGATATGTATTCTTAAATAATTTAGTTGTTGGCACACGCTATAATGGTATGATATCACAACTTGTTCTTTTTTATACAGGGTGTCAGTTTAATGGTGCCCACGGACCACGGAAACATATAGAGGACATCAAAACAAACAACTTTTCTTGGTAACATTTTTCTCGTTGGCGCATCGTTCCGGCGCTACAGTTGTTCAAAAAAAAAGGAAGCCCGTTTTGCCGCCTGAATGCTGGCAACCACACACATCATTTGATTGCACTTGTGACGTCATATCCCGTCGTGACGCGATGCGTTCCAGGGTTGCCAGGAACACACATATTCTGTGAAAAATGACATAGCTACAATCAGCCACATTACGTTCCGTAAAACAAAACGAGAAAACACGTTCTGTAACCTAACAGCAGGAACTAATCAAACGATACGAAAAATGGTAGAAAGAAAATAGAATTCAAGTGGAAGTGGTCATATCGAATTTTGTCTCAGCTTAGATGTCAAATATTTGCGAATCTAGTTACGAAGTTGGCATCTACAATTTACTCTATCCACTTCGTCCTTCTGATACGTTGTCTGTGACACACTGAACAGAGGACAAAATAGAAATGAAAGAACTCAAAATTCCTAAGGTAAGTAGCACATAATGCAATGTATATTCAGGACATTATGAGGCAAGTGACAAAAATGGTTGAAAATACAGGGATATAAGTAGTACTAATACAAGCTCTCCGACGACTGTGTTTATCCATGCACCGGATACACATGTAATAGTTTGCAACTGTGAACAGGGCCGAATATTCGCTACTGATTCATCATTAGATTGTTACTGTGGTTGTACGTGTTTTAGCCGTAATGTAACAACGTGAACCTCGGATACTTCCATTATCAACACAAAAGTACCACAAGGCATCAGGACACAAACCTGTAGATATCAACCTTGCAACGAGATATGCAAATATTTGACATGTAGCTGGACGTAAACAGCTACATGTAAGCTGTAAGTCCAATAAAATTTATTGTTGTTGATATTTGACATGTAGGCTGAAACAAAATCCGATATTGACACTTCATTTTGAATACGTTTCTTACAATTTCTCATATCGTTGGTTCACTTCCCCCTTCCACTGAGATGACTGCTGATCTTCTGGCTGGTAGGCTATGATGTTCGGTCTACTGGAGGCGTTTCTCGCTTCGTTTTACAGCTAATAATGTGGTTGGTAGTGTGTCATTTTTCAGAAAATTTGTGTGTTCCTTGCAACCCTGCCATTCGCTGTTTCGGAGCAGGAAATGACGTCACAGATACGCTCAAATGTTGTGTTGGGTTGCCAGCATACAGGCGTCAAAACGGTCTTTTTTGAACGGGTAGAACGTCGAATCGACTCACCAACGAGAAAAATGTTACTGAGAAAAGTTGTTTGTTTTGATGTCCTCTATACGAATCTGTGGTCCGTTGGCGCCATTAGAATGACACACCATGCCCGACCGGTTTTTAGTTCCATGAGTTTTGGTTAACGTATGCCGTGGCTCTACAGCCCTGGAAGGGCCTTGGCCTATCTCCCGACTCCCAGCCTCCCTCCCACAATCCTACCTAGAGGCGTGGAGGTCTTCAACCGGTAATGGGGGTGATGTGGGGTCAGCACGTCGAACCCCCAGCCGTTATAGGAGATATCCGTGACCGGGTTACGCTACTCACTCGCACCTCCCCAATTTTCTCACGATGGTGGGTTGCCACCGGTCCTATACACAGCCTGAGAACCCAGAGATTAAACCCAGGCGGACTCGAACCCATGCCGTCCCACAGTCGGAACCCAAAGCACAGCGCTTTAGACCGCGCGGCCACGGAAGAGGACCATGGCTTTTGGTTATTTGGTAATATGTATGTCAATATCATTTTATATGTATTTTTTGTATTTATATGTATGTATTTTGGACATGTTTTCTTCTTGAAATTATTGGCTGTTAGAGAGGAGAAAATATTGCTGGAGATTTTTCTGAACGGTTTACGTCGTTATTTAGTCTAATTAGAGAAGTAGTTCCTGTTGATTGCTCCACACGAACTTTTAGAGGATTTTTTTTATTATTATTTGCTTTATTTTACTTCGCCTTTTGTGCCACATTTGGCTAATTTGCGAAGATGGGGATGAGATGATTAAATTGATGAATAAACACTCACAAACATCCATGTCCAGGCCAGGATTCGAACCCGTGACCCGTAGCGTCATACGCGATGTGCTAACCACTCCGCCACAGGGGCCGGCGAACTTTTAGAGGAGTACAGGGAGGTGAGAAGATGGCTTTTTTGCATGGAAGAGGGTAGGACTGTTTTTCTGCTATTTTTTCCGGTACAGAAAATATATTATTAGCGGTAACAATGAGCGCACTGGCATATTGATTTCTTCTTTTATATACGCACTTGGCTTTTCATTGCTTAAGTCGACTTTCAGTCACCTTTTCTGGGCACTAAACGGATCTTTTTAGGTTTATTTTTACTCGTGCAAATCCTTGGCTATGTGACTCCAGTAGTTACCAGGTCTATGGCCAGTCATTATTACAGGGGACCAAGTACCCTGACAAAGGAACCCTATCAGCTAGAGGCTAAAAACAATTATTTCTTGTAAATACATGAATATAATAAACAGCACAATTTTTAAAAGTGTTCACGTGTTGCGTTAAAACTTGAAGACAAATCAAGGTAGCCATCTGCCAATTTATTCCAGCATAGGCTATTTAAGTTGTTTTTTTTTTGTGTTGAACTGATTTTTCTTTGCTTTGGGTGTAGTCGGAGATAAGAGGTACCGGACGAAGTGAGAGGTAGCCGTGGTGAAGAATCAGCAGAGCGGAGTCCACCGGACAGGGGTACACCAAAACAATCCAACTTCAGTTTTGTAGCAAAATACACAAGGAGAAAGCAAATTACGACAATTACAACGTCAATAAAGGAAAAAAAATATTGTTCTTTCTTAGGGGTTGCTTACACGAGAACCACATACAAAAGAAGTATTATGCACAGTCACCTACAACAAAAATGGGACACCTAATCCAAACATACTCGCTTCTCGTCATGGTGTTGTGTGTGTTGCCTAACTCTACGGCGGTTGTAGAATTTGACATTGAAAATTTGCTATTAAAATCTACTGAGCTATAGTTAGTTATAGTTCCATTGCAGGGAAGCGAATATTTCAGGATATAAGTGTCCAATCTTTATTGACGGTGACTGTACATATATACTCTTTTCCTATTAATTTGAACAACAGAAAACCTTTTATTGATGAAACAGAGGTAATAAAAAAAAGCGGACAGTGCAGCACCGTCATATTAGAATTGGATATTAATTCATACCCGCTGTAATATTGTTCAAGTTCACAAATTCCACTTTAATTTGAAAACTTGTCCAAACACGCACAAAAAAAAAATTGCCGTGTGATGGCTCCACTATCCATCTTGGGTGAAGCATCAGCCTCTCTCTTTCTGGAAAATGTATTCTTGCAGGTTAACGAGGTTGTGGCGCTTTGACCTACACCGAGAGTAAACTGTTATGAAATTGTTGTTGCTTTCTTTAGGTATGGACTCTTCGTCTTCATGTATATATATTTTTCTCTTTTTTAATGAGGAGTTCATCTTTGCAAGTTGAATTCTAACCAATACATTCTTCCGTTGAGTTTGCGAGACCTGAAAATGCAACGGACTCAAATACTTTGCTGATGGAGTCAGAACTCGAAATTCAACAAGAAACTTTTGGTTGTAGTCTGAAAGTTCAATTTTGTTTTGACCCGAGATTCAATTTGACATCCTAGGAGTACGTGGGGGCAATGCCGCGCATGATGGTAGAGAAAGGGCCGGTTCCCGTTTCGGAGTGGTTAGCAAATTGCGCTACGACGTCAGGGGTCCCGGGTTCGAATCCCGGCCTTGGCATAGATGTTTGTGAGTGTCCATTCATCAATTTCATCATGTCATCATTCATCCCCATCTTCGCAAATTAGCCAAAAGTGGTACAAAAGCGAAATGAAATAAAGCAAATCAATAACGATGGTAGAGAAGGAGGAAAACAGCAACACTGGCTGGAAGCTGCGGTCCACGGCCTGCTTTATAAAGGCCGGAATCCAGCTACATAGCATGGGCGCGAATAGCAAAATTGATGTTGACTCTTAAAGAAACGCGAGAATATGTGTAAAATGTTTTCCTTTTTCCAAATCTGGACAGAAGATTTACATTACGATGTAAGTCGAAAACATACATTAACAATTGAAATATAAGTTTGCCGTTAAATAACTTGAAACAACCAGAAAATACAATGCCAACCTTGCATTTCATACGGAGTAACAAGTGTGGAACTTTCCAATAATGTGTAGCTTGCCCTTATTTTATTTGCTAGCATTTCGGAATGACATTCGAATCTAACAACTAAATATTTAAATGATGGAAGATCTAACACACTGGCCTTAAAGTTCTAAAATTAAGTCGTACAAAGTAGTTGTGGATGTGATAAACCAGCATGAACGAGTGTTATATTCAGAGTTTAAATAAATCTTATGTAGCCTACATATTTCTGTACAACGTCTTCATTTTAGCAGTCTATGACATAATTGCCAAGATTTTGTTCAACAGACAGTACATTGTAATTACGATGTGCATATGTACAAATATTTGTTTTGTTTGCATATAGCCCATATATGTACAATGATAAAATAATGCCGACTGCTGGTGACTATCTAGTCCCTGCAAGAAAGTGGATAATTTTGCATGGTTTAGAAATTAGAAGGGGTTACATTTCCGTTGTTTTTCTCTTGCGGAGATATGTTACAGTGAAGGAATTAGTGATTTTGTGTTCTACAGTTTTTGTTAGGTTAGGCAATTTTATGATCTTAGAGGTTTGTTTGAGTTTCTATTGTTTTCCGAATTCTTGCTTGAGTGTTGTAGTTTAATCCTTGTACTTAATACAAGTAAAAGTTTAGCGTGTGGTGCCTCATGCACACAACTTTTCTCAGCGTCAGCGTGGAATTTGCTTTTTGCGTAAACATGTTTTAAGCCTCTATGTCATGGTTATAGGAGCTCTTCGACGTCCCTAATTTATCTTGAACATATAATTAAGAATATTAATGACATCAATATGGGATATTTATTATATTCGATGATTCACCACATGTGAAACGTACGGAATGCTCCGTGAAATGATGATATGCCGCTCAAAACATGTAATGTACGAGGGGCGATCAGGTTGCTCTGACCCTAACATAGAAAGAGCGGCAATAGGGTTTCAATTTTATTTTTATTTTTCAACATACTCCCCTGCAACTCCAATGCACTTCTCCCATCGGTGCTCCAACGCGTGGATACCTTGCAAAAAAAATCTTCCGACTGGTCCTCCAACCATGAGTCCACAGCCCTTATCACCTCAGAATCATCAGAAAATTTTTGCCCACGAATGTCATTCTTCAAATGTTTGAACAAATGGAAATCACTGGGGGCCAAATCTGGGGAATAGAGTGGGTGGGGCAGCAATTCGAACGATGCATCTGCGATAGCGGCCCTCGCAATGCGTGAGGTGTGGACAGGTGCATTGTCCTGGTGAAGGAGCACACCACGGGTCAACATCCCACGCCTCTTTTTCTTGATGGAATCACGTAATTTCTTGATTAGGTCACTGTAGTATGTGCCAGTGATGGTTTGGCCTCTTTGTAGATAGTCCACAAGAAGGACACCCTTGCAGTCCTAGAAAATTGAGGCCATCACCTTCTTGGCTGACGTTTGCACCTTGAACTTCTTCGTTGGTGGAGAATGTGGGTGTTTCCACTCCATGCTTTGTGATTTTGTTTCTGGGTCGAAGTGATGGACCCATGTTTCATCCATAGTTACAAATCGGGCAAGAAAATCGTCTATATCAGCACGAAACTTGTCAAGAAGTTCTTGACTGATGAGCACTCGGGTGCGCTTCTGATCTGGGGTGAGGTTTCGAGGGACCCATCTTGCAGCAATTTTTTTCATTTGCAATTCCTGGGTAATTATTGTTTTGCACAGTGCCATATGACAGGCCACACATATCAGCAACATGACGGATAGTGACTCGACGATCCTTCAGCACGATATGTGGACTTTGTTAATGTTTTCGGTCGTCATGACAGTTTTTGGTGCTCCACCTGCATGTTCATCCTCACACGACTCTCTCCCACAATTAAACTCACGACACCATCTCTTCACCATATTGTATGAAGGAGCACTGTCCCCTAATGTATCCACCAAGTCCTCATGAATTTTGGATACCGTCCACTTCTTCTTCACAAAATATTTAATCACAGCTCTCACCTCAGTTTTCTCCATTCTGGCACAATGACACAACTTCACTCAGTTAAACCCCTGTAAAAAGAAAACTGTACGTTACTTAGACTTGCAATTCAGATTGAAAGCATATAAAGGATCACTAAACAATAACAAAATAAAAAATCAATCGTGACGTCATTCCTTCTATGTTAGGGTCGGAGCAACCTGATCGCCCCTCGTATATTTTTAACAACTTGATAACATATTGCTTTACTTAGGGTCTTTGTTGAGGAAGAAAGGTAGTGGTCGGAAGCGTGTGAGCGAGGATAAAGTGGTTGCAGTTCAGGAAGCTTTCCAGAGAAGCCCGCGTAAATCTGTGAGACGTGCTAGTTCTCAACTTCAAATTCCACGTTCTACTGTGCATGATATCGTACATAAAAGGTTAAGGCTTAGAGCCTACAAGTTACAGCTTGTTCAGAAACTAAAGTGCAGTGATAAACCCGCTAGGTTTGATTATGCTAGTGCAGTGCTATCACGCATTGATGATGACAATGAATTCCTGACACGCGTAACATTTTCAGATGAGGCTACCTTCCACATTTCCGGAAAAGTGCATAGGCATAACTGTAGAATATGGGGTGAGCAGAATCCCCATGCAGTTGTTGAACATGAACGCGACAGTCCAAAGTTGAATGTGTGGTGTGGTTTGACACAAGATTCCGTAATTGGGCCCTTTTTCTTTGAGGAAGCTACAGTTACAGGTGCAAGTTACCTGCAAATGTTGCAACAGTATGCTGTACCTCGTATACCTCATGGGTACATGTTTCAGAAGGATGGGGCCCCCCACATTATGCCCGTTGTGTTACTAAATTCCTTAATAACAATTTCGCTGGTAATTGGATTGGGAGGGGTGGACCCATTAAATGGCCACCACGGTCACCATACTTGACTCCTCGGTAATAGTTTCATGCATCGGAGACACATTTCTTCAATTTTACACAAGAAACTACTTACGGAAATGAGTTTCTCCAAGGTTTATAACCTCCGTCGATATATATTCTTCCTAAAACTTCATCCTACAATGCAGCAGAACAATAAATAATCACTTTTCATGTAATAATATTGCGCATTTTGTGAAAATCGACAACATCATGCCGTTGTTTCCAAGATGTACCTGCAGATGGCTCTAGCGTCAGAAGTCACGCGATCTCGCTAGTGGAATCAGGGTTTCCAAACGCGCGATTTTTTTCGAGAAACGCGAGTTTTTTTTCTTCGAGAAACGGGCGGTTTTTTGTCGAGAAAGGAAAATGGTTTTTCGATGAATTTAGGGGTGAAGTGGGTGCTAATGGAACCTAACCTAACAGGCCTAACCTAACCTCGTGTGAATGGTTCGTGGGGCTACCCGTGGATGGTTTTTGGGGCTAACGTCAATGGTTTGTGGGGCTACCCGTGGATGGTTTTTGGGGCTAACGTCAATGGTTTGTGGGGCTACCCGTGGATGGTTTTTGGGGCTAACGAACAATGTTTCATCGAAATGTACAATTTCCAGACGTGATCCCCGGTTTTTTTACAACTTTCATGCACAATAGAGTTGGAAACATTGATATTCGAAAAGAAAAGAAGCGTTACAATTCGCAAAGCAAGCGATATCGCCTGTGATATCGCACCGTGACGTGCTTTCCGTAGCATTAAGGAAAATGGTTTATTTTAGCAGAAAAAGTGTTTGTTTTTGTGCAAAAAGCATATTGACACCTTCCACTATGTTCCGCAATACATAATTGGTAAGTACAAACCACGAGAAAGACAAAATATCCGATTTAAACGTGTCTCCGATGCATGAAACTGTTAATGACTCCTCTGGACTTTTTCCTTTGGGATTATGTGAAGACTATGGTTTACCAAACACCTGTGCAAGACCTCATTGATCTCCGTGAAAGAATTATCGATGCATGTGGCTCCGTCACTCATCAAATGTTGAAGAACACTTGGATGGAGGTTGAGTACAGCCTTGATGTTTGTCGCGCCACCAAAGGATTGTTGAGTTATTTAAATCCTTTATTGACATATTTTTTCTCGGACACACTGTACATTAACTTTTAAACAGACAATTCACCTGATATAAGTTGTAAGTCGAAACCCTGGTCCTTTGATGATGGACGGAATCTGGGTTAGAAATATCCGCCGAAGAGTGGGGTAAGGTATTTCCCCAGACATCCCCTGAATCACCAGCCTTTCAGCAACTAGGCGAGTGTCCCCCGAGTTTAAAAGAGCTTTCTCCTTTACAGAAAATTTGTTTACAATTTTCCAAGACAACACTCTACTTATTTATACATCCTCATAGTTACAGAACTTTTACAATGATTTACAACTTTTTTGCATTTTAGCAAAATACCAAAAGCTTTTACATTATCTTTTAGTAAGAAATCAGATTGTAAAACCTTTACGTATATAATATTAGCTAGCAATAACGTATTAAGAAAAGAAACACCTTTTAAAGAAAACGGAGTAGAGCACAGATAATTCGTACACAGATGACTCAGTTAGGGCTTGAAAAACGCGCAGTCGATTAGGGCGACACACTCTCAAGTACCGGTACTCATAGTTCGAGCACTCTCGAGCCACTACTTGCGCAGAGGACTTGCTTTCGTTCTCTTGCTCCATAGAGAGTATAGAGTTGAACCGGAAATACAACCAGTTGCCAGTGACGAGCATTAGACAGCTGTGCAAAAGCAGTGGCGTATACGTGATTTTCGAAGGGGGGGTTATAGCTGTATTTTTAGTAGTCAGGTCTATATTCATTTAACTGGCGTTTGGAGAAAGCCGTGTTAAGGAAGGGCGGAACCTAACCTAACTAACCTCTTCTAACGGCTTGGAACGTTCAATAATAAACCTTCATAAAGGCAAGGAAAACACGCAGTAATATGTTTTATCCTTCAAGTAGTGGCGGCGATCAGAGGGGCGATGAGGGCATTCCGCCCCCTCACACTTTTTGTCACTTTTGCCCCCGCAGTATGCTAAACCTTATCTTCGAGGGAAGGTAAATTGTCTTCGCACCTTGCCCCCCTCCTAGTTTTGGAACCCAATCGCCGCCACTGACTTCAAGTATACCTGATGGAAAGGAACACGATTGAGTTGAGTTGAATTCTTGTTTCAAGTCCACTTAATGCACAGATAGGCTAATTGGGACTGGACATACAGTTTAAAGTTGGGATCCCAACCACAATAGGCCTCCACCGGGTATGAATCCGGGACCCCTTGGTTACAAGGCGACGACGTTACCACTACGCCACCGGCGAGGTCCTGGAACACGATTGAGATGAAATACAAGAAAAGAGATCATGAAAATCACGTAAGTTCCGTGTTAGGATGTGTTACTACCATCCTTGTCTCAAACATATTAAACAAATTTCATTGCACACTATAGTTGCCCCTCTGTCGCAACAAAGATGGGCACAGAATATTGAGTAATTACGAAAATAATTACTTCTATTTTCTTTATCAGAAACATAAAATTGAGTACTGTTCGAATGGACACACGCTTGATTTGTGGTGACCAATTGGTAGCTTTTTGTGTCACTATCTGGTTCATCTTTTCACAGGATTCGGATTTTCGCCCGAGTATATCCCTCCTGCCCTTCCTGCCACCAGGAGAAGCCCCGGCAGAATGTCTTCCTGGGAGAACAAATCCGGCTTCTTTATCGCCCATGTCATCAAACTTTCAGACCTATCAAAGAACAGGGGAACAATCAAAGTAAATAAACCTCCAAAAAGGAAAAAGAAAAAAAAAAAGACACCGTCTGGTTTCCTCGACCCTTAATGACGGCATTGCCTATCCCTTTCCAGATTCTCTTCCTGATCTCCAATTCCGGCAATCATTCGGGTTCTTTTTCTCTCCGCCCTTCTCTATTTCCGCTTTCCAAAGCAATTTTTTCCCCTTAACTTTCCTTTTCCCTCCGATGACGTCACTCTAGTCTCCACCCGAACGCAGTAGCACCGCCAGGTCTCCCCATTTTTTCGGACTTCTTTAAAGGATTCCTCCCACACAGATCACTTCTTTTTCTGCTGCGCGCAGCAAGCGATGTCCGGACAGAAGCAGGGGGGATATCACCACTGTTGTCTTCGAACTGCAATCTACAATAAGCCCTCGGATTTGTAACAGTCTCCTCCCCACATTTTCGACTTCGAACTGCATCAGAATCCTCCAGAATCCTCGATCTTGTCTGCAGAATGGCTCTTCTCTTCCTCTCTGTCCAGTTCCCACATTAAAATCCCAGTTCCCAGGTCACCATGGCGATTGTAGTCCCGGTGACGGTTAACCACCGCCACAGAATCAGTGCATTTATCTTTCCCGCTTCTCGTTACGGCGGCTTAAGACTTCCTCCAAAAAAAGCTAGACGCAAATCTGCCAATGTTAGCGTTTACTAATGAGGTACCTACCGAACGGATTGAAAATTCGAAAATGGTCGTTAGGTTTTTCTTCTTCTCGTATTCAACCTCATTTTCCTCCCCTCTTAAATCGTCCAAAGATTTTTCGACTGACACTCTCTGTTCCTCCTGCTTTCAAGAATGATAAGTCGGCTTCTCTTTTTCGAAGGAAGACCGTTTCGGGTAACACCTCGAAAAGATTGGGTGGATCTTGTGCTGGATTTCCTCTTACTTCCGTTCTACCAGGCCACATTTATCAGAAACGCTCACAAAAAAATGCAACATCCGCTGTTGT
This sequence comes from Lepisma saccharinum, assembly GCF_977018435.1. Classification (NCBI taxonomy): domain Eukaryota; kingdom Metazoa; phylum Arthropoda; class Insecta; order Zygentoma; family Lepismatidae; genus Lepisma; species Lepisma saccharinum. The sequence continues at coordinate 132,466,048 of NC_139229.1, forward strand.
GAACAAAAGTTGATTGTACAGACATTTATTGACATGAATTACTAATGTATTTTTCCTATTTTACTTCGCTTTTGTGCTTCTTTTAAAATAATTGAGACGATTCGGGTAAATGAAGATTAGCTTAAATTCACGAAGGCACAGCATGGAGGAACACTAGTCTTCAAGCTAGGAATCCTTGTGTCAGGAAGTGGAGGACAGGGGAACGAAAAAAGAGTAACACATAAAGAAGTAGAAGAGAAACAAGGTAAAAGTTAATTTTTTTGGCAACCCTGTTTTGTAGATTTAATCCCGCCACTTGATGCTGACTTTAGGCAGTACCAAAATCGTTCAAGAATATAAAAGGTGTGAATATTTCACTTTCCTTAACCCGTTCCATCGAATACAACACCCCCCCCCCCCGAAAATGTAGACTACACCCTTCCACGGCTTATGACGGCTGTTAAAATATTATATCCTCCATTGTGAAAACTGATCGCCATCTTGAATTCTAAAGGATATACGGTTTTGGAATTTCCAATTGAAATCACTTATCACTTATAATGTTGCAACGAACAAACCAGCACCAATATTACATATTTGCAGAACACTGAGTTAAAAGTGAAGACTTTCAATTTAATGTCACCACAACTACTACTCCATTACTATAGGTAATTTCTTGCCTTGCCCCTAAACTTAAAATACTCGCCGACTCTTCAAACATGCATTTACGAGCCTCATCAAACTTCAATACAAAAATTCAAAGACATTGAAATGATTTTATGCTTTGAATTGAAGCAAGTCTTTCACACACACTTCAACGAAACATCCTAGTATTTATCTTTATCCAAATCTACTTACAGTTTGTTAAATTCAAAGAAAACTCGGACGTCACTATATATAATTTCAATATATTTTTCACTTATTGATCTACTGTCTTTTGTTTTTCGTTGCTATGCTCAAAATGAGTATAGAAATTTATACATCGCAATTTCACATTATCAATAATTAATTATACATCTTATTAATTCAACAACGTTTTGGAACTTAACAAAATAGTAATTGATAACAACCTAAATATCATAATGCATGTTAAACACAAAATTAAACAATAAATAATAAATGAAAGAAATGAACATCTTTGGGTCAGTCACAATACGCACCCCTTCCGGGTGAAAATTTTCGACTTATTTAAGTTCTGTAAATATCGAAAATTTTACATTTAGTTACAAACTTGTGAACATTGCATTTTTAAAGTACAACATAAATTATATTCTTTCAAACAATATTAATTCAGTTCACTAAGATCTCCGTGAATCAAACTTGATTGACATATTCTTCATTTTGTTTTAGTTGCATGCATTCAGTACATTAAACTAAAGACAATATTCTTGAATGGAAACAATCATGAACATAAATTATTACGTCTGAAATTGTATTTATAGCTTCTCATTATCCGATGTAACTCTCAAAATCTTCAAACCTTCTTACTTCACTTCTTCACTAAATCTTGGATAATTTCTTCAGCAATAGTAATTTATAGATGTAACTAATACACGACAACCAAGAAATGCAAAACATGCACTAAGTTCATTCCTTCTTCTATATCTTCTAAATCACTATCTCAGTTGGAAACGCCGTAATTTTTTTCAAACATGGCTAGCTACCTGATTACAAATTTCCTTGAACAAATACTTAAACGTTGTCAATTGAGTTGCAAGTAATAAATTAATATTGCGACTGTTTCTTCAAATATCATACTTATTTGCGCGCATATAAACTTGTTAGACGAAGATAATCATCACATCGTCAGGGCATCCATGGCCTTTCATGAAAGTATTGTCTACATTTATTCATGTACTTTATAGACACATCAATTCTCAAATATAATAATAACCATATGTAATCTAGTGGATAATTACATTTCTCATTCCTACTAGATACAATACATTGGCATAAGTCAATTATTTATATGCAGAGTATATTATTCTCTGAACAAATTCTTAAACAATATCGCGCAGAAACGGAATGTACATTCACATTCTTACTTGCATGCAGCAACAATTCTCGTATTTTAGCACATCAGTAGCAATAGGAAGAAGTTCCAACATCATCAGTTACATTGAATATGCATAGATTAAAATATTCCACCTTTCTTTGAATTAAAGTGAAAATAATTAATAAATACATTTCTTGATGTCATTTTAAGCAAAACTTTGCCCTTGTACAAAAAAACTTGCTTGAAGTAAATCATCCCAACCTTTTAATTTAACATCTCACGGAACTTGCGTTAAAGGTAAAGAACCTTGTACTTGATTTATTTGCGAAGTATTTTGATCACGATTTGCCATTCTTGTAGAATCAGAATTAGTTTGTGATACCAAACCTGCTGCTTCAGGTTGAGAATTTAATAAATTTGAATTTGCAGGAAAACTCTGATATGGCACTGTATTATTATTAACACTGCGATTTTCATTCCTGTAATAGAATCGCGATTGATTGAGCAAATTTTCATCATTAAATTGTCCTGTAGGTGAACGATAATTATTTTTCCTGTAATTATTTCGGAATTGACCTCCGTTTCTAGATATCAAGCCAATATAATTGTTTCGTGCAGTAAAATTTCCATGATGTCCATAATTATTAGAGGTTCGCCTAAAATTGTTGAAATATCGACCTCGAAGATTGTTTCCCTGCCGATTTTCGTAACCTTGATTGATAACAGCATTGGCTTCTATCTCACTACTAGTTGGAGTCTGAGTACAAACACTAGTGGTCTTCGAACGTCGAACATTAACTTGCCGCACATTTAACTTGCCTCTATTTTGTTCAGAGTTCTTAAAAATCTTTGGAATATTTTCACGTTCGTTGTCTTCATTAGGAAGAACAACAAGCCCCTTTCTACTAAATTTTATTATCTATTCTTCTTAACATGCTAGTTAGTTGATCTACTGAACGAATTTCGTGACAAGTAATGTGATTGGCAATATTATCAGGTAATTGGCTAAGTATTAACTGCACAACATCCATATCTTGAGGATTTTCAACCAAATTGCAATAACTAGAGTGAGTTTTTAAAACAAAAGTCTCTAAACTGCCATGTACACTGGGATCGTATTTGCGATTCCTCAATACGGAGAGTTGTGATTGGATAACTTCCGAAGAAGCAAACTGATTAATGAATTCTTGTACAAACTGATCATAAGAATTAAAGTAATATTTATGAGTCCGAAACCAATAACCAGCTCTCCCAGTGAAGCATTGTTGGATACTTTGCAGTTTCATTTCTGTTGGCACTCCTACAACATTTAATATGTTATCCAGCTGCTCAATATATTCTCTCGCTGATTGTTACTCTATCTTTCCCGAGAACTTAGGCAATTGAGATAATTCACTTAATTTTAAACGTCCACTTCTTGCATTTCCTTCTCCATTGCATGTATTTCTAGTTATAGGATGATCACTTCTTCCTCTCAAACTATGCGGTCGATTATAGCAAATATGATTTGCTCCGTTTAACCCTGTGTTGCTACAGTTATGCAATCTCGAACCATTTACAGAAGAATGAGGATCATCGTGATTGTTCGAAACTGAACATGGTACACTTGCATCACGATAGATATTATTAACACAATCATTTTGTGGGTTAGGTTCTGATATTTGTGGGTTAAAATTACACCACATACAAGGAGAATTACTGCTTTGATCCAGATGACAATGTGGATTATTATGTACATTACTAACATTGTCATTATTCTTAGTAAGCACAAAACTAGAAGTAGGATGTGAATTTGTACCAAACAGTTGATAGCAAGCGTTAGTGTAGTTATATTTCTCAGCACCTAACTCTCGTTTTTGGAATGGACCTTCTGAGTCGTCACTTCGGAATTTCTTTACGGAAGTTTCTTCAGAGCTAGATCTTACAGATTTATTATACTTGTGCTTCCAACGGACATGTTTACGAGCACGAGTGTTAGTAACATTCTTCTTACCGGAAACTGTCCTAGAAGAATCATCTGATACATCACTAGACGAAGTACTGAGTACAACATCACACTGAGTTTTTCCATTCCTACATGTATTAGATTCTGTATTATCCACAACAATGGATTTTTTTCTACTATTACTATTTGTAACAACAGAATTATGAGCAGAGGAATTATGTGTAAGGGCTAAGCTACCTTCATCATTATCGTTAACCTTGGCTGTTAAATCCTTGCCATCAGCTAGAAGCTTTTTGATATTTTGTTCTATACCTTCAATATGGGAATTAAACTGTTGGAACCTTTCTGTACAATGAGAAATATGCTTATGTACATCAGCATTAACATCGCCTTTACTTTCTAAAATAGTGACTCTAGATATAAGATCAACTATATTAGCAGAGCATTCATTACAATTTGTATTGAGATTATCTAAACGTTGGTCATAATCAAGAACGTGTTCTTTCAATGATAATTGCACATTTTCAAATTCAGATAGTTTGACATCAACATTACGACATTTATTATCAAACACAGATTCAAGACTTGTATTTGATTGTAAACGCGCTGTACTAACCGCATCTATTTTGTCCTTAAATTCAGACATTAAAATATTGAGCCGATTGTTAACATGACTAATATCATGATTAACAGCTTCAAATTTGACATCAAGCTGTGAAGATAACTGTGTATGTGCACTAGATAATTCAGCTTGTTTTAAAGATATAACGTCAAGTTTAACCTGAATATTTTCATTAGACAGATTTAATTCTGATCTAAGTTCCTGATTAGACTGTTCAAACTGAGTCTTAAGTTCCTGATTAGACTGTTCAAACTGAGTCTTAAGTTCCTGATTGGACTGTTCAAACTGAGTCTTAAGTTCCTGATTAGAATTTACAACAGCTAATTGTATGCTTCTAATGCTGTTTAGTATGTCATTTAAATTAGGATTTATACTTTCCAAATACACTGGCAATTGGTAAGGATCGTAACTGGAATCACAATTCTTACAACAATATTTTTCCTTAGTGGTAGAATGAATTGTCCAATGTGTGACGGAAAGCTTCAAACATGAAACATGATACCACGAACGGCAATCAAAACATTGCACATACCTCAGGTCATTATCGAGCTTATCACAACACGTCACTTCTTCAATCTTACCTGACTGTACATTACAAATGTCACCATCGTGAGAATTACTACTATTTAAGTAGGTTCCTTCATATGCAACATTAGATTTTAGCCTACGTGAATGTCTAGGCTTCGTTTCTTTAGATTTATCTGCCATGACTGCACAGAATAATAATAAACATAAATAAAATATTTAGGGTCGCCAATTTTGCCTTCGCAACATGTTCAACAAATTGCAACTCGAAGACAAAATACAATTTTAAAAGTCTGTAACAACCATTGCGCAAACCTCAAACCACGCATCAGAAGATTGTCCTTTCTTCTTGAATCCTGGCTGTAGGCGCCAAATTATTGAAGCAAGTCTTTCACACACACTTCAACGAAACATCCTAGTATTTATCTTTATCCAAATCTACTTACAGTTTGTTAAATTCAAAGAAAACCGGACGTCACTATATATAATTTCAATATATTTTTCACTTATTGATCTACTGTCTTTTGTTTTTCGTTGCTATGCTCAAAATGAGTATAGAAATTTATACATCGCAATTTCACATTATCAATAATTAATTATACATCTTATTAATTCAACAACGTTTTGGAACATAACAAAATAGTAATTGATAACAACCTAAATATCATAATGCATGTTAAACACAAAATTAAACAATAAATAATAAATGAAAGAAATGAACATCTTTGGGTCAGTCACAGAATGCTTCTGAATTTTTTATAGACAGGCAGAAAATGTATCAAATTTGTACTGGGCTGATTAATTAATTAATGCCTTTTTTATTCCCTAGCCTGAAAATGTAGGATTTTAATATTAAAATACGTTTCAGGTCATTTCTGAAGGGGATACACAAGTTTTGTACTAGGTACCTGCTTTTTTCTTCCAGTCATAACTGGCATTTTCAGTTTCTACAACTGAAAAACTATCACTTCTGATGTTAGTATTGGCTATTTTATGCAGTTATGCATTTTCGCCTGCCTATTTTCAGAGTTGTCGGTGCCTATCAGTGGCGTGCCCAGGATTATCAAAAGGGAAGGGTTATGTACATATTTTCTGGTAGTCAGCCGTCATTTTGCCATCTTTTCCTATCTTAGACGTTCTTTTTTCTAGGAATACTGGGCCAAAGCGAGGGGTTATGACTCTTCACCAACCTCCCTTGGGCACGCCACTGGTGCCTATCTAGTTATTACTAACGAAATTAATCGACAATAATCGAGTACGCAACCATGGATTTGTTACCAATTTCCGCCTCGATTTTTCGGTTCAACTGGCGCCAGACCAGACAGAGCTACATCGCAAACTGCAACCATGGAAGAGGACTACCCTTCGCCTGTGAAATTTTCAGAGTGTCTGGACGAGAAGCTGCGCCAGTCGATCGTCGGCTGTTTCGTCAGAGAATGGAACCTGGAGCAGAGAGACGATGCTGGGACACGAACGGACAAACATTCCATCGCGGAGTTTATGCTCAATCGTCCCAACAGGGAGTTGCTGGAAAGGAATTCCCTGAGCGATACCTTAAAGAATTCCCTCGCCAGATCCGTCTCCAAGGAAAGGACCATCACCAAAAGCCTTGTCCTGCAACACCTCACGACTCTTCGGTTAGTGGATTGCAAGGTTCGTCTACCTAACATTTAACAAACGAAATATATTTTAAAGATTCAAAATTACAGCAAAAAACAATAAGAGAAATATAATTCAGGACACAAATCAATAAGAAAAATTAAATTTACAATAGAATCCAATAACAAAAATTTACTAATTCATCACATGACGAACATATCACATGATAAATGTTACATGAGCTATCAGAATTAGAAACAAGGATCTTTACGTAGCAGTTTCTCGCTAGATCAACATTGACGATGTAGAAATAAGTTTTTGTTATTGAATTCTTTGTGAATTTGATTTCTCTCAATGATTTCCGTTCTGAATTAGATTTTCCTTACTGATTTCTATTGTAATTTTCAGTTTTTAAAATTTAACTTAATTCGTTAATTTGAACTTTCCTTCTTATTACGCGTATTCGTTCATATTCTGCATTAAAATTTTTACATGGGTTTCAATTTTAAGCGGATTTTAATAAAATAATCTGTTCTTACTTTACTTTCGAACTTCCTCTTTTGTTTGTTTTTGTTAATGAGTTCCATTTTCTTTTAAAAAATTTTCTGAATTATGCTTTAAAAGTTTTGAAAATTTCGATGAGTTCTATTATATTTTTAAATTATATTCGTTGTCTTTTGTTGTGCATTAGAAGTTTCCAGAATATTTTATTGCAGAATATTCTTTTAGATTGTTCTGTTGTCTCATTGACCTACATAAGATTTTTTCAAATTTTGAGACATTTTTATATGTACTTGCTCTATAACTGCAAAAGTTTGTTCAAGTCCACTTTATGCCCAGATAGGCGAAGTAGGACTGGATCTGCAGTTTAAAGTGGGAACCGAATGACTGTGCAATCTGTTTCCTCCCGAGGTCGATTCCAGGATAGCTTCATTACATGGCAACCATGTTATAATTATGCCATTTGGAATGCCCTTTTTTAACTTGCATTATTATTTATATCTTTACGTAGCGTATACAAATTGTTGTTGTTGAATTCTTGTTTTAAGTCCACTTTATGCACAGAAAGGCTAATCGGGACTGGACCTACAGTTTAAAGTGGAATCCGAACCACTATGTGCCTATGTATCGAACCCGGACCCCTTGATTACAAGGCGATGACGCTACCACTGCGCCATCTGGGAGGCATGGTATACAGATTTGTTGGATTAATGCTTGTAAATTCCTTCTATTATAACTTTGTATTTTCACCAGAAAATTCCATATTTTTTGTTATTTTGTGACACTTTCAAGTGATGTAGACTTTGAATATAGAAATCACAATAACAATTATGACCAATCCAATAGATTATTAAAAATACAAATTATGGACTTCCCCATAACTACCAATTACCATATAATCATTGGTAAAAATGACAGTAGACGTTCATATGTTCACACAGATTAAGGACATCGACATGCCGCTATTCAAGATGGCAAATTTGGAAATCCTGTCGTTGTGCAGTAATCAAATTGAGGATCTCCCAGGCAAGCTTCTACCAAGAGGACTGAAGTTTTTGGAGCTGTACAACAACTGCATTCAAGATCTGGTAAAACTGTGCGACGAGATGCCACCTCAATTGCTACACCTAGGGCTAGCCTACAACCGTCTGGATGACGGTAAGAAGACCTTTTAAATAGATAACATAGGGTAATATCATGTAAACTGAATGCAAAATTTCAAATTCTCAGAACTGCTTATGACGGTCATTATTTGAAATTACGTGATATGTACGTATTTGCACAAATTGTTCTCACTGCTGGATGTTATCAGCAGAGAAGTTGGGTCTGTAACGTAAACCTGTTACTATAATTTTAAAAAAATAAGGACAACTTATTATTATCTACTTATTTCAGTAACCGTGCACATGTCCTTAAAGTTACCCCAAAAATTAGTCAAAATTACAAAATTGAGTAAAGGCTATCAAATATCTTAAGGATACCAAAAACTTTAACCTAACGTGTTCAAATGTTTTTCTGTGTTACAGTATTTATAAAAACTTGATCATACGTTTTCTTGCCCGATCATTTCACACAAATTAAATTAGGGCGTGTTTTGTTGTTTTGCACTTTTAACACCAATTTTTTTATCAATATATAAAAAATAATTACATCCAAAATCTCCAAAATATAACTATGTATAATAGGCAATAATACTAAGTTTGTGAAGTACAAATCAAAGTTTTCATGTTAGCTTGAAAAACAAACAAGGGCAACATTTCGAAAATGTTATGCTTTACGTTGCTTCTCATCACTGATTAGTGATTCATACAGCATGTTGAGTAAACGTTTGAGATTTTTTTTTTTTTTTTTGGCTTTCTTTGTGAGTGCATTTGAGGCTTAAGGTGCCATGGAACTTAATGAGGACTGCTAGCTGAGTTTCTGCAACGGCACAGATATAATTTCTGGCTAAATATGGGTGAATTTTTACTTCTGAGGTTTAGCTTAGAGACAATGTCATGTGGATTGTCATTAGCTATAATGTTGTAGACAGTGGCGACGACAAAGTTCACAATACTAACTCTTCCGAAATACCATTTATGTCTTCGCAACACCATAACGACGCAAAAAATATCTCACCGGAATGTCGTCACAGAGATGTGCCGCTAGGAGCACATCGAAACAGATGGACCCCAATTCCGAGAACGAGGATTATAGATGAACCTTTGTTATGACATGACGTTGCAACTTAATAATGACAAAAGACTGTCAAATTATTTTGCGGTGCCAAGTTCCACTGGAAACCTGCCCACCACGTCCTTTCCCGAACTTTGCGTGAATCCGTCAGAGTTGTCAAAACACAAACCAACATTTCAGTTATACGGTTTCCTCCCCTCCCATCCAGACGTACCGATTCCGCTTCCTCCCCCGTTTGGTGTACCTGCATTCTGCTTAATTGGAAGAAATGGACAGTTGATTCATTGCGAAGGCTTGCTTCCTGTTGGTTAATTATGAAATGACGCCACGGTTCCTCACTGTCTGTTTCAGCGAAAAGCGTCCACCACGTCAAAACAGCAGTTCCGAAAGCGACGCTGGAGCACCCTAACGACGTCGTTTATCACGGTAAATTTGACAACCTCAAGCGTATCGGACTTAAAACTTCAGATACGTGTTTTCTGGAACTCGATTTGACATGACGTATCATCTCCCTTGGCAGTTGAACTCACAGCACACGCACAACAGCACCGCGCAACCTAGTCCATTTCTCTAAACCGGACGCGAAAGGGCAGGTGGTGGGAGTTAGAGTAATGCAATTAAGAATAAGAGATGGGAACACAGTTCCCAATGCTTTTTAATGGACCTAGAACCCCATAGGTCATTGGACACATGCAGAAAATGATAGTCGAAAGTTAAGAACTATAATTTCATGTTATTCACTGTTCGAAAAGATACGTCGAAAAAACATTGAAAAGCTGGAAAATTGGTGAGTTGACTTGAACCCATGGTCGTCGCCAGAAAGTTTGTGTATGAAAAGTCGAATAGTTGTAACTAATGAAATAGTACTTGTAATGACAATACAGTAGCCCCCGAGTTGCGTAAGTAATGCGTTCTGTAAACCTTTGCGTTACTAGAATTTTACGTAAGTCGAATTTGTAAATTTGCTTAAGTGTAACTTCGTAAGAAACGGCAATATTTATTATTATTATATTATTATTATTTATTTACACATTATTTTCTATAGATGAAACCGGATATAAACTATAAAACTATGAAAAATATATAAAAGTATATAAAAACAAACTGAAATCACACTTTTCAAATAAAAAAAAATGTCTTGTCACAGCTACGTACAGTTATTACTAGACCTCGGTTTTTTAGGTTCTAAAAACCCTAAAAGGTGTGAATGTCGGCCCCCCCAGTCCCTGGTTTCTATCCGGCCCTCTCGATTACTACCCTTGTATTATCCTTTCAAATCTCTCCTTCCACACCTCACCCTGGGTGTCTCGCGAGCAGATTATATTAACGCCGGAATTACGAAAGGGGGGTTGGCATAATATTTATATTTTCAGTCCCTAGGTTTCGTTACACATGTACAGAAAGTGAATAAACAACTGGTAAAAGCAGTACTATTGCTGAGGGAGTTTAACTTAGCAAATCATAACATTATTTTGGAGGATTTATTACATGGGTTTATTATACGTTGTTTTATATACAAATTTACAGAGCGTTTCCATGTGTGCATTGAACAAATCAACAAACTCTTAAATCAACAAAATTGCGCACCCATGGTTTACACCATCGGCACTTCCTTTACCGCAGGGTTAGCATAACTATCTCTGCGGGCCTACCCTCAGCTTAAATGATATTCCGTTCATTACAATGCGTTTCCTTACGCCTTTACTCTTTTCTTTCGGGCATCAATTTTCGATACGGAAATATCCAAATATTCAAAGCTTTACTAAAGGGGACTTTGGGACATCAAACAGGGCTTGGCTTACACCAAATGCTACATTCTTATATCAGTCTAGCCACCAAAAGTGAATTAAACTCGAGCAGACGTTCCTCGTCGTCGAAAAGATGGGGAAACACGTTTTTTTTTTGTTGAGCCCAACTGGCCATTTTTATAGTCGAGGTAAACGTCCGTGAACGTGGACCCCGTAGCACTGGAATGTCCACTGCAACGGTCTTTTGATAGACAGCTCCCCCAACTGGGAAGCTAAAAAACAGGGGAATCTAATATGCAGTAAAAGCACAATCCATTAAGCACATACACTTACATGGAATATTAACATAAAAGTACACTCATGGAAACATATTAATTAGCCCTAAACCTTGTAGCTGGCCAGCAATTAATTAATACAATGACACAAAACCAGTAATGGTCAATCCGACAATCACAAAGGTTCTAAAATTCCTAAAACAGGTTAAAAAATCTAAAGTTAGGCTCGAAAAATCTTGAAGTAGGTTAAAAGAAACTTAAAATAGTTCAAAATTCTTGAAAAATACTGATTAGGTATAGTCACCGGCAATGAAAATGGGACATCTATATCCTGAAGTACGCACTATCTTGCATAACGTTATGTGCATTGCCAAACCCTACAGCAATGGCAGAACTTACCATTGGAAATTTGCTATTAGAATCCACTCTTCGTCGTATAGTTAGACAACAATCTTTTTTCATGCTATCGACAGTCAAACTCTGCAATTTTGTCTGTGAGGATCATCTTATATGCTGATAATCTTTCAACAAAAACATAGTCAGTGATGCAAACTTCAATGCTGAAATGTTAGTTTGCAAGGCGTTAATGCCCAAAGCACCGAAGTGACGCGAAAGTGAGCAACACCACACAGATCAGACCACTTTGGATTGTACAGGCAACAGTGGCATCAGACATTTTGCTTTGTTTAGAGCTTTGAAAAATCACCATGGACTTGGAGGAAGGGAAATCGACAGAGAGTACGTTTGAAACCGGTTCGCCATTGAATTTTTTCGTGACCAAACAAAGCAAATGCCTCTGTGTGACATAAAAATCCTGTAAAACCTTTAAAAATATATAAAAATCTAAAAATGGCTTGATTTAGGCACATAAACCTAAAATAGGTTATAACAAGCAAAATAGTTTTTTTTTAGGCACTATAAAACTTCATCAGTTGTTACTTTGTTTTAACGAAACGCTGACATAACTTATTATTTCTTACATACCGGTAAAGGAAAAAATAGGTTAAAAACCTAAAATCCGAGGTCTAGTTATTACGTAACTGCGAATTTACGTAAGTCGCGTATTACGTAAGTCGGGGGTTACTGTAAACTATTATTTTTATTGCCTATTTCGATCCACCAGATGAATGATTATCGAGCACAACGCCATTATCTTGTTACATTTCATACAGTTACTGAAATACGTATTTCTTTCATTTTGTTAATAATATGCATGCACTTCGTTCAAGAGAAAGCTTTGGAAGTTAGCGGATATTTTAGTTGCGTGGATGTTTCAAAAAGTAGCAGCAAATTGACCGTGTTTCACGAAACGAACATCTCAAGCAAAGCATTTAAAAACTTTCCGCGCAGGGAGGATTGACGCTGCTCAATAGATGGTAGGTATAGTATGCTCAATCGGAACGACAGAATATACAAAATGGCGGTGACCTTCTTAGCTGTTCGAACGTTAGAGGAGCAACAAGCAGTTATCAGATTTTTTTGGTCGGAGGGTAAAAACGTCGTGAAATTCATAGAAGAATGCTGCAACAGCATGGAGATGAATGCAATGGCGAGAGAAGAGTGTACGACTATGTGGAAACGTTTAAAAACGGGCCCACATTAATTCGTGATGAGCACGGCTCTCACTGATGAGAAGTTGGGTCTCGCTGACACCATTATTCTTCACAGGTGCGTGTCTTTAGAAGTTCTAGCCAGAGAATTGGATGTCTATATTTGGTCCGGATGTAAAATTGTCATGGAGGTTCTTCACGAAAACGCACGTTCTCACACGACCGCTGCAACTCTTGTCACTATTTGGAGAATGAGATTTCAGATCGTACAGCATCCTCCATATATCTCTGATTTTGCACCCTTTGATTATCATGTGTTTTGACCCCTGAAGGAAGCTTTTAGAGGATGTGGATTTGTGAGTGATACATTTCTGGCTGAAGGAACAACCAAAATCATATATTTTTCCTGATGGAACATAGAAGATGGTGTAACGTGTGAGAATTGTATCGAAAAGGAGGGCGATTGTGTAGAAATGTGACATATCATTTGCATTTGAAGACAGGCCTCCCTGATGGCGCAGTGGTAGCGTCGTCGCCTTGTAATCAAGGGGTCCCGGGTTCGATACCCGGTGGAGGCACAAGTGGTTCGGATCCCACTTTAAACTGTAGGTCCAGTCCTGATTAGCCTTACTGTGCATAAAGTGGACTTAAAACACCAAATCAAGCATTTGAAGACCTTTACTGTCTCGAATTGAATTATATATCTGTATATAGTCAATTTGCAGTTATTTTGAAATGCCCTCATGTGTAAAGGGTTTGTTGGGCGCCTTTTCGCATAAAAAGCTTATTTTTTAAAATTATGAACACTCATGGAACCACTTATAGTTTGGATTAAGTGATGGGATATGAAGTCATGAAGTTTTGACTACGTTCCTGCATTTAAGCGCAGTTATTCTAACGTATTTTCCTGCTTTGATTATTCTTCTGAAATACTAATTACCTCAACTTTAATTATGACTATTCAAATACCAAGTTTTCTCTGCGATTAGCCTATTCGAGCATAAAATGGAGCATAATTTTAAACGGGGTGTGAAAAGAATTAAAGAAACAATAGAGAATGAGAGAAGAGAGATACGGGGAAACAGAGAGAGAGAGAGAAAGGAAGAAGTGAGAGACAGAGAGAGGTAGGGAGAGAAAATAAGAGGAAAAGGAAGTGGGGAAAAAGAGAAGTAAAGATGCGAGATTGGTGAGGGAGGAAGATAAAAAAAAGAAACGAGACAAGAGAGAATGGGAAGTAAAGAGGCGAGAGAGAGGGAGATAAAGAAAGATAAGTATAACAAAACAGAGACAGAGGGATAAACAAAGATAAATATATTATAGAGTTGCATGATTCCATCTATTCTTCTCGCAACGGTTTTAAACTCCAGTGGCACAATCGCTGCCGTCCGCTGATGGGGTTAAAGCCCCTTCCCAAATTTTTGAGAACAACAAAATGTTCAAATGGAGGCGGTAAAGAACTCGGAAAGAAACAAAGCAGTAAATGCCAACCAACTTTAAAATGGTCCCCGATTTCGTTTGTCCTTGAACAACTTTTAAAACGAACGCTAAAATTGGTATTTCCGAAATATTTTATTGTGTATCCCTCAATAATAATATACAGTCTTAAAAACTTTACGGTTATTTACACTCTTTGAACGATCGCAGCGCCATCTACGACACTTCCCTTACTTAATGTGTTGTGTTTTTATCCTGTGCAGGCCCCGTTACAACATGCACCTGTAATCTTTCTCAAGGGAATTTTTACACCCCCTTTTTTTAAATTTTTAAGGTAAGGGATTTAGATAAGGGGATTTTCCCTCGTATACTTAAATGGCCATACGTGCCGATGTACCCCTAAATATTAAATGAAACTAAAACTCCCAATCACTTATTTTTATTAATACGATTCTCCAGATGATTGTTACTGGGGAAACGCCATTCACTTCTGCTGCGAGGCTTCAAAGAAAGTTACATTACCTACGCGGCTCCATTTCAGAATTAATAGCACACACCGCAACGCTAGGGCTCACGTTACTGTCCTTAAAGGTTCTCCTATGATGCACGGTGGAGGCAAGAGGAGCTTAGCGCTGCATTAATGGATTATTGATGACCGAACAGAGGAAGCAAAAGCTTATTTTAAGGGATTAAGTGTTCTGTCGGAAAGTTAGCGGGTTAATTAACGAACAGTTAGCGTCTCTGGTGGGAAACCAGAAAGTAGCATGTTTCAGAGGTTTCCGCTAACGAGCCACGTTGAGATTCAAGTGAGTTCATGATAAACATTTGCATTTTTATCTGCTTAGTTTACCAATAACAATGGGAATCAAAGCTCCTCGAAATGGTTCATAAATATAAACAATAGTAATACACAGCACGTGACGTTATTACCGGAGGATGTTGGGGAGATTTTCCTTCTCAAGAATTCAAATATGTGTGCGTACGTGTGTGTGCTCATAGATTAATCCGGAGGTAAAGTGACCAGAACAAAACGGGACATTTTTCGTACTTTCTGAGGAATAAACGGGAAGGCAAAATTTACACATTATATTTAATATAAAAACTGTTTCGTCATAAATACTTATGTTTGAAAAGTAATTAAATAAATAAATACAGTGTAAATAAGTGATATAATATGGTGATATGCGCTGCATTCCAACCAAGTCCTTTAGAATTGGAAGTCATTCATTGATATTTTGCCGATATGGATCTTCTGAATGTTGCTAATGCCATATAGTTCATAGTAAGGTGTTGTGATGCAATAATTTCATACCGATAAGGCATTGTCACAAAAAAGTGACACTTTAGCGTCCTGTTTTACATAAAAAAAATCCGGATAGGGGCTCAAAAGAAGGGACTGTCCCCCCTTACCCGTGGGTCGCGGGTTCGAATGTCAGCCTAAGCATGGGCGTTCTTTATGAGTGTTCCTTCATCAATTTCATTATATCATCACTCATCCTCAGAGTCGCAATTAGCCAGATGGTTCGCATCTCACTTTAAACCGCACGTCCAGTTCCGATCAGCTTATCTGACCATAAAAATGAACGTAAAGAAAACTTTGACGATCTTATTTGGACGATGATGCTTCGCTACTGGATATACATACTGTGGCGGAAACGACAGATCGAGCAGACGAAAGAGAAGACGCACGCACAAGAAAGTGGCGGCGATTGGGTTCCAAAGACGGTGGAGGGGGAAGGACACTTTACTTCCCCTTGGTAAATAAGGTTTAGCATACTGCGGGGCAAAAGTTGCAAAAAGTGAGGGGCAACAGCCCTCCACGCCTCCCTAATCGCCGCCACTGCGTTGTGATTATTTACAAGATCAAGTATATGACAACAAATCCAGCACCTATGCAGCGCCCGAATTGAAAATTCCTATATTCTTTCCAGGAGTCTGTGAAGCAAGCGAACGAAAACAAGTACTCCCCTCCATACACTCATTTCCACTCTCATATGTTCGTTGGTCTAGTCCTCTCGAGTCCTACTTGAGCAGAGGAATTGTTTTCGTCCTCATGCTCCAGAGATTACCGCGACATATAGTAATATAGGTAGGGGATGCTTTTATGGTTCAACATAGACACAGGAGCAGGTTGGGTGGATGCCTATGCAAATATCCTAGCCGTGGGATGCTTTAGGCAAATACATGAAAATTGCTCTATTTTTTAAAAACATAGTAAATAAAAAGGGAAGTTACAACTTTTCGTGATCTCTTGCCTCGCCATAGCGCTATTACAATGACAAGGAAAATATCTATAAAGACAATATTGCAAATATGCAAAATACATTGAAACATGTAAAAGTGTCACATAATGTCACGTACCTTGACTATTTCAGCAAGTAATCTGAAGCTGCTGTCAACTCACTGCTGCCATCTACGAACGCTCGACGTAGAATACAACCTCTTATGCAGGATGGAAGACGTCCTACATGTTGCAGACAATCTTCCGTACATATCAGCTCTATGCTTGGAAGGGAATCCCTGTGCTGTAAGTAGAGTATATTGGGGTATATTTTGAGTTCTGACACACTATTTGACATTTAACACTATACAACGCGGTGGCCACAAATTTATACTGATGGCGCTTGTAGTGATCAGGATTTTATTCGGCGGCGTAAGTTAAAGCTGTGGGGACCTTCTCTACCACTTAACCATGGTTACATTTACAGTTTTTCTTTTCATTGGAATAAGTACATACATGAAATAAAACATAACGACAAGGAAATTTCACACAATCTCTCTCTATATAAAAATGGATGTGTGTGTGTGTGTGTTTGTTCCGGCATAACTCTCGAACGCCTGGAGCGATTTCAACCAAACTTGGTACACGTATCACTTGCATTCTAGAAAGAATCACTGTGGGGGTAAGACACCCCTGGGTGGGGGTGGGAAGGAGTGACATGTAAAAATAATCGAAAACGACCGATATTAGTGTGGAATCCATAGTTTTCGGGGTCGCTAACATGAATAGTGACAGTCCTAATGCCGTTCAACTTCAAGTTCATCACCTATAGGGATGGAAGGAGATAGTGGGTGAAAAATAAAATGTCAAAAATGACCTACATTAGTGTGGAATCCATAGTTTTCGGAGTCTCTAAGCTATTTGTTGACAATCACGATGACCAAACTTGGTACACAAATTACTTACAATCTGGAAAGAAATACTGTGTGGGTAAGACACTCCTGGCACCCCTAGGTGTGGGTGTGGGAAGTGGGTGACATGCAAAAATAATAAAAAAACGACCGATATTAGTGTGGAATCCATAGTTGTCGAGGTCGCTAACATGAATAGTGACACTCCCAATGCCGTTCAACTCCAAGTTCATCATCTATAGGGATGGAGGGTGAGAGGGGGTGAAAAATAAAATGTCAAAAATGACCTACATTAGTGTCGAATCGTAGTGTTCGGAGTCTCTAAGCTAATTGGTGACATTCACGATGACCAAACTTGGTACACATATGACTTGCAATCTGGAAAGAAATGCTGTTAGGGTAAGACACCCCTGGCACCCCTAGGGGTGGGGGTGGGAAGGGGTGATATGTAAAACGACCGATATTAGTGTGGAATCCATAGTTGTCGGTGCCGCTGAGATGAATACTGACACTCCCAATACCGTTCAACTCCAAGTTCATTTTACACTATAGTTAGAATTCTTTATATTCCTGTCTAATAGAAGATTGGGATAAATAAATACCCGGGCAACGCCGGACAATCAGCTAGTATATTATAAAGTAGCATGGTATAACGTTCGCAACGCAATACCGAGACAGTCTTGAAGGGTATCTGTAGGTGTGGCTTCGAGCAGTCATGATTGAGGCCAATTCTTAAACATGCGGAAATCAAGCGGGCGGGAGATACTAACATAGACATTTGTGATTTAAAACAAACGTGCAGTTGGTGCAGAAATAACGAATGCTACCTGGTGGATATTTCCTTGGAAACGACAAATAAAATTGGTAGCAAACATGGCGGCTGTGTGCATCCTGACGTCACATGAAACTCACCTATAGCTGGTATGTAAGTTTCAAGTGAGAAGCTACAAATGTATTGCAGTTATCGTGCTCATAAAACTGGTAACGTTCAACAATCTTTGACCTCACTTGTCGAAGTGAGGTACTATCATGGACGTTCGGAAGGTGGCAAGGGGGGCTCCCACCCTTGGAAAATGAATTTCCATCTAAAAGGTATATATTTCACACATAATTTCATTTCAGTCACAGTAATGTGTGTTAATTATTTTGAGGGTGTTGAAGGAACATGATACTTTCAGACTGAGGCATTGTTTTTTGAGGGGGTATCGCAATTATGGGGGAAAATATGCCTCCTTTTCATTCCCTGGCAAGAAAAAAATCCTGCGGGCGTGCATGGGTACTATTCATATTATATTGTATGTTTCAAAGTCTACTTTAAGCACAGTAAGGCCAATCGGTGCTGGACCTACATTTTAATGTTGAATCAGAAGCACGATTTGCTTTCAGCGGGTATCGAACCAAGGCCCCCTTGACTACCAGGTGGCTTAATGACCGCCACGCCACCGGTGAGGCAGTATGCATATCATGTCCAACATTTTGTGCACACCACGGTGACAGAAAATTTTGTCTTTATAAAAGTCAGTGTCCATATCGTACTTATATCCAAAGGCGTAGCTACGGGGTGTGCCGGGTGTGCATAGGCACACCCTAATGAGCTGCTTTATCAAAGAGAATTAAAGACAGATATTTCAATAAGAGAGAAAATAAGCGGCATCTTTCTTTTGCCAGGACAAAATTATTAAAAGTAGAGATTATTCGAAATATTGAACTCGCTGAGTTTATCCCCGAATCCCACCCCCCTTCCTCAATATTGGTCTAAAACTTACATATATTTGTGGAAATAGGTTCTTTTCTTTACTGAACGCTCGAAATTAAAAACTGATATAATACAGGGATACAATATGTATAACAATAACAACAATGTCACAGTAATATATTTGAGAAAGAAGAGAGAGAAGATATTTACTGCATTCTACTCTGTACTACAGCGCTTTTCTTCTATACCTGTCACAAGCTGCAAGTGTGAGAGAGCTTTCTCCAAGCTTTCCCAAGTTAAAACTAAATTAAGAGCAACTCGGATGCAGGATAGATTGGAAGCCCTGCTTTTGCTATTTGTGGAACAGAAAAAGCTTCATCTATTGATGTAAATGAAGTTATTGATGAGTTTTAGAACATGGTACCTTTTGACAGACGTCTCTTGCTATAGATGACGTGTATTTTGATGAATTTGTTTGTAACATTTATGAACATTTTTTTGTGTGTGTAATCTCTATGCAATTTGATTTTTTTTCTACTACATATATTCAGAAATTTTCAACACTGTCATTTAGTGAATTTATATTCCTTTGCAAAGATCAGTGCAGTTAAAGAGCCAAGTGATTGTATTGCAAAATATGCTATTGAAAAGGTACAAGGCGTCATTTTTCTTTCTTTATGCACACCCAAATATAAAGTTCTAGCTACGCATCTTCCTTTTCTTTATTCTCCAGATGTGTGTTCCTTACAAGCAGGCTGTGGGGAACAGAATCCCCCGTCTTTTATACCTGGACAACACAGAATTACTTGAAGCCGACAGAAAGGTACCCGAATGTGTAGACCTGAAGAGAAGCAGTGAGTACGGAGGAATGGTGATCACTTGCTACAGGTTAATGGGAATTCCTAAACCCCTGGTGATAAAGGCAAGCAATCCTTGTAATGTATCAGCTCCGATATGGTCCATCACCTTATTTTGCCTTTACATTTTGTAGTTATATTACAGTTACACAAACTTTGTACCTCTCTAGATTAAGTAGACCGAGACAGAGACAAGCTCGCGAAAATCAAGACGAGCACGAGACCAGAAACTTGGAAATTTGCCGAGACGAGACAGAGAACTAGACAAACCAACGTAAAATCGAGACAGTCCTTCTCTTTTCGAGACTTCGGTATGGCATTGAAAAATGAAATGAACTAAACAGTAGGGATGGTACCGAGAGAGGGAACGAGACATTTATCACTCAAACCGAGACCGAGAAACTGGAGGAATAAACATCGTGAAAACTCATGCCTTAGCCAGGATATTAACGTAGGTAGTCTGAATTGGTAGTAGAGAAGTAACGAGTTACTTGTGCGTTAGAAACAACAGTTAGTTACTTTTTGGAGTAGGGGTAAATAGTTACTTTTTGAAATGAGTAACTGTACCTCAGCTACCGAGCAAAGAATAACAAAATTAAGTTACTTTTAGAGTTACTGGTCTATAGGTTTCAACAGTAATGAACAAAATTCCGGTTTCCTGAAAAATGAACATATACAAAAAAGAAAGTTTTATATGCATAATTTATTGATTTGTGTGTGTGTTAAGAACGCGTGTTTCTTGCGAAATAATTATTTCAAGTACAAAGGTTTACTGTACATTCTTGTGTGTGGTACTTTTAAAGTAACTGTGACATATTTTTTGAGTTGACTCAGTTATGCAAAAGTAACTTAGTCACGCAAAATGTGCCAATTGACACAAACATGTTGACTATACAGGGAGGGCCAAAAAGATGTTACCACTGAAATGGATATGTCGAGGTTACGGTTAGTATATTTTTAGTTATGTATTTTCACTGTAATGTACATATGTGTATGTATATAGGTATGGGAATGGTACAAAGTGTATCTCAAGGATGCAGTTTAGTTCAATAAACACCTACAACAACGTCGCCCTACATATGCCACCATTCTGGATGCACACATGCTACAAATTGCCACGTATGTGGTAACATCTTTTTGACCCTCCGTGTACAGTGGTGGAAAAAAGTTCTTCCCCATAAGACTTTAATGGCAGTAAATAATGCCGGAAGGGTAGGCAACACACATTGCACCATTAGGTGATCGGGTGATTCTGTTTGTCTCAAGAGCAACTCGCCTTTCATGCAAAAGCCAACAGGCACAGGAAATGTAGGAAAGTCACGTGACTTGTCAGGTGGAATGTTGTTCGTCAGAAAATCGTCTTTTCTCAAGCCAAGTCGCAGAACCGACAAGAGCTACACGTTATATCTCCGAAAATGATTCCCCTAAAAACGTTGAACGAAACGCTAAAACAATTCTTGCCTTAATTACTGTATGTGCCGCAGTAGCACAGTCGTTAGGGCGTTTTATTACCATGTGAGAGATCTGGGTTCGATCCCCGACGGGGGATAATCGGGATTTTGTCCACCTGTTCAAGCTTTTTCGGTGCCCACCCAGCGTCGTATAAAGTGGGTATCTGGAGGAAACTCTGGGGAAGGGGGGGGGGGGTGTAAGGCGGCCAGGAGCGTGGTGCTGATCACATCATTCCCACCTTCGGCCTGATGAAGAAAGCGTTGGGCCCCAACTCCACTAACTCCACACCCCCTATACGCCTTCATGGCTTGGTGCAAAGCACAAGGTAGGACTTTGCTTATTAATTTACTATACATCCCGATTTTGTCGGAACAAAACTTCCCAATCTCTACGTGGGCATTGTTCCAAGTTCCGTAGGGATGTGAATAGGCTCCAATATTTCTTGACACAATTCATACATGTTATATTTCCTTATAAGAACAACATCCGATATATATTTTGTGTCTTTTTTTGGCGGGGAGGTATAATCCAAACATGTGAGGTGATCCTTTTCCCACTACTCACTCCATTCTCAGAAATAAATCTCAATTCCACACACTGAATATGCAGCACTTTCTACATCTTAGCATGCAAATATCTACATAGTAGCAAAGTAATGTGTGGAAAGAGAAAAATTAACGATTTGTAACGGCACTCTGGAAATTTTTTAGTTTATTTTTTTTTCAATTTGAACTGACATTCATAACATTCATTAACAATCCCAATATTGACAAAAGAATAGCTTAGTCGTTCTGCTACTTTCAATTCTTCATTATCGTAGTCACCGTAACTCTCTCTCTCTCTCTCTCTCTCTCTCTCTCTCATCCTTCCCGATGGCGCTGTAGTAGAGGAGTCGCCTTGTAATCAAGGAGTCCCCGGTTCGATACCCGGTGGAGACACAGTGGTTAGGATCCCACTTTAAACTGTAGATGCAGTCTCGATTAGCCTCTGGGTGCATAAAGTGGACTTAAAATACCAAATTAAAATAAAAATCACCGTAACTCTATACAAATCCAGAGGATCCATTTTTGAAACCTGTTGAGGCTTAGATGTAGCATTGCATTCGTATCATTACCCATCATCTTCATCGTCGCGATTATCGCAAGAGGTAAAAATGCGACACAAAATAACCCAAACAGAAGCTTGGAATCAATCTGAATATTGGTTACGTTGGATACGTGGTAGAATTGTTTTAAATATCACTTCCTGTGATGTAATAGGGTTTTTGATTAGAGACCATTTGTATAATACATATCGTTGTTGCGAACAATTAGTAGTTTCACGTTCACCACACTCTTCGGTTGTTTAGAAATCGTAAGGAAGAAGGATCTCTAAATTTCCGCTTTCACATGTCAATGAAACTTTAAAATAAGTTCAGTGTAGGTCACAAAAGAGATTTACATATTGTTATGATATCTTTTAAACACCACGAAATCTAATTCCAATAGAATACGATACTACTCCTTACGTTCCTGTAAATGTTCACCATTAGTCTGGCGAAAAAAAGTAACGAAGATTTCCGTGTTTCCTTGAGGAAAGATAAGGCGTCTGTTTGTAGGAAGCAAGCAGTAACTGCTTCGATCATTGACCTTCACTGCCAGAGTGACTCACAGCTAGCCTTCCCTCGTTCCAGTGTGCGTATAAAACAGGTATTTTATTTCGTTCGTTCCAATCCACAGTTATATCAAGCTAACATTCTAATATTTTCGTAAAATATGTAGTAAACAAGTTGTATACATTATGGTCTTCCAGTGTGTTGTTGCCTCCTGCTATTTACACGCGGGAGATGGGGGTGTTGTAAACATTTCTGAACCCAAAGGTCGAGCACGAAGGAAAGGTTGTGTAAGCATTGGAGGCAATAACAAGGTAATAGAAGTTGAAGGAAATGCTGGAATAAATGAAATCAGAAATTGAGTAAAAACTGTTCTCATCACGCATAGGGCTATCAGATCGCTCTTCAGCGGAGAGTAAGACAAATTGTCTCAAAATGTTGGACACGAACGTATTTACTAGGACATCTTAGCATATAACAAGAGTATGACATCTTCAGCTCAAAAATTAATGTTGAAGTGAACGGTTGAGTTGAAAATTCCTCAACTGCTAATTAATAGAACGGCTGTATGTGATTTCAACTTGTGTATGAAAGACAGAACGTTTTTCGTCGATGTGGGGCCAGGAAGAGAAAACAATCCATGAATTCGGGAAGGAAAAAAATCACAATTTCGTAAACAAAGTCTGGAAGTTCTTGTTTATTAATATGTAAAAAACTACTATACACTGGGAAAAAACAGAACTGTGTGCCTTATTTCTCCAATAAGGAGAATAATTACTTGTTACTTCGAACAAATTACCGACACTTATATCGATAAAACTTCACAAAGTAAGCATTTTTATACATATATCCGGACTTTTCCGGATCTAGAAAATCGTGAAGTAATTTCTGAGCTTTTCCGAACATCCAGTATCAACCATGCACACACTTTGATTTAAGCATACTTCTCCAAGGAACCACGTTATCTTAGACTCCCCTCAGTTTTTCTGTTTCTCCATCTAATTTGAAGTTACGTGATGCCCAAAATACGTATAAGGCATTTGAGATTTATTTCAAATTCCTTCCGGAGGCCAGACACAACTATAAAATGTAGGACACGTCCGGAAATAAGAATGATTCTTATAAGTCTTTTTATTTTCTTATTTAGCGTCGTTTTTCTTTCACCTCTTGCTAATCGCGACGACGAAGATGAGTGATATGATGAAATTGATGAAGGAGCACTCACAAAAAACACCCATACGCACGACGGGATTCGAACCCAAGACATCAGACATCGTAGCGCACTCTGCTAACCACTCTGTCACGGGCGGAATTCTTATAGCCCTAATCGTTCCTCAAGCATTTTTCCTATCTTTAACTACACACGAAACATAAAGAACAATCTAAATAAAAAGGTGCCAGTTCACACTCTAACCGTAAAAAAAACATATGCACGTGAAAATTCAAAATAATATTTATTTTTAGGTAGTTGTGATTTATTATTGTATATTAAAGAAATATATTAGTGATAAAATGACGGAAGTAGAGGAACATCTCCAATGAAACAGTCATGCCTTATGGATATTTGTATTTCTTGCCGAACAAGGTTCCGAGTTCGAGTTCCGACCAAAATGGGTTCATTGTGTATGTTCATTCTTGTCTTTAATGTAATCATAAATCGTCGTCATGAATAATTTAACTTCAGAGGAAGAAAACTGAGGTAATTACTAATAAAAACAATAACAAAACAAATTTGATCTTAAAGCCCTGGCTTTGCGCTACATCTTCCATCACGGGGATCATATGCGTGCGCCCAGGGGGCCAGGGGGAGGGCAAATACCCCCCTAATCATGGACGTCTGCAAATTTTTTCCACGAAGAGACAAGCAAGGTATTTTTCCATGGGGCATATTACCCCGATAATTGTGTTGCATTATCGCATTCCTGCATCCTCATTATAATAATTAATGTAAATTATTATGACTGAAATCAAATTATACATGTGAAAACGTACTTTTTGGTTGACATTCGTTTTCTAAGGGAAAGATGTGGCAATCCTTGCCCCCCTTCCAGACATCTATGCCCCTATATTAAGTATTATATTTTCACCTAAAAATTTAGGATAGATGAATCCTATGGCCGATATTAAACTATAGTATACTCTTAAGGAAAGTTAAGTATTTTCAAGCCGATGAAAGTTCAAAGCAACTACGGGGGAAGGGGGTGCAGTGGCGAAACCACAACCCCCCACAACCTTGAACGGGAATCAATTTTAGGGGCAAACATGGAAGTAAAGGAAAGCAAGAGTAGCAGAATCTAAGAGTAGCAGGACAAAAGGATACTCAAGATGGATTTTGTTTTCACGTCTTTCTTGCATTATTTCTTCCAGACTGCCAAGAGCACCTGCGGGGGGGGGGGGGGCAGAGCTGCAATTGCCCCCTTGATTTCAAATTTTATACAAATATAAATACCTTTTGTAAAATGTTCTTGCTCGCTTCGCTCGCAATGTTTGCTTTTCTTGCAGTCTAGTCAAGTTCAGAGCCGTAGCTAGGAGTCGACGGGTGTTAACCCTGGACGCCAAACGATCTAAATGAAAAAACTTGTAAAAGAGAATAATATGGTTAGTGTTGCCCACGGGACGAGACGGGACAGGCTTTTAAAAATTCGAGACGAGACGAGATTGATCATGTGTCCCGAGACAAACGAATATTTTCGAGACGAGACAGCATTTGACAGCATTTCCACGAGACGAGACAGGCCAAAGTCTCGTCTCGTGGGCAACACTAAATATGGCGCTCCATGAATTTTTTTCCCCATATTAAATCGACATTGTTTTCATTTTGCAAAAATTTGGATCTGAAAATTTATTGGTCGCTTCGCTCGCAATTTGTTTTCTGTAATGCATTTTAAATTACTGAGGAGAGAAGTACTGCTGCTAAAAGGTTTTCTCTTAAGTGCATGAACAATTGTTTGGAGGAAAAGGAACGCGCAGATTTGAGAGACAATTTATATGATTTTTACTGTTGGTATATAAGTATATGTGTGTGTGTGTGTGTGTGTGTGTGTGTGTGTGTGTGTGTTGTATATATATATGTATGTATGTATTTATATGTGTGTGTGGGGCGGGGGGAGGGGTGTATATATAAACACACCCATCAATGCAATAAAATTTAAACAAGTGAGATGAAATTACGTTATTCTTTTCCGGCCTGAACTATCATCAAGGCTATCCCCCCTAATCAGAGGGTCTGCGCACGAATATGACGGGGACTGACACTTTACGTAGGTGTAGACACGCTTCGTACAATTTGATGATATCGCGATTACGTAATGGATGTGCAGCCACTTAACTGAACCCCCCAAAATTCACATTTTATTACTAAATTCTAAATTAGCATAATATCACATAGTTTACCTATTCATACCTTTGGTGCACTTTGTGGATTGTGCATTAATCAAGATCAGGTTAATCGCGGCAGGCAAAGTGGAGGGAAAATGACAATGAAACACAACGAGGCCCTTGGTTCCCAATTAATGAAACTTTGTCTACATGCAACTGAGTCGCTGCGTGAAATTGCTGAAAATGTCATTTATTAATTTCTTAATTTTGCTTATTTTATATTGCTTTTCTAGCACTTGGCTTCAACAAAGGCGATGAGGATGATTAATGAAGTTATGAAATGGATGATAGGACATGATGATCCATGTCTTACACAAAATTCTAAGTTGGGACTAATGAATATCGATTCGTCTTATCATTTGTCAAGTAGTTGTTTTTAACTCCAATCTTTTTCAAGGACTTCTGGATTGACAGCATGTGTGTTGCGCGATGATGATTCGACGAAAACCACCATTTCAGTGAACTTTCTTGACAATGACTCTAATATCAATAAAGATAACATTTTCTTACGAATAGCTGTTGTTAAGAAACCAATTCCTGAAACTTTTTCTGGTAGTCTCACGGCACCCAGCTGTCGTTTGTTATGGCTGGGCCTGGGGGTATGACTCACGCTGCTGTCAATACTCAATCATTCCCGAGAATCCAGGTCCGCCAGGCAAACCCAAGCGACAATTTGTTATTTGGGTTGCATAGACAACAGGCTTTAAGATGTTACGATATCGTAGGTCTCGTGGCCCAAGAACTACTTTCCATGACTGTACAATATACATCAAAATTCACAGAGATCCATAAAAGGGCACTTTTTTCATCTGCTGTTCCATGACATACTAAAAATGCATCAGTCGAGTTCAGACACGATCATTTAAGCACCTTCGAATTGTGTGTATGTACCTTTTTTTTTTTTTTTTTTAAAAAAATAACTCTTTGTACGCAATGCGCTTATCATTACACTAGGGAGACCGGATGTATGCACACGTTACGACACGTGCATTAAAATATTTTAAAAGATTTCAATTATACATATACAGGCAAAATGCATACTGCGGGCCAAAATGTATAATACGTACGTTACTAAGTTACAGCCTCGTGAGAAGATATTGTGAGCAAGAAATCACAATGGAGGTCTCTATACTAGATGCGCAATTTTGAGAATAATTTACTTATTTGTTTATAAATGGGATCCCAATATGGTAAACATTTGAATTGATAATTGCATTGTCTTTTAGTGTTTGAAGCAATACAGGGTTTTCCAAAAGTCAGTTGCGTTACAGAATGTTCTCAATGTGGTGGCCATGAAGTCTCGGACACAGATCAACGCCTTCGCGCCAGTTTTGCCGAACATGTAGCAAGATGTCTCAGGGTCACGTGAGTGCAGGAGTCGATGATGTGAGCTTTCAGATGAAGCATATCTCTGATTTTCTCCTGGTAAATGGACTTCAAATGTCCCAACAGGTAAATATCAAGGGGCGTGAGGTCCGGTCCTCACAGGTCCTCGTCTCCCGATCCAATGGCATTTCCCTTGTCCACCTGCAAGAACAGAAACATCAATTGCGTATTTTTCCTATGTATGGACAATTTTGCGACACCCTGTAGTTATCGCTACTGTTATAACACCATTGCTTCTAAATACTATGGATAAGCATATAGCGTTGCTAATCCCGTAATCCTGGGTTCAAATCTCGATAACGTATGCGTGATTCTACGTATCACTTTGTCAATCATCCCCATCGATAAGGATGGTACCGAGACGAGACATGATACAGTCTCGTCTCGCCTCGTGAATGAAGGAACCTGTCTAGACTTCATATCTTGTCTCTGTCCGGAATGTAACGAAAAAATTCTGTATAGTCTGCCTTCGCGTACAAACCATAGGTCGAATACCAGGCAATGCCAGTTCAGCCTCATGGTCGAGATTAGCCAAAGAAGCGAAAAAGCGATGTATAGAAATTGGAAATTGGAAATTCTGTACTAATTTTGGAACTTCTGAGATTTTTTGTTCACGTTCTATTTTTTTTTAAAAGGGAGGGAGTTGCTGGTTCCTCCTCAGCGTTACAGGTGACATAGAGAATTCAAAAGTGGAGTAAAATATATCTTTGCAGGGTGTGGAGTATTCTTACTACTTGGAGTTCCTGCTCCCTCCGATCCCAAAGCCAGAGGAAACGATAGCTTTTCCCGCACCAGAGCAGATCGAGCTCAAAGATGCCGGAGGGAAGAAGGGGAAGAAGGCACAACCGACCTCAAAAGCTGGAGGAAAGGCTAAGAAAGAGAAACAAGGAGCGGGGCTGGGGGAAGAACTACCTGCCGACGAGGTAAATATCACCGGAAGAATCCTGAGGTCGTCCCTTGCTTCGTGGTCAGCAATGATGGCCTCTCCCCCCATCGAAGCAATGACCTGTGACCTCCTTGCCCTACGAAATCTAATGCATGGGAAGGAGATAGCTGCAAGGATAATGCTACAGAAGGTGAGTCCAGTGGATAGATTACAGTAAACTAGTGTTTAGTGTGAAATTCCTGCGACCACTGTCTATGCTTTTTTTCAGTGCACGAGAGGAGACGAGACGAGACTTTGGTCTGTCTTGTTTCGTCTCGAAAATATTGGTTTGTCTCGTCTTTCGTCTAGAAGAGTTTTGTCCCGTCTTGTCTCGTTTTGTCTCGTCTCGTCTCGTAAAAGTAATACAGGATATCATTCCAACAAAAGTTAGAAGAGGTAACGGAATTATTTCCAAAAGTGGGATAAATCTTGACACATTTTCCTCTGCAGTAAACTGAAAGAACACTGAGTTAAAACGATACGGACAGTAGTCTCAAAATATAGTGTAAATCTCCTGCACTGGAGAAAAAAAAGAAAAAGAAAAAAAAACCTTTGGTGTCAAAGCAACACAGACAGTGTTCCCATGAGGCCCACAACACATTTGGATCAACGTTTATCCTAAGTGGTGTTAAATAATACAGATAAATGGTCATCATCCACACCATTTTGATACCACTGATGTTAAACGGTGAGCAAAATGTTGGGTGAACTTCCTGCGACCACTGTCTATGCTTTTTTTCAGTGCATGAGGTCCACGCTACTTTTGGCCAACTTTTAATCCCAGTTGCGTTAAAATAACACAGAGAAATGGTCATAAGCAACACCATTTTAACACCGATGAAGTTAAACCATGACCAATATGTGTTGTGAATCTTGTGAGACCGCAGTATGTGTCGCTTTAACATCAATTGTTTTCTTTCTGTTTCAGTTTACGGGAATTTCAGTTATCCACAGTATAATTTCCCCACGATGTCAGTCATCTACAGTTTCAGTTAAGAACGGTTATGGACGGTTTCAGTTAACCATGGCTTCAGGTACCCACGGTTTCAGTTATTCACAATTTAAGTTATCGGCGGTTTCGATTATCCGTGGACTCAGTAATCCGCAACAGAAGACTTGGGTGCCGTAACTACGTAAGTGCAAGATTACCATTTTGAGATATTGAGATTTGAAAGCCCGGCTAAGTATGTTAACAATCATATTAAAATGCAAGTGCAAAAATATTTGGGATACAAACACCTAGGCAGTGATCTCCCTTCTGTCATTTGCTTATAATATATTCAAGCAGACGAGAATCATGATACGTCGGTACTAAATAACGTCTTGTGTAATATCTGCACTTTTCTTGCAGCATGCGAGCAAATAATATCAATGGATGAGCTATTAAAATTTTTAATCCTCAAATCCCTCTCGCTATCTAAAAAATACCTGTTCACCATGTGTCGGTTATCTTTCACTCCCCTCCGCTGTGAAAATGGTAACCAAGTGTAGTGTTCAAATTCCCCTCGCAAAGTGAACGGCGAGCTCAGGCTGGCAGAGATCAAAGCACGTGCTGCCATCTAGCGGCGGAAACTGTACAAGGATACCTTCTCAGGTATAGTTAAATCCTGACAAAACAGAACATCAACATCTTGCTTTATTATGGAAATATTTCAGTTGCGGATTTTAAGCGAATCATCCTATATTTCGGAACAAAGATCCCTGAATGATATGGAATGCGCCAACTTGTTGTGTAATGCGGGTGCTCTAACCTTAAGGATGCAGCAATTGATTCACGATCCGTGTTTACTTTCTTTTATGGTTGCACTCGAACAGATTTCTGATCGTGACTGTACAAATGAATATTTTTTCGCACAAATATGGTTTATTTCTTCGACAGGTAACCAAACCTACAACTGTGAAGGCAAAGAAAGGAAAGAAGGAAAAGAAACCTGATAAAGAGAAGAAGAAAGGAGGAGATGGAACAAGTGAGAGAACGGAAGGTGTTGTAGGCACTGAAAAGGCAGTGGTAAGAGAACAATAAATGTAAGAGGTAGAAATATTTAATGCAACTCAAAACAGAATGTTCAGTCTCCTTCAACCAACCATGTTATTTTATATACAGGGTGTATCACAATAGAGTAAACAACTTTTAAGAATTTATTTCGACTAAACTATATGGAATACAATAATGATATTTGTTGTGCATCAATCAGTAACACTTCAAGTTTCTACGAATGCCTACAAGTGGCTACAAATGTTCAATGTGTCTTCCACCAGTTATGCGACACACATCCCACCGAAATTCAAGTTCTTGCCACACTTTTCCCAAGATCCCCTCATCCACCAAAGCAAGGCCGTTTCTTATTCTCTTCTTTAGCTATTGCACATTCTGTGGCATAGGTGGCATACATTGCCTAGAAGTCTAGGGGTGTAAGGTCTGCCTGCTTTTTCCGCACGTGTGAAAGTCGCCATTTTCTTTAACACTGCACAAGCGCCACAATGGCTGTGTTTACAAAAGTCTTGCGCATGACAAAACTATTATGATAGTCACTACACATTTGTAGTTTGACGAAGAAATGCGAAATATGGAATACGTATCAAACATTGCTCCATCAGATATCACTACGTAACACTACAATCTATACAAATACTGTGAAGACATTTAATGCCACGAGTTCAAAAGGACACATTTAAAAAAATGAAAAATAAGAAATGCGAATTGAAGGAATAAATAATTGGAAATTTTCATGCTCAATGAAATCACAAATTAACTGATTACAAGTGGCACGAAATTCAGTTGACAGTCACACAGCAAGTGATGTACAAACAAGCAAAAACTATAGACTCATTTGTAGCTTTCTAGGGACGCTGTATGAATTGAATGCGTGCACAGGATTTTCAAAAAGGGTGCATACTTCTTTTTAGTAGTCAGTCCTCACTTTGCCATCTTTTTCTGCCTTTAACGTTCTTCTTCAGAAATAATGGGCCAAAGAGGGGTTATGGCCCCTACTAACCACCCACTTGGGCACGCCACTGCTTATTACATACTCTTAGCTTATCTCCATGAACTTAAAAATTATGAATTTGTGTTGTACTAAATAAACATCCACTACACATCGCAATGGTATAACATCTTCAATATACACCTCAGCATTTTTGGGTGTTGGGTGTAGTGTTTATTTCAGAACAGCTAGTTCATGGCATGAACTTGGCCTACGATCGGATTTCACCCCAGGTTTAGCTTTTATATTTTCGAAAGCTTCCCGCTGCTTTTCGCGACGATCTTTATAGTGTTTTGCAGACGTGACAGTAAGAAAAGTCATAATCACACTGAAAATTAAAATTTAACCCGCCGCCAAGGTACTCAAGAGGCTGTGTGAGTCCCAGAGCTGCTTCGTGCAGCGACAATGAGATCGCCCACCCCGGGAATTATACCCGAGACACTGATTCGAAACTTTGAAAGTTCGAGGAATTGAATCTCAATAAATTCGGGTTACCAGAGATTCGGAAGAACGAATTCTTGATTCTGAATTTAGATAACGAAGTAGGAATTATAGGTTTCCTGGCGATGTGATTTGAACAAGTGTTTTAAGTTTACCAGACAGGTTAAAGCGGCGTTTGGGTCCAACATTTCGAGCCCGTACATTGCTCTCATCATCAGGACTCAACCAACTCCATTCTAAGCATCAAGCTACAAAGCATGGGCGCGAATAGCAAAATTGGTGTTGACTTTTAAAGAAACAAGGGAATCCCTGTAAAATGTTTTTCTCTTTCCAAATCTGAACAGAAGATTGACATTACGATGTAAGTGGAAAATATGCATTAACAATTGAAATGGAAATTTATCGTTAAATAACTGGAAATAAAAAGAAAACGCAAGGCCAACTTTACATATCGTACGCAGCATGGAAATTTCCAATGATGTGTACAGTAGTTGGACCCTATTTATTTGCTAAAATGTCGGAATGACATTAGAAACTCTTAAAGTAAAAAGTAAAGTGCTCCCCTGTGCATAGCACCACGCCATGAAGGCGTATAGGGGGTGTGGGGGTAACGCCCCACACTTTCTTGATCCGGTCTTGAGTGGGTTGATGTGATCAGCATCACGCCCCTGACCACCTTTACCCCGCAGGGTTTCCCCCAGGTACCCATGTTATTCGACGCTGGGTGGGCGCCGGGGCCGCTTCCATCGTTAGAAAAGTTCCCGGATTTGAACCGACCGGGACCTTTAGCATGGTAGTCAGACGCGTTACCGACTGAGCCACCGCGGCCTACATTACAAACTCTTTAGAAACTAAATATTTAGCCTAAGTGATGGAAGATCTAACACGCAAAAGTAGTTCTGGATGCGATAAACCAGCATGGGCGAGTATTACAGACTGTAAAATTTATCTCGTGTACATAATATTTCTGTACAGCGTCTTCATTTTAGAAGTCTATGACATAATTTGCCAAGGTTTTATTCAACAGACAATACATTGTAATTACGATGTGCGTATGAGCAAATATTTGTTTTTTGTGCATATACGTATAGCACATATAAAATACAAGGCTATAATAATGCCTTCCACGAAATTGATTATATTAAAATAAATCTTTTCAAACAAGTGGCATTTCGGGGGTTGGGCTATATACTCCCGGAGTATATAGCCAGCCGGTTGATGTCACTGTTTACAGCAGTGGTGGATCCAGAAGTTACAGTTGGGAGGGGCGAATTTCAGTCGGGTATCTCACCTCCTCGAATAGCCTTTCAATTGCACAGTTTTATATAAACAAATATCATACTGTAAAAAGGAACCAAACTGACGTTCATGTTCTAGAGATTACAGTATTGTTTCACAAAAATAGGTGTCCATGGCTGGAATAAATGATTATTATTGTGTGTAAAAAATAAGTGTGCATGGAAAAAATAGATTAGGTCTATACTGATTTATTGAACATAAGTATTTTTCTAGAGCGTAAATATTTACTTCTTAAACTTGTTTGGATGGACAATCAGGGGGATAGTGCTATTTTCTCAAGGGTTCTCTGGTTCCATCCCCTTTTGAGGCACATTGCGCCCGTTGTTCGGATCCAAATTTAAATTCTAGGGCCAGTTCTGATTGACCAACCTGAAGATAAAGTTGAATGTTTCAAACTTAGAAAAATATTCTCGACATTAAAGTTGTTGATATAAGACAGAACCTTTGAGCCTTCAAAAATATTAGGCATATACCTATATTAAAAAACCTAGCAGTTGGGAGGGGCGATCGCCCCCATCACCCTCCCCGTGGGTCCAAGCCTGGTTTACAGGGTTGCCAAACTGAAGGCTCCGGCATCCCTCGGATTAAAGATGGCCGTGTTCAAACCCTTGATTTCTAACCGCTAACCTATCAAAGAGTCCCAATTTGAATTCTTGTAAAATTTCATTTTTGAACAACAAATATCCTCTTGCAACAATGTTGGAACGGTCACAATGAACAAAAACTTGTAAGAACTGTATGGGCAACAGCTGCTCGCACTGTATGTGACAATTTGTACAAACTTTGTTATTTATTTGTTCAGGAAACAGGACCTCAAGCACCTCCTACAGAGAGGGTAGCTCTGGCAGAATTCTCAATTTCTTTGATGATACCTGCGTGGGATTCACCAAACATCGACTACAGTTGGACACCAAGAAACGAGCAAATAGCCCAAAAGGAGGAGACATCACTCAAGGCAAGTCCGAATGAGCAACGCGGTAGATAATATTAAAGTCTTGGAAATTAACTGCAATGTAGGTTAGTTATTGGACTTCAAATTTCTTTCTTTGGTGTGGGCAAGGTTTATCTTGGGATTGATTACATACCAAGTAATCGAAGTCACTAGTTACAATAAGCAAGTAAGTTCACATTTCTAACATACGGTTACAATATTAGAAAATAAAATAAGAAAATATAATGTTCTATTTAATTACTACTACTAATCAACCAATTGTCAATATTATCAAGAAAAAACCAGAAAATAATATGTGAAGTGATAAGATAGTAGTAAATCATAACATGAAAGCAAAATACTCCCTTCCTTGTATTGAAATTTGTGACTGACCCAAAGATGTTCATTTATTTAATTTATTATATTTTGTTTAATTTTGTGTTTAATACGGACGATGATATATCTATGTTATCAATTTCTGTTTTGTTATATTTTGGAAAACGTTGTGCATTAATATGATGTATAATTAATTATTATCACATTCTTGATAATGTAAAATTACGATGTATACATTTCTATATACATTTTTGACCATAGCAACGATAAAGAAACAAAACACAGTAGATCAATAAGTGATAAAATATATGGACATTTTAAATAGTGACGTCCGAGTTTCATTGAAGTTATCAAAATCCTAATTGCTATTCCGTAAAGTGAATACTAGGATGCTTCGTTGAAGTTCAAGTAAAAGGCTTGCTTCAAATTACAGCAGTCTTGTACAGAAAAAAAATCTATTTGAAGAATAAAGTATATTAGCTATTTTGGCAGGCACTGTAGAAAGAAACATTCTCATCAACGGCTGGTAAAAAAAATCCTTTCTCAGTGCTCAGGTAAAATTATAAAACTTTTACTGCACTGGCTCCTTAGATAAACGTGACCAAAATATAAACAATAAGTTTAATATAGATTTTAGAAAGACAGCACTCGTTCCTGAGTAAGTAATAACATGATCGGTGGGTGTGGTGATTGTCATAAAAATCCCAGCACTTTTAATGAATAGCATTCCGTATAAAACAATGCATCGTGAACAATTTCAATTTGTTGCCTCTCAAAGATACATGTAGTGACGTAGTCCACACAGCAATTTAGTAGAAGCTTTGCATTTTTTTTAGTAGTAGTAGCCTGGCCTATGTTTCCAATCTTTTCATGTCACGAAAGATCTTTTTTTTTTTTTTTTTTTTTAAAAAAAAACATGAGTTTGATTGTAGCCTCCATATCTCGATTTGCCATACAGAGATGTACATACACCATGCTATACGCGAATTATGATATGATTTTTTTTAAAAAATATGCGTCTTTCCTTTCAGGATTTAGTGTACGTGGGGCGTAAAGGAGCGGATAGAACAAAAGCAGGGAAGGATGGTAAAGGAGGAGATGGAGAGAGCAAAGATGGAAAAGGTAGGGGAAAAATATATCTCCAGTTCATGTTATGTTAACATGTTAAGAAGTCGAATGGATTTTTGATCCAGCCATTATCAGAATTTCAAATATCAGCTCTCCGTTTTGAACTTTACGATCTGAAAGATTGATTGAAATTATAAGATTTGAATGCGTGAGGAGTACCTTAGGCTATTTGCCCTCATTGTGATGTAAGGGAACACCAGAACAAAATGTCTTCATTAAAACTTATCATGTGAACATGAATTGCTTATCAAGATTAAGAGCAGCTACATTAACATTACCTTCACCACACCTTAATCAGGAACTAGTATTGTGTTCTTGAACTCTGCATTAAGCTTATTGGGTATATTTTGGTCACGTTTATCTAAGGAACCAGTGCAGTGAAAGTTTCATAATTTTACCTGAACACTGAGAAAGGATTTTTTTACCAATCATTGTTGGGAATTTTCTATTTCTCTTTTCTCTACAGTCCCTTCTCGCAAAATAAATAATTCACTATATTCTTCAAATAGATTTTTCTCATTTTATTTTACCAATTATAAAGTTGAGGATGCGCAGGATCAATCAGCAAAGTACAACACAATCTACCAAATGATTATCCTGGATGCAGGAGTGTATGGAAATTTATGGTCTGTAAGCTTTCTCTGATGACACGTTGGTACGTCAGTCTCTAATGTCCTCTAGCATGCATCTTAGATGCAAGTTGTTCAAAACAAACTGTATCATCTTGAAATCGACATGAAAGTGGTGTGTGTGTGTGTGTGTGTGTGTGTGTGTGAGAGAGAG